>NW_027492661.1:0-542027 GCF_021521415.1 Bidens hawaiensis
TGCCGCCTTCAAAGACAAGTCTAAGTGGTATGCTTTCCACGAAGATTTTGGTCACATGACAGACGAGTGCATTGGCTTAAGGAGAGAATTGGATACCTCTTGAGCAAGGTCACTTTAAAGAACTCTTGGGAAGGAAGAAATCCAAGATCTAGGATCTGAAGATCTTCCACAAAAAGCAACACCACCACCACCAGACGCTCACGTGATCAACTTCATCTCTAGAGAATACAGCATGATTCAAACTTCTTGTCCCACAGAAGAATTCGAGTTGGATGATGAAAGAAGACCGCTCATCCCCACTACTCGAATAATTGATGAAAGGATATTCTTCGATTCGAGCATCCAGGATCCTCCACCAGGATGAACTGGATGTACGAATGGTCAGTTTCATCTCTGGATGATCCGACATATGTGGAACTCCTTCTCAGCAGCAAAAAGGCTCGCCAAAGAGATCAAGTTGGACAACGGAGACCGACCAAGAGTATCCACCACTTTAACTACAGACAAAAGGATCTTATTCGATGAGGAAGACAAACTAAACATCCAGGATCCTCACCATGATGGTTTAATTATTACTTTATTTATTGCTAACCACTATATACGCAGGATCTTAGTGGGCGTGGGAAGCTCGGTCAACATCATCCAGCATGATGTCCTTAAGAAGATGAACATTCCAGATTCCGAGATCGTCCCTATAATATCAGTGCTAGTCGGTTTCAGCGGAGAAACCAAGAAGACATTGGGGGGGACATCAACCTTCCATTTATATTGAAGGGTTAAATTGATATCAAAAATTCTGTATAATTGATAACCTTTCTTGTTACAATGTTATTTTAGGTAGGCCCTGGATCCATGGGATGAAGGCGGTGGCCCTCAACCTACCACCAATGCATCAAACTCCTTGGGGAGTAGTAAGGATAGATGGTGACCAAGTGGAGGCCAAGAATTATTACTCTTCATCCATGAAGCCGACAGCTAAACAGACGATAGCATAGCAATTACAGCAAAGTCCTAGGAATGTACTGGAAGCTCGAGAGCAGGACCTAAAAGAAGTATCTTTAGATCCTGAAGATCCAGACATGAAGGTGTTTCCTAGGATCCTCTATCCCTGACGAGATCGAGGAGGATATAATATCCTTCCTAAAGCGACGAAAATCCACGTTTGCCTTCAGACGTTTCAGACATGACAGGTATTTCTAAGGAGGTAATTACTCATAAATTGGGCCTTGATCATTCTATTAAACCCGTCCATCAGAAGCGAAGGAAATTCGCCTCCTAAGAGGAACGCGATCATACAAGAAGAAGTTGAAAAACTTCTTTAGGCCGGTATGATCAGAGAGGTTAAGTATCCTTGATGGTTAGCTAATGTGGTTGTAGTTTCAAAAAAGAATGGAAAGTGGAGGGTATGCGTTGATTTTATAGATTTAAACAAGGCATGTCCCAAGGATCCTTTCCCGTTACCACATATAGACTCCATGGTGGATGCAACGGCAGGACATGAAATGCTTACCTTTATGGATGCTTCCTCTAGATTTCAACAAATTTCAGATGGAACCATCTAATCAAGAGGATACCGCATTCATGACTACTAGCGGCATATATTGTTATATTGCTATGCCATTTTGGACTAAGAAATACAGGGGTAACATACCAAAGATTAGTCAACATGATGTTCAAGGATCAGTTGGGTAAGACTATGAGGTCTACATAGATGATATGGTAGTGAAGTCAAAGAAAGCTGAGGATCACCTTAGAGACCTCGAGAAAGAATTCAATATTCTTAACCATTATAACATGAAACTAAATCCGTCCAAAATGCCACTTCGGTGTTAAGGCTGGAAAGTTTCTGGATATATGGTCACAAAGAGAGGAATTGAAGCAAGTCCGGAGCAAATCGAAGCCATTGTCAATCTCAAATCTCCTGCAAATGCCAAAGACGTCCAGAGACTCACCGGAAGAATAGCGGCCTTGAATAGATTCATCTCAAGATCCTCCGAGAAGTGCAAAGACTTCTATGATATTCTTAGAAAGAACAAGAAATTCGAATGGACTGCAAAGCATGAAGCTGCACTTACAGCACTGAAGATTATTTATCCTCAGCTCCAGCCCTAATGAAGCCTGTGGATGGAGAATCCTTGTATTTATATCTTACCGTCTCAGGAAATGCAGTGAGTGCAGTCTTGGTAAAGGATCACGAAGGTGAACAACACCGGGTATATTATGTAAGTAAAAGTCTATTAGATGAAGAAGCCAGGTATTCTCACCTTGAAAAATTAAACCTTGCTTTGATTATAGCTTCCACTAAATTAAGACATTATTTTTGAGACTCATACTATTATTTTGAGAACTAATTATCCTGTTAAGAATGTGCTTAGAAAACCGGAATTGTCAGGAAGGATGGCCAAGTGGGCTGTGAAGCTGAGTGCATATGACATTCAGTATGAGCCTAGAACAGCTATCAAATCGCAGGCACTAGCAGACTTTGTGGCTGATTTCAGCAGTGACATGCAAAAGGAGGCTGATTTAGAAGTCCAACAACTAGAAGAAGCCAGGATCCTTGGATCCTCTTCACAGATGGAGCATCCAACGTAAGAGGAACGGGATTAGGCATACTACTGAAATCGCCACAGGGGGGACATAATACCCCAGTCCATTGCATGCGCATTTCAAGCACCAACAATGAGGCAGAGTACGAAGCACTCGTCGCAGGTTTACTTTTAGCAAAAAGCATGAGGATCAGGTATCTTCAAGTTTATATGGATTCTTTACTTATAACTAACCACTTTAACAGTTCTTATGCCGTGAAAGGTGAGAAAATGATCAAATATTTAGAAGTTGTGAAGGAATTAGCAAAATCCTTTGAGTTGTTTAGTATTTATTCAGGTACCAAGAGAGGAAAATGCCGGGGCGGATGCCTTAGCAAATTTAGCCTCGTCATTGAAAATTTCAGAAGATACAAAGATCCCAATTATCCACATACTCTCGCCAGCAATAGGAGAGCAAGAAGTTGGGGAGATAACAAGTGACAAACAGATTGTACTTTTGAATCCATTATCCTCAGCCAGCCAAGGATCTTGGATCGTCCCAATCAAAAAATACATCCAAGATGGAGAAATTCCAGCCACAGAGAATCCAAATCCTTCAAACTCAAGGTATCACAATATTTTTATTAGATGATATGCTATACAGAAAATCTCTTGTAGGTCCATACTTGAGGTGCAATCGAGGATCCTGAAATCCAAGAAGTACTTAAAGGACTTTCACAAAGGAGATTGTGGCAACCACACAGAGGAGAGCGTTATTCTCTAGGATACTTAGGACTGGATACTTCTGGCCAACAATGAAGAAGGATGCAATGGAGTATTCAAAGAGGTGTGATGCTTGCCAAAGGCATGGAAACATCCTACACCAACCAGCAGAACCTATGTATCCTATATCCTCATCATGGCCTTTCATGAAGTGGGGCATGGATATCGTGGGTAAGCTACCTAAGGCGCCAGGAGGAAAAGTATTCATGCTTGCAATGACTGATTACTTTTCAAAGTGGATTGAGGCTGAAGCATTCGTTCAAGTCCGAGAAAGGGAAGTTATATCCTTTATTAAAAGAAACATTATAACTAGATTTGGTATCCCATCTGAAATTATTTGTGACAATGGTTCCCAGTTTATCGGGAAAAGAATCACTAAATTTTGTGAAAGATAGGGCATCAAGATGATTACCTCTACTCCAGTACATCCTCAAGCTAATGGTCAAGTGGAGTCTAGCAATAAGATAATCATCAACAACTTAAAGAAGAAGCTAGGATCCAAAAAAGGAAAATGGGCCGAAGGGCTACCATATGTACTTTGGGCCAACAGGACGACACCAAAAAATGCAACAGGCCAAACACCCTTCTCATTAGTGTTTGGGTTAGAAGTCGTTATCCCTACAGAAATGGTGGTTCCTACAGCTAGGACAAGCATCTGTGATCCTGAGGCCAATAGAAATATCCTTCTCGAAGACTTGGATACTGTGGAAGAACTCAGAGACTTAGCTAAAATCAGAATGGCAGCTTATCAACAAAGGGTAGCTGGGGCATACAACAAGAATATCAGGATCAGAAGATTTCAAGAAGGAGATTTAGTTTTAAAGAAAGCCTTCCAAAACACAACCAATCCGGTTGATGGGAAGTTAGCACCCAAATGGGAAGGTCCTTATCTGATCGAGTCAAAGGCAGGAAAGGGGGCATATCATTTGCTCACTATGGAAGGCAACAGGTTACCAAGAGCATGGAATGCTATCCACCTCAAGAAGTACTTTTACTGATCAGGATCAAGTATCCTTAAAGGGTCAAGGATCCCAAAATTGGTAATATCTATCTGATTACTTATTCTTTTCAATTTCTTATTATTTTAAGGATAATGTATTCTTAACGATTTGTCTCTTCCAAGTTCTAAGTAACAAATGCAGGTTTCAATAAAAGGTTCAATGTCAAAGAGGTTGGCCACCTCTCCCTCACGCTTAAGGTACATCGCTATTTTCTTTGGCCTAACCCACGTTTGGGTACGACCCTCGATGGTCATATCCTCTAAGGTTTAAAGGTTTTCGCCTTTCTTATAAATAGAGTTTCTACACTCTCGCCTGGAGCGCAAGCTATCCAAAGTATAATCCGAGGCAGCGGGACTAGTACACGCTTAGTGGCTAACAATTTCGTTGCTTTCGGCTATATGGAGGATCCTACGATTTATGGTAGACGACCACCAGTTTATAACGTTTTCACGTTATCTCAAGACAAAGGTTTCTAACATTTTCATGTTAGCTAAGGTTTTGGCGTTTTCACGTCACTCACGTTTGGGCTAAATCCCGGTTTGGGAGAGTCCCCAGTTAACATCCATATCCTTGGGCTAGTCCCCAGTTCGGGCTTGTCCCCAGTTTTTGGGCTTGTCCCCAGTTTAACACCAGATTACACGGGCTTGTCCCCAGTTGCACGGGCTTGTCCCCAGTTTATTATATGGGCTTGTCCCCAGCTTAATGGGTTTAACCCCAGTTAACATTATAAGTTATTTACAACAGATTTTCTAAGTTCATCACGAAGACAAGGTTTTATGGATTGAAAATACTTAAATTACTTCTCCAAGTATCATCGAAGGTTCTGTACTTATGGTAACTTAGGTCTAACCAGACCTTACGGTATGATTTCTGTTTATCGGTTTACACTTATTTGATTTCAGTTTATATCTTTATAGATACAAGGATTCATTATTCCCAATCTATTTTTATAAGGATTTAAGATCCTAATTTATTTTTGCAATGATATTTTATCCTAAACTTTTAACTAAAGAATATTTCTCAAAACTTTCAACAAGTATAAATCTATATTGAACAAACTTTCAAAATAACAGACAATCAAAAGATAGTTAAAAGATAATATTTATTAAATTTACTTGCAATTACTAAAAATCTTAACCCGGATTTCACCATTCAAAAAATGGACCCTCCACCCGGGTTAAACAAGTGTTACTAGTTGTTAATGATTTGCAGGGTGAATAACATACAGCCGGAAGGGAAGTTCCCATGGAAACTCCATTGATAAGTGACAATTATATCCAACTTGTCAAATCTAATATGTTTTTGCAAGAAGTTTGAATTCAAAGGCAAAATGACAGCTGTGATCTTATCACAACCGCCATTTTGGGGGCATTTGTTAGTGCACAGAAATTTGACACTGTGGATATGTTATCCTGGCATATGTCTGGATCAGTTATCCTTAACATGTATTCCAGATCGTATCAGGATCAAGGATCCTCAGTACTTATTACTAATTAACGGTTGTTCTCATGTGTAGTCTTATATGTAGCAGGTATAACGGTTAGAAGACTCAGTCTATCCACTAACTTACAGTCAAGAAGATATTGACGTGTCTGGATCAGTTATCCTTCTGAAGAGTTCCAAAGCTATATCAGGATCATGGATCCTCGGTATTCGGTGCTGTTAACGGTTGTTTCTTATATGAAGGCTGATATTTATCAAATGTAACGGCTCCAAGACCTGGTCTTCCCCCCTATTTCACAGCCTGAGTGATGGAGCACGTGGTCAATGTGGCTGTTACAAGTATATTCAAGATAAAGGCGGATTTTTAGGAAAAATAGTTAATGGTATTTATTATTAATAACTCAATTGAGTTATAATCTTTGGTATATAATGAGATTATGATCAGCTAGGGTTACACACTTATCACCTCACACACACTTTAGCAGCTCTCATAATTCTCTCCAGCAACATACACACACACATAGCAACTATTGTATTTCTGATCATAATCTCCAACACTTGTAATCACCTTTTAGTTATCAATATAATCGACGGTGATAGTTTTCACCGTCCGGGGGTTTTTGTGCCGGGGACCACGATAATCATATACTCGTCGACCAAAGGTTACCTTGTTGATCATTGGCTAAAGTGCTTCGACCAAAGATTATCCTATTAATCCTTGACCGGAGTTATTTTACCAACTATTACCTCAATAAGTTTTGACCGAAGTAAGACTATCGTGATTAAGGGATTTTTCCCTCGTGATCAAACCATTGTGTTCACTGGTATTTCGCTCATACACTTGTCATTATCTCATTAGCTCCTTACCTCACATAACATATTTGGATACTTGATCCTTAGCAGATTTTTGTCCAAAACACTAACCATCGGGGATATTGAACTTCCCTAATCATTTTCGCCTTCAAGGGTCTTTCTACTTCTTCTTGAATAATTATGTTTCTTTCAGGTGCAAATTTTCTTCTTTTTTGATGGATTGGCCTGAAAGAATTATCAATTCCAAGTTTATGTGTTATAATATCTTTGGAAGTACCTATCATATCTTCATGTTTCTATGCAAATGTTAACAGCCTTGATTTGAGGAAATCGAGCAATTTTGACTCGATATCCCCAGGAATGCTAGTTCCTATCATCACTTTGACTTCAGGATCCTCGGGATAAAGAGGTACTTCTTTGATTTCTTTCTCTCTGGCCTCCATTATGCCTCGTGCTGGCTTCTGTAATTGCTACGCCTGCTGGGGTTTGGCAGTACACTTCATGGAAGAGGTGTATCAATTCTTTGCGTCTTGTTGGTCACTAATGATTTTGATAACTCCCCACGGACTTGGGAGTAAAAACACATTGGTGATAAGTGGATGGAACTGCTTTCATGTCATGTATCCAGGGCCTGCCTAATATAATATTGCAACAAGATAAACAGTCAATAACACAAAATTTTTGCATTTTATTTACCCCTTCAACATATATTGGGAGCTTAATCTCCCCAATAGTGTTTTTAGTTTCTCCACTAAATCCAACCAATACTGAGGAACTAAGGACGATCTCATCCTTAGGAATATTCATCTTTTTCAGCACGTCTAATTGAATAATGTTGACAGAGCTTCCGCCATCTATGAGGATCCTGCGAACATAATGGTTAGCCACATATAAAGTTATTACCAAACTATCATGATGAGGATCTTGAACATCGACTCTATCGCTTTCATCAAAGGATATAATCCTCTCTTGAGTGAGAATTGATGTCTTTGTTGGCCTGTCAGCCACTTCTAACTTTCTTTGGTCAGCATTTCTCTTTGCAGCAGAATAAGAGGTTCCACAGATGTCGGATCCTCCGGATATGAACATGATTGTTCTTGCATCCGTTGGTGGAGGAGTCCGTTTTTCAGGAATTTTCTCGGGATCCTGTTCTCTTCCCTTCTTCTTGCCAAGTAGCCCATTCAAGTGGCCCTTGCTGAGAAGATAGCTTATCTCCCTTCTGAGTGCAATGCAATCATCAGTCAAGTGCCCTGTGACACTCGTCAATTTCAGGTTAACTCCGTTAATTCAAACTCCGTCAATTCAAACTTAAGATCACTTGATCTATAACGCACATCTCATTACATTTAAACTAGGGTTTTAAATGACGCTTGACAATCACTACATATGTAGTCTTTCGGGATTGCACCGAAACGCAAACGAGTTGACGCAAACCATTGGAGAATAAACGAAAAACATCCAAACAATAATTATTTGATAATTATGTGTTAGGCTTATGTGCTATTTGATAATATTATATAGAACATTAACTCAAGATGCAAACAAGTTACTTTATGCTAGAAAAGTAATACTTAAAAGTTGAGGGGTCTTTGTGTAACATATTATTATTAATAATATTAAAAACCCTAACTCCTCCCTCTCCATCCCAAACCCGATCGGCCCCCATTCCCCTCCCCTCTTGCGACGGCAGCCATCACCACACCCATATCACACCCGTTTTGACCTTAGTTTTCATAATCGGAGCATCCCGCACTCGTCTCTAAGCATCTCTCACCTTTCTCTTGGTTGGTTCTGCATTTTTATGGTATAAACATGAAACCCTAATTATGTAAATCATGTATTAAGTGTTCTTATGCTTTGTATGGATTAGATGATGATTGATTATACTTTGGTTATTGATTTAGATGATCATATGTAATTTTGAACGGTGAAAGATTGCTAGGACATTGATTGTTTGTAAACCCTAGATGGTTTACTACTGATTCTTGTGGATAATTATGTTTATTGCATGTTGGAGATATGTCGTATGCTTAGGATGCATGTTAGACGATTGTGTGTGCTTGCTGAGTTTTGACAGCAGAGATAGTTAAACTTGAACGACGTGTAACTTGTTAAATATAAAACCAAACTTGATTAATTATGAGTCTAGAAGGTAGTGATCTGAGTCTAGTTTCCAGAAAACCCAACCACGCCTAATTTGGAGGTGTTTTGGTTACTCAAACGATTTAAATGTGATTAAAGGTCAAAAGTGGTACTGGACAGATTGTAAGTTATGTTTAGACAACTGTAACTAAATGTTAATGTGGAAATTGGTCGAGGTTGTTAACACTACAGGGTACTATGTTGAGTCTAGTTTCTATAAAGTCCAAGTTTGTAATTTTTGGAAGAGTAAAAGTTAACTTTTATTATTTTACAAAACTGAAGTGCAAATCTGAATTGTGAGACCTGCTGTTAGGCTGTTTTGTAATTATCATATCTCATGAAGTACAAGACCAAATGGGTTGGTTCCGATAAACCTAGGCGAGTGCGAGCATTACAACTCACGATCCACGCCAACTTACCTGATCAGATTCGCGATGCGCAACTCGAAGCCTTGAAAGATGATAATCTCCCATCAGAACTCATGCGAGGCATGAACAAGCAACTTGAAACCAAATCGGACGGGGTCCGATATTTCGAAAACCGGATTTGGGTTCCACGATACGGAGAGTTGAGAACTCTATTGATGGACGAAGCACACAAGTCCCGATATTCCATCCATCCTGGCTCAGATAAAATGTACCATGACCTGAAGGCACTTTACTGGTGGCCAAACATGAAAGCCGACATTGCCACCTACGTGAGCAAATGCTTGACTTGTGCAAGAGTCAAAATAGAATATCAGAAACCATCTGGTCTGCTACAGCAACCGGAACTTCCAACGTGGAAATGGGAACACATTTCAATGGATTTCATCACGGGATTACCCAAAACACCGACGGGATGCGATACCATCTGGGTGATCGTTGACCGGTTGACTAAGTCTGCACACTTCTTAGCAATCAAGGAATCAGACAAAATGGAAAGACTGACTCGCATCTACATGAAAGAAATAGTGTCTAGACACGGAGTGCCTGTCTCAATCATATCTGATCGAGATTCCCGTTTCACTTCGCACTTTTGGAAGTCACTACAGAGTGCACTAGGCACCCGCCTTGATATGAGCACTGCATGCCATCCTCAGACGGATGGGCAAAGTGAGCGCACCATTCAGACCTTGGAGGACATGTTGCGTGCATGCGTGTTGGATTTCGAAAAAAGTTGGGAACCTCACTTACCTTTGGTAGAGTTTTCGTATAATAACAGCTACCACGCAAGCATTAAAGCAGCGCCATTTGAAGTGTTGTACGGATGGAAGTATCGACCACCTCTCTGCTGGGCAGAGGTGGGTGATAGCCAAATCACTAGTCCAGAACTAGTACTTGAAACCTCTGAGAAGATTGTTCAAATCTGAAACCGCATGGCAGCAGCACGAGATCGCCAAAAGAGTTACGCCGACAAGCGCCGAAAGCCACTTGAATTTCAAGTGAACGACCAAGTATTACTCAAGTCTCACCTTGGAAAGGTGTGGTTCGCTTCGGAAAGCGAAACAAACTCAATCCATGATACGTTGGTCCTTACCGGATAACTGAGCGCATTGCTCTGGTGGCGTACCGACTGGATCTACCAACGGAACTCAGTAGTGTACACAATGTATTCCATGTATCCGATTTGAAGAAATGCCTATCCGATGAAACCCAAGCAGTTCCTTTGGACGAATTGCAAGTTGATGAACAGCTACGCTTCATTGAAGAACCAGTCGAAGTTTTGGATTGGGAAACCAAAACACTCAAGCACAGCAAAATTCCAATCGTTAAGGTTCGTTGGAACTCGAGACGTGGACCGGAGTTCACGTGGGAACGCGAGGATCAAATGATGAAAAAGTATCCTCACCTTTTTGAAGGGTTGACTAAACACCGAAAACCACGAAACCCGTCAAACCGTCAGAAATCACCTGAGGTATGAATTAAATTTCGGGACGAAATTTCTTTCTACTAGGGGATAATATGACAAACTGAAAAAATTTTCTTGGTTTTCAGACACCCATCGCGACTTGACTCAAATTTTCGGGACGAAAATTCTTTCAACATGGGAATGATGTGACACTCGTCAATTTCAGGTTAACTCCGTTAATTCAAACTTCGTCAATTCAAACTTAAGATCACTTGATCTATAACGCACATCTCATTATATTTAAACTAGGGTTTTAAATGACGCTTGACAATCACTACATATGTAGTCTTTCGGGATTGCACCGAAACGCAAACGAGTTGACGCAAACCATTGGAGAATAGACGAAAAACATCCAAACAATAATTATTTGATAATTATGTTTTAGGCTTATGTGCTATTTGATAATATTATATAGAACATTAACTCAAGATGCAAACAAGTTACTTTATGCTAGAAAAGTAATACTTAAAAGTTGAGGGGTCTTTGTGTAACATATTATTATTAATAATATTAAAAACCCTAACTCCTCCATCTCCCTCCCAAACCCGATCGGCCCCCATTCCCCTCCCCTCTTGCGACGGCAGCCATCACCACACCCATATCACACACGTTTTGACCTTAGTTTTCATAATCGGAGCATCCCGCACTCGTCTCTAAGCATCTCTCACCTTCCTCTTGGTTGGTTCTGCGTTTTTATGGTATAAACATGAAACCCTAATTATGTAAATCATGTATTAAGTGTTCTTATGCTTTGTATGGATTAGATGATGATTGATTATGCTTTGGTTATTGATTTAGATGATCATATGTAATTTTGAACGGTGAAATATTGCTAGGACATTGATTGTTTGTAAACCCTAGAGGGTTTATTACTGATTCTTGTGGATAATTATGTTTATTTCATGTTGGAGATATGTCGTATGCTTAGGATGCATGTTAGACGATTGTGTGTGCTTGTTGAATTTTGACAGCAGAGATAGTTAAACTTGAATGACGTGTAACTTGTTAAATATAAAACCAAACTGGATTAATTATGAGTCTATTAGGTAGTGCTCTGAGTCTAGTTTCCAGAAAACCCAACCACGCCTAATTTGGAGGTGTTTTGGTTACTCAAACGATTTAAATGTGATTAAAGGTCAAAACTGGTACTGGACAGATTGTATGTGTTGTTTAGACAACTGTAACTAAATGTTAATGTGGAAATTGGTCGAGGTTGTTAAGACTACAGGGTACTATGTTGAGTCTAGTTTCTATAAAGTCCAAGTTTGTAATTTTTGGACGAGTAAAAGTTAACTTTTATTATTTTACAAAACTGAAGTGCAAATCTGAATTGTGAGACCTGCTATTAGGCTGTTTTGTAATTATCATATCTCATGAACTACAAGACCAAATGGGTTGGTTTCACTTCTGGAAGTTAACATGTTGAGTTAAGAACCTAACCCAATTAGTCTTGAATTAATTGGATTTTTCATTTAACGGGAATAACAAATATCATTCTGTTGTGCATGATTTTGACTGCTGTGAGTTTACTGTAATGTTTTGATCATTGTGAGTAAACTATGTGGAATAAAAATACAATAAAAATAGTTCTGGAATCCTAACTCATGTATGCTTTTGTGACGATTTTTGGTGAATTATTTGATATGTTGTGATCTATTGAATATAGTAATCTTTCAAGTAGGATTCTGTCTTGATGAAACTAGCTGCTGAATTATATGAAAATACATGAAACGTGCTTGTTGCTAGATAATTGCTATGTTTTGACTAAATTGCCCTTGTGGGGAATAATTGCTAGTAATGTACACTATTAATACTTGACACGTAAGTAGTTGTTCACACATGTAACGTATCACCAATGTGTTTGTTGAGGCACACACAATTCACAAACGAAACACGAAACGTATCTTATGCATAAGTGTTATGTGCCGAGTCTAGAGACTCGATAATAGTTCCAACACTTAGAAAATCTCATTTGTTGTTTTAGAACGCTAGTGAGGATTTTCTGTGACGTGCATCACTTAGGTGACTTGTTTTATTGAATTCTTCGCAAACAGTGAGTTTCACGTTCCCCTTTTAACTCTTTTAAACGCTTTTTCACTTGGGGGAGAATACATACTCCGAAACGCTTTTAGATTTTGTTATTAGATTATATATCACTTGTAAAGGCTAAGTGGCAAACGAAACAACTAAAGTCCTTCATAACATCGAACCGTTTAGTATTGGATAATAGCGAGTCACTGTTGAGTAGTACTACTGGGTTTGACAAACCCCACCCAACGCTAAACTCGACTGGAGGTCGAGTGGGTGTAATCTTGGCTAACACATTACGATGGTCGGGATAGACCTGGTGGCAAGGCAAATGATAAACAGTCATATTTCGGTGTCGAACACTTAGCAATACTTGCTTTATAGGCTAGCTACCTATATTAAAATAACAACCGAGTTAGTTATAAACCCTAGATTCTGCAATTGCCCAAACCCGTTTATGATTGATTGATTAAAGTTAGGGTTAACGTAGTATGAGGAACGAAGATCGTAACTATGAAATCAATTACCATAAACGTCGACGATACAATGATGAATGGCGAACTTCACTAGACGGCTCAACAAGCGTCTGGACAGTCCATTACAGGCTGAATGGATGCAATCTGAGTTAGGGTAATGATTGGAGATGTGTCCAGGGTTGTGTATTCCAGATTAATTGTGTTAATAACAAACATAAATAGTGATTTGATTCTTAGTTAATGGCGGCTCATTTATTTGGCTAAACACAAACGATTTTGATTTCGTTTCTTAATTAAACATGTTGGTATGGTTTGTTAAAACATTATAAACGATTTACAAGAATAAATTCCAAAGTTATAGCGAGGATTAAGCTTCAAGTAACGATCTGGGTAGTGGCTACGAGTTCGAAAACGGATTGCGGATCGTGGGTGTGGGTTTGGTTATGGATTATATTATAATTTAAATCAGATTTGCCATTTGGTCCTTCAAGATTGGGTGTGGTTGCAATATAGGTTAAAACAAGTTTTAGGGGTGTATAACATATAAACTTCAAAGTCTTAATAATAATTAATTAAATATAAGAACCAATAATAAATAAATAATTATAACTCGATAAACGTGACGTTTTATTGATTACCATTTCCCAAAAATGAAAACGTGTCGGGTATTGGATAAATGTGAAAACCCGAGTTGTTACAAGTCATGGGTCTCGCCAAGCTCAAATAGCTTTTAAACCAGGATTTAATCTCATTTATTTGTGAAACTCTTTTATTATTAAATTCTAAGTATACTATAAATGCAATTAAAATCCAAAAAAACATATTATAAACGAATAATGTAAAACAACTCGTAATACGAAGAATAAAAACCAGTTAAATATATTTAAGTTTCAAATAAGAAAAGATTAACTATGTTACACAAATTAATTATGTAAAGAATAAATGAGCGATCAAAAATGAGTTTTTTATTTTGTTTTACGTGGGGTGATTTACACGCTCGCAAACACACAATATAATCACGTGATGTTGATATCACAAATACGGTAGGTAAAAATTATCAAAATAACTACTTTGTTATAAATATATTGATATTATGGTTATCAACTCTTAATATAGATTAGCTTCTTCTCCAAGTTTTCATATCCTATAAATATTTCATTGTATCTCATGTATTATATACCGAATGAATAAAATCTCCATCTTTCTTCCTACATCTCTTTGTCATATTACTTGGCTATTAGACTTGTTTTACAACACGTTATCAGCACGAATGTGCTTATTCAAAACCCTTACTCTTGTGGCATCCATAAACACCAACCGTAGATAAAAAAAATCTGTTTAACAAAGTGCAATGGAGGGTTGATTCGATTTGAGGAAGTGAGGAACATATTCGGTAGCAATGGAATTTTTCCCAATATACTCTTAAGCCCCGAACCAGGTATTATAAACAACTCCTTTCTTTATATTAATATATATTTTACACTTATGCATCAGTTTCTACAACCAAACAAAAGGGTTTGTTCTTTTTAATTTCTTTATGTTTGTTACATGTATATAATATGTTAAACAATATATTTGTTTGGTCAATATGGACAGAAAATCACAACCGAATTTTGTGACATAAACTTTGATAATTTGTTTAGTTTTGTTATATTATACACACTTTTAATATCTATTATTAGTTTATATTTAAGTTAAATATGAAAAAGAAAATTGTTTGATGCACATAAACAATTTCGCCTTTGAACGGTCACTAAATTAGTTTGCAATTTAGATTTTAATTAGATTTATTAGTGTATTTTATGCAGCGACCTCATAATGTTCATTATTAGTTAGTTTGATTAATGTGATGTTTAAGAATTAACAAACGAAAAGTTTAGAATATCGTGTTATTTTAATATGTGTTACGTATGAGTTAACTGATTTAAATAATAAAAAAAGGTATAACTTAAATCACAACATATAAAATGAACAGTTCATCAGAAAGATTTGATAGATATATATTTTGATTGTTCGATATAGTAGAGAGAAATATTTACAATTTTAATTTAGATGTAGCTAGTTTATAAATAGTGAATCCATTCTAAATATATCGTTTCACAAATGTTAGCTAATGAATTTGAACTTTCTCTTGATATATGGTTACGGATTTACTCTAATGCTAAATATTGAGTATTGGTTTTTAATTACTATGTTTCATGCCTGGTTTCTTTTATTTCCTGCTTGCATGGACCGATGAATATATATTGTTGTATTTCAAGGGAAATATACTTAAAGAGAAACTATAATTGGTTTTCATTATCACTTTGCATTGTTGTAACTTGAAAATTCTAAGATAGAACTATATTTACATGATGCAATTACAATCAAATTAAGATATTATTTCTTATACAATGTTCATTTTTTTTACATATTACATTAATTAATACTTTTGGAAGTAATTTTTTCAAATAAAAAAAAACAGAGAGGAGAAATTAACATATTTTTGTAGTATTGTCATGATTAGTTTTAAACCCTTTTAATTAAATTCTAGATATATGTGAAAATAGTTGTGATGATAAGTGTTTATATAATACGTGGTAAGCTATGTACTTAACTTTTTCCCTTTTGGTTGAATGTGTATTCATTATTCTATATGGTTAGTGATCTATTTATTTACCATCGTTTTGTTCGCATATTTTTTTAAAGAAAGAATAGAGACTAAAAATATTTATATTTAAGATATAGCATTTATTGGTTATACCATGATACATTGATACATAAACTATAAGCTTGCCTTTAAGTGATAAAAGTCTTATCTTAATAAGTTAGTTAAACTCATTTTATATGGTGGCAAGTAATAACGTCATGTAGGATACTATTAAAGCATACCTTCTATTATATACGTTATGTTATATTATATGGATTGTATTGAATTGAACAATAAAACCAAAGTTGTGGTTTATCATCACTCTTATGAAAGAGTATAATAATGTTGTGATATGACACCCCAAGTGTCATACTTCTCAAATCTCATTATTGATCTACAAAAGGTAGTAAGTTTTTAGACCGAGAAAAAAAATTGCATGACTTGGGGATATAATTACTTCTCCATTGTTGTTATATGATGAGAAGAATAATTATGAGGAAAATTTGGATAAACTAAATTTTCTATTTGACACACTCAGATATACCTATAAAGTAGCAATAGTGTTAAAAGAGTATAAGACATTTGAGGTAACTTCATATACGTATGTCTGAGAAAATTATAAATACCATAATACTTGTCTGCTTTTACTCCATTCACTGAAGTGAATGTGACTATACATTGATCGTTATGCTCATGGACATAATAGAGAAGATTTGTAATGATGGTCATGTTAATAATGAGATCCACCACCACAAGGGGCAAATGGATTGATCATATATGAGAACAAAATGTGGAAATACAAAAGTGAAATCGCATGATCGCTTGTAACGATAATAAAAGGTTCTCTTATATTTAAGTATTGTATTAAAGAAGCATATAATACATATACGATCATAAACGTGAAATTTATGGATTAATGGCACGACCGGTTAGACCACACCGAGTCAATGATGTGGATTTTTTTTTTTGTAACTAGAAGATTCTTCATAATAATTATACATGTAATATTTCTCTCAAGGGAAACCATTTATTTACCAACTGAAGGAGGGTGTGAATCCCTAGATGTTATGGAATTGAGAAAAGGATACACATATCCTAACATGATACCATTTAGTGTTTTGAAATCGATGCATCGTCTAAATGGTTATCAAGATTGCAACTTCATGTTTTCATGATCTATGGCTTAGCTAATAAGATAACAAGCATATTATTCCATATTGGTATATTATATACATTTTAATAATGAATTTGATTCCCAAGTTAATAATAATCATTGGAATAAGTGTTGAACTTCATAACAGAGTATGTTATTTCATAAATTGTTTTGTTAAGGACGCTTACTCAACATCTATAATTAGTTGCAAATGCAATTATCACAAGAACAAAGGTTCATGTTTGTATTTGAGTACATATGATTTTACATGTCTTGAAAACTAATTCACATCAAGCCAAGAGGTTATGATACTTCCTCCCCACTGTAATTGGTTTTGGTCAGTAACCAAGTATTTCTCAACTAATATTTCGTGTGTGTTATATACTGAAACTAATTCACCACAAGGCACAAATATGAGGCCACAAAGAAAGTTGGGAATTTATGTCGGTATTAAATATTATCTATTATTATATACTCAAGCCATTAATGAGATATTTGTTTATGGCTCATTATAGTGAATCAACATTCCCAAACATCAAGGGGGGATATAAAGCAGTTGGAAAACGAATTTAATTGGAATGAATTATCATTGATCCTCAAACTAAATTATATGAACTAAAAGTTTAAAAGATAATTCATGTATAAAGATTAACGAATCAATTACCAGATGATTCACTGACCAAAAGAGAGTGTCTAACTAAGACACCTATACGAACTGCTAATGCTCCAATAAATGTCCCAGAATGACAAACGCATATTGATAATAATTCTAATGCACGCGTGTAGCGTGGTAGACTGATCGGTTCCAAGAGTAAAATTTCCTCGAAAATTGGAGCAAGTAATTAAAGTGGTCAAGTCGAGGTATGATAAAAGGCCTCTTGAAGAGATATTGGACATGACGGTTCCAAAAGAACCTTAGGTACCTGAAAAATAATGAGCTCTTAGTAAATTATATTGTATCATGTCTACAAAATATATGGAATCGAAATAAAATCGACGTCGTTATACTTTTGTATACAATATAGCGCTTAAAATAATGGAATAATGAGGATCAAGATTTAAGATCTGCCTACAAATGAAAACATGTGAATGAATGGCCAAAAGAAGAAAGACGCAAATAGGGTAGAGTTGAATTCTCTAAACAAAGATAAATTTTTGGATCAACAGTCCGTACAACTAAAGTTGTAAAATGTGTTAGATACAAACGAGTCTTTTATGTGAGTTATGAAAATTCAATAAAGTGATATAAGGCAAAATTGGTGGCACAAGGATTTTGCAAAGACCCATGATTAATTATGAGGAGACGCATTCTCCGATGGTGGAAGCAATGACTTTCTGATATCTAAATCGTCTGGTAATACAAAGAAGAGAATTGATATGCGTCTAATAAATATTGCGATTCAGTTGGTACTGAAAGTTTACAAGAAACTTTTTGAAGGGTTTGAATTAACAAATCATGTAAAGTAAGTTCTTGAGAACACAATGATTGTTGTGTATAGAGTCATATTTGAATACGTTACGATTATTGAATATGTTGAACATAAATGGATCTCCTGAAGAATTTCCTAAATTAGTTGAATGCTTAAAATGTTAACTGATACATCTTTATGATTGAATTCTTGTGCATCAATAAGCATACACATAGAAGAGAATGTACATGATGAGTACAATATCTCAATAAACAAAGAAATTGTACAATATGGATTTTGATATGTGATACAAAGTGATGTGTTAATGAGCAAGTTTATGCAGCATATATCCTGATAAAGTGAATGCGTATGCATAACTTGTCAAGTAGAAAAGAAGTCCATAATGGATTGGTAAATGCATGGATTTATGCTTATTACGTATGGATTAAACTATTCAAATTGAGCTTGGCACAAATCAATGCTCGATATTTTGATAAAGAGGGAGATAAGTTGGGTATAATTAGCCATATTTTTATCAAAATTTCACTCTTAAAAGTTCATTATAATCACAGTTTACAATGATGATATATCACCGAGAGAAACTTATGAGCTTTTAAAGAGACAATTCTTTTTGAAAGACCTTGACAAGGTGTGATTATTATTCGACTTATAGTTCGAGTATATGTGTAATTATATATTTATATGTTTATAAATCCATCAAAGATCTATGAAATGTTGAGACATTTTACCGTAGACAAATTTAATTCTTTTAGCACGTTAAAGGATGTCACACAATGACTCTTTATCATTTCCTATCTAAATATGAAATATTATTGGTTCGAAAATACTATAATTAAATGCATATATGCATTATGTTGTACTGTTAGCTATATATGATTATTATTTTCTTTATTTATGTTTATCGGCATGTTTCTTGCTAGGAGACATCAGAATGGGTTAAAACATGTATTTCAGGTATGAAAGATATGTGTTTATATTTTACTAACCCATCAAAACAAGTTTTGTTAGTCTTGTTGATGCAGAGAAACACAACAGGATCATAGTGTTTACCAGATGAAGCAATAGAAGTTTTCACGTGAAGATCATACAACATTATTCAACTTAAGGATTCAAATGTCAAGGGACGAAGACGCAAATGATTGACTACAAAAGTTTTGGGTAACTTTCACAAAAGATTGATATTTACCATTTTAACGGATATATATACGCGTTGCACTCTTTTTCCTTTAGCTATGGTTTTGTCCCACTAGTTTTCCTAGCAAGGTTTTTAATGAGGCGGCATTTCCAAGCATATTAAGTTGATAACCAAGAGGGAGTGTTATAAATATATTGATATTATGGTTATCAACTCCTAATAAAGATTAGCTTCTTCTCCAAGTTTTCATATCCTATAAATATCCCATTGTATCTCATGTATTATATACCAAATGAATAAAATCTCCATCTTTCTTCCTACATCTCTTTGTCATATTACTTGGCTATTAGGCTTGTTTTACAACATACTTTTATATTTTAAAGAGAGATTTCAAACATACATAGATTATCCCCATCCACATAAGTTATTTAGACATCATATACTTTTAAATTATATGTTTTCTTTAATTATTAAAAATATACAAATATTAAAATAACAACCGAGTTGGTTATAAAATACAAAACACGTAATTTAAAAAGTACATATTTTGCTACATACTAATTAAATTGCGAACAATATGAGCATTTGGGGGGTACCGACTTTATTTTAATACGTGTCTCTGAAACGCGGGTACCCCGAAACACTTATGTTGCTTGTAAGTTGTTTAATTAGTATGTTGCAAAATATATACTTTTAAATTATATGTTTTTATTTTATAACCATGTCGGTTGTTATTTCTTATATTTGTTTTTTAAGCAAACATAAACATAAAAAGAATCTACCTATACGAGTCATATAGGGGCTATACGAGCCAAGAAGCCTATACGACCCGCATAGACTACATTATCATGTTCTCTCCATACGTTTGCAATCATGTGATGTCTATACGACCCATATAGCTCCTATACAATCCATATAGGACTATAAGTCGGGAATCCCCTTCCAAATACGTGAACAAAAATTTAAATGTCCTCTTTGTCATTTTAATAACCCGTCGTCACCTCTATGTTAGAAGCTCGATACAAAATTATTCTTAACTCGTCGTCTCTCCGCCATGTTAGCTCAAGACTCGTTGACTCTCCGTCATGTTAGCTCAAAACTCGTTGATTTTCCTCCATATTAGCTCAAAACCCAATTTCTCCCCACCATGTTAGCTCAAAACTCGTTGTCTCCTCCATATGTTAGCTCAAAACTCGTTGTCTCCCCACCATGTTAGCTCAAAACATGTCGCCTCTCCGTGATGTTAGCTTAAAATTAAATCTAATAAATCTGGTTATTTAAAAAATTATATCTAAATAAGGTGCACATAAAACTATTTTGATGGTATGCATGAGTTCTCCTAATCACATTATTATCCAAAATTTAATATACTTGAACTTCAAAACTAATACAAATAAAAATATTCAAATATTTTTTAAATTACTTTAGTATCTATATTTTAGTAAAGATAAGATAGAATATTCTTAAATAACATGATGGGGAGACGAAGGTTTTGAGCTAGCATGGCGGGAAAGTAATGAGTTTTGAGCTAACATAGTGGAAAGATAACAAATTAAGAAACATGTCGTCTTGAATTTTTAACGTAAAGGCGATGAAATGTTAGAAAGGGGACAGATAGAATATCTGATGTTTTGAAATTTAAAAAGACACATTTGAAATATCTTTAACCCGAGATATTTTAGGAATTTTCACATATGGTAATCAATGATCTCATAGACCACATATAAGTCAAATTCCTATTTTCTAGCAATTCAGAATAGTTCAAATTTTAAAGAAAACGAAAATAACAAAAAAGATAAAACAACTAAACAAAATATTCAAAATTAAAATATTCTTCATGTTTGTATTTTAATCCCGATACCTCAGTATCATAAATGATAATTTATAATTTACATTTAAGAAAATCTTCAAACAACATCTAAAAATTTATGAATAGTTAAATGAATTTTCGCATTTATAAAACAAACATATCTTAAAAGTTTTTAAGCTAAACATGTAGTAACACATCAATAACTAAGGACTAGTCTCTTTTTGAGTCGACATAAAATTACATACAAACCATCATGGTACCAAGTCACTACCAACTATCATCTAACACGTGGCAACACCCAGTTACAAGAGAGCCATAGCACATATATTCCAACTAGGGTGGTGCCCAAGTGTGCGTTGGCTCTGTGCATGTCGGATCTTAGGCACTTAGGCTAGCGATGTGTCGGGTGGTTTAGTTATGTGGATGTCAGATCGACAAAATTTAGGCTTTGTGGGTGTCTGATCATCGGCACATAGCCTAGGGAGATGTCCGAGTGGGTTGACTATGTTGAATCTTTGGTGTAGAGACTAGGAAGGTGTCGTGGTGAGTTGGCTCAATGTCGCTTAGGCATCTCTAGGTGCCAGATCACCACGTTGGTTTGTATGTCAAAAGAGCCTGGTATGTCAAAAGAGCTTAGGTGTAAAGTTTCGA
The DNA here is from genome assembly GCF_021521415.1 of Bidens hawaiensis. NCBI lineage: Eukaryota > Viridiplantae > Streptophyta > Magnoliopsida > Asterales > Asteraceae > Bidens > Bidens hawaiensis. The sequence continues at coordinate 21,910 of NW_027492661.1, forward strand.
TTATTTTGTAGAGTTGGATTATTTTGTTAGCTTCCTGGTCAAAATAACCATTTAAAAAAATTTTCGCGTAAAGTTAAATATTCAGAATTAAATTGTATGAAAAATATTCAGAAACTTACTATATACTGAATTTCTATTTCAAAAATGGTTAGCAAATGGTTGATAACTAACCAACAACTAGTTATAATTATACAAAAGCATTAAAAAGGATTAAAAAACACACAATTAAAACACATGAATAAAAAAAGATCTTACTAGAGACACCAAAAAAATTTAAAAACACCCACCCAATCATCAAAGATTGGGCAATCCATGATATTGGTGGAGTCTTTTAGAAAAATGTGTTTTTTTGTCTTTTTATTGTCTTTTTTTGATATTTTATTGTATTTTTGTCTTTTTGTTGTCTTTTCTTTTCTTTCATTTCATTTCATTTTTTTTGTTTGTTTTTGTTTAGTAATCTTTAAAAAAAATACTTTTTAAATATTTTTTTTCATTTTAAACCAACTTTCGGGTAAAACCGAGTAAAAGTCGAACTTTTCGTTTTAACGAGCTAATCACTGTTCAAATCACCAAAAATATCTTCTAACATTTTTAACTTATGTTTCATTTTATATTATTTAAATTTCTAAGTTTGTGGAATGTTGGAACCAAACTTGGTTTAATACCAAGATCGAGTGGATTTACATTCGCTTAAGCCCGAGTTTGGGACTTTAATTAATGAAAATTCTCAAACTTGCTTAAGCTACTGATTTTATTGAAGTGATTCGTATATTTAAATAGAATTCTTTGACGAGTTTGAATAATACGAGGATATAAAATGAATTAAACAAAATTAAATACTCAAAAGTACAAGTTTTTCATTAATAAGAAAGTTCCGAATTCAATTCCCGAGTCGAGTAAACATAAACGAATACAAATACGAAAAATCTGAGATATTACAATGACGGTAGAACGACAACGACGATTATGCTGGGGATAAGGCCACCACACGCAGACGAGACGACGGCACGGGTGGTGGTGCGGTTTAGATTTGTTTTTGTGTTTTTTTTTTTTTTCGAACTCGTTGTTATGTATTTAATATTATTATATAAATTTTTTTTTGTTTATGCCGTTTCGTTTCAATTTTAATGTAACATCCCGTTTTCTGATTTCAGTTAATAAACAAAATATGAGTTGTTATGAGCCAGGCTAGTGTTGGGTAAATGGATATGGGTTATGGAATTGGGTTATGGATGAAATAAGGAAAGACCATGGGCTTAAGCCCATGATCAATAATTATATAAATTATTAATAACCCATTTAATTCATTTTACACATACTCCATACACCAAAAAAACACACACTTAAGCTCTCTCTCTCTCTAGTCGAAATATAGAAGAGGAAACAGATCCTGACCCAAGGTACGATAGTATTTTGATGTATGAGCTTAAATCCGTTAGTTATGGTCACGAAACGACGAGCCGACACCGTTAAACCGTTTAAGTCGCGAGATCCGGGTAGAATCGGGTATAAACCGAACCTTAGATGAGTTTAGGGATCACCCTAGCTCAGATCTGGATCGAACGGGACGAAAAATGATGAAAAACGGTGTAAAACGGTGAAAATACGTTTTCCCGGTGAGATTTTCGGTTTTCCGGCGATGGCGGCGCCGGAAAGGCGGCTGGTACGAGGTTGACATGTCAGAGAATGTTTATGACATTCTCTGACCTAACCCTAATTCGTTAACGGAGAGTTAATGAATTAGAGGTAATTCGTCACGTAATTCGTTAAAGAAGTATAACGAACCAGCATTGGTTCGCAACCAGATTCGTCAAGAAAAAAGGATAACGAATTAACCACAGTTCGTTATAGTAATTCATTAAAAGGAGATAACGAACTAGAAGGTTCAGTTCGTTAAAAAGGTTCAGTTCGCTATGAGGTCCAATTCGTTAAAAGGGGTCAATTCGTCATAAGGTCCAATTCGTTATGACAAACCAATTCGCTAAAGAATCCAATAGCGAACTAGAAGTTTACTTAAATGACAGAATGGTCCCTAGACTTAGAAAAAGAATGATTTAATTACAAAGAATCCCTTGAACTTTTAAGTAGCAAATTAATTAATGATTCAAAATGCTAATGGAAAATGTGATAAGACAGTTAACGGAAATAAAATTTTTCAAAGCTGACCTGGCAGCTCGACCCCAGCCAGGGGCTCTGCCCCTTGGACCCTGCAAGGGGCTGCCGCCCCTAGACCCCGCTGCCAGGGGCGCTGCCCCCGGACCCCTGTTCGTTGAGGGTTATAGTTGGAATAGAAATACGATATGGATAGTGATAGTAATTAATATGCGTGATTGTTATATAGTTAGTCGTGCCCAGCTCAGGAAGGGATTAACTATAAATGGTGAATGTAATCGCGTTGAGGTGAGTTTCTAGCCCCACTTCCCTGTTATGTTTTTGGGGCTGTGTGCATACTCGATGTGATATTTAATACACTTACCTTAGGTGGTGATTGTATGCCTTGTACGATTTATGTATGATGATTGCTTGACGGTGCGTGAACGATCTTCGGATATTACATGTACCGTTAGGTGGTGGTTAACGATATGATTGATATGTATGATGTAAGATATGATGTATGTATGAATATATATGATGTATGCATAATGTATGTATGATATGTTGATGGTACATGAACGTTCTTCGGAGATTGCACGTATTGTCAAGGAATGTATGTAAGAACAGGTATGGTACAGTTGCATGAAACAAAGGGACCAGACCCTAATAATATCTGTGACGGTAGGGACCAGACCCTAACAATATCTGTGACGGTAGGGACCAGACCCTAACAATATCTATGACGGTAGGGACCAGACCCTAACAATATCTGTGATGTTGGGGACCAGACCCTTTATAATATCTGTGATGTTAGGGACCAGACCCTTATAATATCTGTGATGTTAGGGACCAGACCCTTATAATATCTGTGATGTTATAGGGCGGAAGGCTCTTTAAATAGAATGGATAGTTATATATAAAGAGTAAGTATGATTAATGTACACCCCTTCGGGCACGTGTGCAAGTATGAGAACAGATTGTATCTTGTAAGATTAACTAGAACTCACTCAGCGTAGCTGACTTTTAGTATGCACGCAGGTGAGTAGATTGAGGCAGCTTGCATAAGAGAAAGCACATGGCATGGACTTGAAGAAGCTGGCATCTCAAGGAAATGTTATGTCATTTTAAACCAATGTTTTATGTTAAATAATTTGGAATGATCGTTAAGACAAGAAATATGGTTATGTAATGAAATGGTTTGAATGTTTTTAATATTCCGCGAATGTTTTTATTAACTCTGATATTTAGAACTGTGTTTATGAGTAAATCCAACGTCCAAAGTAGGACACCGGTAACGGGGCCTTACATTTAAAATTGTTGTTTCGTTGTAATTTCAAAACCGATGAATTGAAAATAAAAAATTATTGAAAGTAAAAATTGGTTACATCCCTAACACAAAAACAAAACAAAATCAAAAATAAAAATGAAACAACAATTTTAAAATTGAAACGAAACAACATAAACAAAACAAAATTTATATAATAATATTAAATACATAACAACGAGTTCGAAAAAAAAAACAAAACACAAAAACAAATCGAAACAGCAGCACCACCCGCGTCGTAGTCTCGTTTGCATGTGGTGGGCTTATCCCCAGCATCATCGTCGTCGTCGTTCTACCGTCGTTGTAACATCTCGGATTTTTCGTATATGTATTCGTTTATATTTACCCGACTCGGGAATGTAATTCAAAACTTTCTTATTAATAAAAACTTGTATTTTTGAGTATATAATTTTTTTAATTTATTTTATATCCTCGTATTATTCAAACTCGTCAAACAATTCTATTTAAATATACGAATCATTCAATAAAATCAGTAGCTTAAGCAAGTTTGAGAATTTTTATTAATTAAAGTCCCAAACTCGGGTTTAAGCGAATGTAAATCCATTCGATCTTGGTATTAAACCAAGTTTGGTTCCAACACACCACAAACTTAGAAATTTAAATATTATAAAGCGAAACATGCGTTAAAAATGTTAGGAAATATTTTTGGTGATATGAACAGTGACTAGCTAGTTAAAACAAAATATTCGACTTTTACTCGGTTTTACCCGAAAGTTGATTTAAAATGAAAAATATATTTAAAAGGTATTTTTTTTTTGAAAGATTGCTAATACAAAAACAGGACAATAAAAAGACAAAAAAAACATATTTTTCCAAAAGACCCCACCAATATGTCATGGATTGCCTAATCCTTAGTGGATTAGATGGGTGTTTTGAAAACACCATATGGTGCATGTAAAAAACCCCATAAAAAATCTATCTACCTATATAATAAAAAAATGAATTTTTAGCATTTTTCACTAAGGCCAAACGTAGTGGGCGAGAGTTGGGGGCGAAATGGGGCGACGAAGGGCTAGAACACCGCCCCACGGGCGATAATTGAGCGAAAAGGGGCGGGGGCGGGGTTTACTTGTCGCCGGGGTGGAGAAGAAAATAATATTATTATATTAATATGACCGTTGGTAAACGGTCAAATGTTTTAAAAAAAATTAATTTAAACAATATATATATATAAACATAAACCTTCTTCTTCATTTCATACATAATTCATGCCTAAATTCTTCAAAAAAATTTAGCAAAATGAATCCTACAAACAACCCGAACCAACCGACACTCGCGGAAGTCGTCGCTACCATGAAAGAAATCATAAAAAACAAAAAAAATGTGTCGAGGAACTCAATGATGTCATGAAAGAAACCAACAAACAACACGAAAAGATTGACCAAATGTTGGAATTGCGGGAATTGAGTGAAAAATACAAATCCCTCAAAGCGGCCGGGTTACACGAAGAGGCCGCATTATTGCAACGACAACGAATTGAAAAAAAATTCGCAAATATTATGGATATTAGTATGTTATTTAGTTATGTTTTTTAATATTTTTAGTTATGTATTTTTTTTAATTTTAATGCATTATTAGTTATGTTTTTTTTAATTTTGTTGTATTTCTTTTTAATTTTAATGCAGTTTTATTTAATTATTTAAATAAATTGCTTTTTATTTGTTTAGTTTAGTTATAAATAGAAAATAATAAAAAAAGATACTGTGGGCCCAACTTGTAGCCCCTACGTCATTACACCCCAAAAACAAATTTCTACTCCATGCTGACTGGACGCCACGTGTTACAATTCGCCCCCAATTATAGCTCCTACACTACACATGGCCTAAATGACTCTAAAATGCTAAAATGCCACATGACATTCACGAACAATTCATTTGTCCACGTGGTAATTTAGAATATGGGTTGTAATCGTTGATTTGAAGTTTTGAACCCTAAACAATAAAATAGATCCTTTATATTCAATTTTGTATATTCATTATCAATTCTTTACTTTCGATACGCTCACTGGAACCCTAAAAATGTCACCATTTTAATCAGCCACATAATTCCACACAAACCTTATCGCAACCTACCTCCTTTCTCTTGATCACGAATCCTCTTATTCGTCGAAGTCTCTTCTCAAATCATCAGTTTTATTCATCATCAATTGAACGATTATACAAGGTATATTGTATGATTTCTATATTACTTTATACCTTTCTAACATAAACTTCAAAATATTACTTTATACCTTTCTAACATAAACTTCAAATCTCAAACAAACCATATATTTTATTGATAGATTCACTTCTAACCATTCATCTAGTATTTTTCTTGAATATATTAACCTATTTTTTGGATTGGTTATCTAATTTGGTTATTTGGGCTTTTATTTAGGGTTATAAACGATTTGTTACACTGAAAATGGTGCTTTTGTATGATATAATTGTATTGGCAATTGGCTATATTTCAATGTGATGAGGCTAAAGTAGCTGATAAATAGTTTGGAGACTCAAAGAAAGAGTAAATGTGTCAATGCATGAACATATATGATCTTTATATTAACTTTTGCACTGGAATGGATTATGGTGATGCAAGCTTTTTTTTCTTTTAAACCATCAGTTTTGTTAAGACTAAAGGTGTTTCATTGGTAATGCATCTACATTCATTTTTTTTTTTTTTAATCATGGATTTTAGGGTGTGTTTTGAATCCATTGAGGTCGTTCATTTCAGTTTTCTTAATTTTAGTCGGATATTTAGTATCAAATTTTTCTCCAAACTCGAAACATGGGATTATTGTTTATCTATAAATTGAAATTTTTTTATCCATACGGTAAGAATTGAAGCAAAACCTGAAAAGTCGTATATGCATTCAAATAATATAAAAGTAGCGGACACCTACGATTTTACAGGAATGTGCTTGCAAAACTTTAGGAAATTGTGTTTTATATGAAATAACCATGACACTTTCGGTGGAAAATGTGAAGGGATGCACGACTGTTTGCACTAAAGTATATTTTACAGGCTAATTTGCTTTGTTTGATTGTGCTTTTTGAATTTTTGAATGCTTATTTAAAGTATATATATAAATGGAATGTATATCGTATTTGCTTATGTTCTCTGCAATTTTATTGAAAACTGTATTTTATTGAAATTTGATTGTGCTTTGATTCACTAAGTAGTTATTAAATGAATCACAGGCACCTAATTGTCTCTTTATTTCATTTGGTTTGTTATAATACATTTAATTTGGGACATTTGACTCATTATTTTGTAAATCTTTGTGGAGTGGAATAATCTCTTAATATGTTTTTTAATATCAAATTTGTTTTGTTTAGCAAATTTGGAGGACAAGGCAATCACAAGCTATGCATTGATAATCGTAGGTTTTACTTCACTTATTGAAATTATTCAAATGATTCATAGGTTGGTGTCTTACTTATTGTTGTTTTTTTATGCATGATCTTTAGAGTCACATAGTGGTTGGACCAAGTTGAACATATGTTCAGGTAGAAATCAAAGTCTGTTGAGTTTGATAGCCAGAAAGATGATGTTATTATCTATTCAAATGTGGAGTATTTGTCTTTAGTTCATATGGCTTATGCTAACTGCCATTTGTATACATGATTTAGGGTATATGAATGAGAAAAGACGCTCAAGAAGATAGGTTTACATTTTTTGTTTGGGGTCAAAGTTGACCAACAAGTTAGATATTAATTTGCGACAATAATGTCAAGTTTGTGTTTCATAAAATTTATTGTTTTTTATGTTTTTATATACGGAATGAAATGACATGATGTTATTGTATATTTCACATTTGAATCTTTCGTCAATTTCGCGTCTAAGTCATCTGTTAAGCATTTTTTTGGTAGGCATATATGACACGTTTACAAATGGCTTTTCAAAAATGCTTTGACCTTAAAGTTGGCATTGTGTTCGTAATTTTACGGTATGAATCCATTATGTTTATAATTATTTATAATAAATTAATTTAATTATTTACGTTTTTTTATTTTATTACCAACCCATGTATCACACGGGTTCTAACCTAGTATTACTAATAAAAGTATTGAAAAAAAAACAATTAAAAATACTAAAAAAACCTTGAGGCATCGACATTTGATTTTAGTTTGATGTGTAATTTCCTGTTTTAAAATATCTACTCAATGCTCTTTTTCTTTATCAGCATCCCCAAACTCTTCAAAGTTCAAATAGAGGGTCACCACGATTGACGTTGTTTCATATTAAAAAAGTCTAGATCAGTAAATAAAACATAAAAACGCTAAATAAAGCAAAATATGTTAATACTTAGTTGAGGAGCTTCATAAATCAATTTGTAACACATTTGGGGATTTTCATCATTTTTTTATTGAACTGCCAAATAAATCAACTTTTAGATAAAATACTCCTTTTAGAAATTCATGCCCGTACATACACCGACTTGTACTCATCACGATTTAACCGTCATTTGCTAATCAGGCGTCAATTGTGATATGTGGCTAATTCGAATAGGATGATTTTGATTTCGATTACGCTATGTATCGTAAGTTAACATAACTCTCTAACGGTGTTAGCGTAGTCGAGTGGCAAAGAATTAAACAATAATGTTGACGATATATTTTTCACCAAAACATGCACCGGACGCAAATATAACTCTTAATACATGAAAGTGATTTTATGTTTTAGTACACTAATATTCTAGATAAAATTGTACACTATTATATTAATTATATTTACTTTATAAAAATTATAAGTCAAATTTCAAATATCATGGATCTAAGTTTTTTCCCTAGCCTGATTAGCTAAACTGAAAAAACCGAATAAATGTGTGTCTATATATATATATATAACACATATCCGCATTTGACGTATTTGGTGCTCCCTAATTCAGCATTTCCCCTTGTGGTCCGTGGATCATGCGATTTGATTATCCCAAACATGTGTAATGCATAATATTAATTCATCAAGTTGTGAATATTTTATAAAAGGATGCAGTGCCGTCTCTGAGGATGCGGCACCTCAAGGGCCTCGTGCAAGGAAAAAATATTGGCCCCTATATATTGAAATTATTTTGATGAGAAACCAAAAAAATGCCCGGATTAGTCTATTAGACAAAAGAACAAAAGGTAATAACCTTTTGTTCTTTGAATTACACGAAATTTGAAGTTTATAACTTTAGTTATGAGTTTTTGCTTTAAAAAACTATATATTAGATATACGTATTAGATAAAATATCTTAATAAAAGCAAAGAAATTGATCCAAGCAATAAAAAGAAAACAATGTAGCCCATAAAATATGAAATACAAGTTCTGGAAAAATTGGAAAAAAAGATGTGTAGTTACTAGGTATTGAACCTGAGTCCAACAATATCATGTACACAATGGAGTATACCATGTAAGCCACAATGCATGTTTAGTTAATTTTTGTTTGTATCTAATCTATCTATTGCATATTATGTATTCTTTAAATTTTGGGCCCTAAAAATTTTTGGGCCTTGTGCGGTTGCACGGGCTGCACGCCCCTTGGGCCGGCCCTGAAAGGATGTCTCTTTCAATAACCTACTCGCTTACTCAGTCACGTACTCGTATTTCTATAGTATTATTCCAACACATAAACATAGATTATAGTTCTTTTAAAGACCTTACTTCATTGACTTAACTTTTTAATAACTTTAAATATAAGAAGTTGTAATGAGCATGGCACTTAAACTCCCACATACATTTGTTAACAGGTGAGATGAATGAAGGGGGTGGTGTTTTGATGAATCCTCGTCAACCGTTGGTGGCTGTTTCTCCATGTGTGGTCTATTCGACTCCAGCCATGGGAATACCGACACCGTCACCGTACTCGTTTTCAGTTGCTTCTACAAGATGGAGTTCTTCTAGACCTTACATTCATACTTTGAGTCTTGTGTCTTGTTCTTAGAGCTTTGGTCCTGTTTTTTTCCTTTGGTTCTTCTCTAGCACTCGCTATCACTATGTCTAATCATAAGCAGGGCCTCCAAGATATCCCCGGGTTCGTGTAGGTTTCTTTATCTACCTTTAAGAAAACATTTTGTTTTTTGAACGATACCGCGTTGCTAGAAACCAGTAGCCAGGTGAATACTGGATTCAAACCTGAGACCTACGCTATATGGACTCTTATATAGCCATATAGGGTATGTATATGTCGGTTTTTGGTTTAAACCGAACCAAAACTGGAAGTTTATTTTTTTAGTTTTTCCAAGTTGTTTGGTTTCGGTTTGTGTTTCTGGTTTTACCATTTGAGATGGAATTTTTCCTTAAAATAATGAATTTTGGATCTAAATCGTTTTGCTAATTAATGTTTAACTGATTATTATACATTTAAACTACAATATATGGGTTACACTATTTATTAAGTTCTTACAAATTACTTAACATTTAAATTTAAAAATAAAAACCCATCCATTTGGTTTGGTTTTTCTGCCTTTAATTACACGTAAAACCAAAAGTTCAGTTATTATAAAAACATTTAATCAAACCATCGGCTTTTGCTTTGGGTTTGGTTTTTCAATTAGAGATTGGTTTTTCGGTTCCATGCATGCGCAAGGGCATGACTCCTTGAAGGTTCTTGTGAGAAAAGTTCTCTTTCTAACTTGTACTCTGTGTCAATTTCAAAAGGATTAATTAACTTGAATTTAGAGTATAAATTGGATGTGACTCAATGATAAAGTATTTACTTTATTAGTGAGAGGTAGAGGGTTCAAACCTTACTATCACCAATTTATATGGAAGATATGAGGATGACTATGGCTTGTCAGGGTTCGAGTCCTGATCTCACCCGGTTTTACTGGCTCCATGTTGTCGTGTCGTTGGCGGGCGTGGAGCGGATTTTATCCGAGAATCCCTCAATTGGTGGACCGCTAGGGGCTTCGTCCGTCCGGAATCATGGCCGGCTCGGACTACCTTTAGCCAATAGGGGCCGTATACGGGGTACCCGACATTACTTAGTTGGTCGTTCCAAAAAAAAACTTGAATTTAGAGCATATGTGGGTCCGTGTGAGGTGTGGTGTGGGTCCAAGTTTCAAACGATCATAAGCATTAATAAAAAAATATATATACATTCCTCACCAACCATTTCTAATTATTAAAAAGTTTCAACAACACCATACAAACATGCTAACACTCTATATTAACTACTGTTAAGCGATGACATAACTTAAAACCCAACCCCTCCCGACTCCATACCCGAGCCAATTCTAGAATCCAAACATGGTTTAGTTTAAATTCAAGATTTTGTTATTTTATTTTCCATTTAATATTAAATTTTATTATATTATATTATATATATATATATATGTGAAAGTAAATTAATTAAATAAAGAAACTAATTATAGAAGTAAATGAAGAATTGGTGCTTTCTAAAGGTTTGCTGTTAAGAAAATGAGTGCTTTTAAAAGAAAGTTTGTAATTTAACGTTAAACTAAAGTAAAATTGATGTGACAGTTCGTGAAGGTTTGATTTTATGGAAGCACATAAAGCTAATAAAACAATTGATCAACAGTTTAACACCCTCTAAATGATCCTAATGAAAAACATGTGCTATTCAAAGTTTGATAAAAACTCATCCTCTTTTGTGCATAATGCATAATTTAAATTATAGAGTCGAATAAACTACTCGTAGTAACCTTCAAGTCATTTTGATATCTTTCAGATCTCAATAATGAAAAGATCTGCAGAGTGCAGATTACCATTATTTTCTTAAGATGATATTGCTGCTAAAAAGTTCATATTATAGAACTGAAAAATTTTCCCCTTTGACCACAAAATTCAAGTGAAGTTTTGACATCCAGTGGTCGATGTAGACTCGTTTATTCATATAAATGTAATACATACAACATCCTAAATTGTTTTCTTAGTGAATCATATATAGATTATATGATTACATTTCACATACTAACTATTTGTAATAGAAATTGAGCACCGACTTGTCGGGACTCGTTACTCAAACCACTAGACCAACCCATAATTCAAAAGAAAGTAGTGAAACAAATCATACAATTATAACTCATGTGTTATTGTTGCAGATACAGCTTTATTATTACTTGTTGGGCTTTCATCTACTCTGCTTATCAAGTCTTCAAAGGCATTTTGAACATTGCCTTTAGAGACTGTCTCATGTCAGATAAGACCTCAGACTACTCAAACTTCATTCTTGACCAGGTTAATATATTCTATAAATTTTATGAACTTTTTAAAATGAATGTTACATGTTGCTAGCTTCACTAATTGCATCCGGTATATTAAAACATAAAACAGTTGGCAGGGTACCTCCTTGTGTCATGCTCTGCAGTGACAGCTGTAATGATCAATCAACCGCAATAAAAAGACAATTCATCACTCAAGCAAGCAGCAGTAGCTTCTGTTTGCATGTCGGTTATTGCATTCCTGATGACTGCAGTTTGTGCCAATCTCTCGGGATACAAGCTGAGAAAAAGAATCATGTGGTGATGCAATGATCTCTCTCTCTCTCTACTTGTTACCTTTGCAGAGACTCGCACGTACTGACCATTCACCTTCAAGAAGTTGATCTGATGCAGGAGTATCCGGTCCATTAAGTCGGCCCGCCCAACTGTTTATTCTCATTTTATAAATAAGGTTGTTAGGTTTTTTTGTGGAGACAGTTTTTTGGATTTTGAATAAACATTGTAAACCTTGAAGGTTTAGAATCTTTTGGTTCCTAACTTTTGGCTAATAATCATATGAGTTTCGTGATTGCCATTTGACATGCGCTTCTAACTGCATCATCCTCCCCGTCTTGAAAAAAAAACTCGACCTCGAGTTTTGCTTGGGAATAAAGTCCACCGGGATCAAAGGGGACATTGGTTCGTTTCTTATTCACCATCGATTTTTGGGGGCTGTCATTATAATCGTCAAAACCTTTTTGTGACCCATCATACTTGGTATGTACCCATGTTGCAGTTGATGAATCCATGAACCCATTACTCCTTTCCTTTGATATCATATCCAATTTAATATGAAGCCCACTATTTGACTTCAAATTGTCGGTTGCTTTTTCATGCATGCCCAAAATTTTTAAGCCATCAACATTACTCAATTTATCCACTCTGTCATGCATCTCACATGTATAATGCATTTGCCCCATACAAACTTCAAATTTGGTAGGTTCCACCATATATAGACACGCTTCAAAATTTACCTCAATATTTCCATAACTACCATCATAAGCAGCACATGGGATATTTAAATGATTAACATTATTAGCGGTAAGCGTACCCACACTTTTAGCAACCTCAATCTTCTCATCAATTTGAAAATTTGCATTCATGGTACATTGCATATTATTCGGCAAACTGACTGAACTTTGCAGAACCGATTCTACACCACCAATTGCTACCCCATCACCGCCCTTAACCACTGTTGCCTCAACATTGATTATCGTATTACCACCAAGAACCCCGTTAAGACCACCCGTAATGGGTGCGTTGTGTGTTGCGTCAAGGAGGAAAACACGGGGGTACACCGCCCCCCCCTGCGTTATGCAATTTTTTTTTGAGCTACGTTGTATACAAAACGCGGAATAAGGGCACACAAATCAAAAAAGTAGCCGTTGGGTGGGTTTGGAGCCGTTGGGCTTTTTAAAAAAAAATTATATTAATTATATTTATACTACATAAACAAACCAAACTCATATTTTTATACACATTCCTTCCAGTCTATACCAATTTACACAAATATTTATATTTTTTACACTAATATTTCTACCATCATGTTTCCAAACAACCAAAATATTCTCGGTTTCTGCCAATATGCCCGTCAAGGCAACCAAAATCCACAACCGAACCAATCTACCGCCCCAACGCCAACCGTACCCGTCCCGCAAATGTTTGACCCGTAATGGCCGCCTACTTTCAATATCTACAAAACTCTACGCCAAACGCGGTGCCCGGTTTCCAAAACCCGACGGCGAACATTTTCGCCGGTTCGGGTTCCCAACCCGCCCCGGAGACCCAACCCGAGGTCGAGTTCGTGCCGGAGACACAACCCGTCCCGGAGACCGTAGGCGATTCGAGCCAACGCGGACGTTCGAAAAAACACGCAAAGAAGCCCGTCGGCGAACATCGGGTTAAAAAGACAGTGATAGCGTGGAGTATCGACGAGTGCGTACAATGTGCTCGTGCTTGGTGCCAGATATCGGAAGATGCCAAATGCGGTAGGTTTTTAAAATGCATATATATTTTTTTAAATTTCTTATAACAAACATTAAACTTGTAATGTTTTTATTTTTTTAGCGAACTATCAAAAAACAGGGGTATTTTGGCACAAAATTATAGAGAGGTTTCACAACCTTGGCGGGGACTCGCGTCGAGAAAAAGATTCGTTACTGTCGAAATTGGGCGACATAAACAACAAATGCTCGGCTTTTTATACGGTTTTCTCTCGGATGAATCGAACTAGGAGTAGCGGTGTCTCGGACGCGGAAGTCATGGAAAACGCGTTGGTTGAGTTTCAACATAAGGTCGGCGGGACATTCAACTACTTTGGCATTTGGAAAGACCTATTGAGGTTTCACCCAAATTGGGGCTTGGTGTTGGATGCCGAAGTCGAAGCCGACGGTGGCCCGAGTAAAAAAAGTCTAAAACATCGTCTTCGGTTGATCCAGACACGCCCCGTTCCGACGCTTGAAACTTCAACTTAAGCGATAATGACCCCGTGAATACTACCGACATGCCTCGGCCGGGGGGTAGAACAACCAAAGGCAAAGGAAAGGGGAAAGGGGCCGGTTCGTCGTCGGCAACGGGTTCGAATCCCGAATTGAAAGCCAATTCCAATTAATGAACTCTCGACTCCAAGATTTACACCAACTTGGAACCCAACGACTTCAAGTAAATTTGGACGCCGTCGACCTACTTCGAAGGAATGAGATGGACAAAGACATCGAGATTTTATCAAACGAGCTATCCGAAGACGACCCGATAGTCCAATCTCTAAAATCCACTCGACGAGCGAAAATTTTAGAAAAATATAAATGAGTTTTAGTTTTATTAGTATTATTTATGTTTTTTTATTTTTAATTTGATGTATTTTTTTTTAATTTAGTTTAATTTATTTTTTATTTGGAAGTTTAATGTCATTTTTAATTTTATGTTAATTTATTTAAATGAATAAGTATTTAAAAAACAAATTAAATTAATAATGACTGGGCGCCACGTGACGCATAATCCCTGGTAGTGGAGAGTTATGACTACAGCCTGTTTTTGTACAAAACCATAACCCTGACTGGGCGCCACGTGGCGCATAACCCCTGGTAGTGGAGCTTTATGGCTACACATGGTCTAAGAACTTGGTCCACGAATAAACATTCATCTTCGTTAAGATCAATCCCGTCTTCATCGAACCTTGGTCCGTCTTCAAATATACACTCTTGATAGATTGGTTCGTTGAGCCAAGACGGGTGACAGTCAAACGCATGCTCCCCGCTGCCGTCACCATCTTCCCCGACGACGACGGTGATCGACTCGGGTGCTGTCTTCTGCATCTCCTTTTGCAACTCGAAACTCATATGATTATTAGCCAAAAGCTAGGAACCAAAAGGTTCTAAACCTTCAAGGTTTACAATGTTTATTCAAAATCCAAAAAATTGTCTCCACAAAAAAACCTAACAACCTTATTTATAAAATGAGAATAAACAGTTGGGCCGGACCGACTTAATAGACCGGATACTCCTGCATCATGATCAAAGCACAAATGATTATGGAATGGGACCAAATCACTTTACTATTCTTGTTGGTTAGATCAAATGTGTATTAGTAGCGTTTATAACAATGTAACCTCGGCTGAAAATCATGCGTTATATTTGTTTTGAAGACGAAATAACTAGTATATTTACAAATATTTGATGATCTTCTTTAATTCAATGTAGGGGTGACAACGGGCTGGTTTTAGAACATGTTTTGGTAATCCCAATCTCATACCTGGCTATAAAACCGTATCCTCATATTATTCAACCTTCGCTGACTTTATACCATATTGAAACTCCTTATAATTGTGAAATGAACAATTAATAACACACATAACTTTAAACACAATTGCAAATCCAAGACGAATCATTAAACATAATTGTGGTGAAAGTGTGAAACTGAGAATTTAAACATTGTTTCAACATTGGGTTAGGTGCCAATTTTTTGAATTGCTCACTTGTACTTTAATGTTATAGATAATAGGGCACATCTTGAATTTAGGAGACAAAGGCAAATCTTACTATACTAATAAATAAAAATAATTATGTTTAATTGTCCTAATCACATTCAATCCTAGCATAAAATTCTCTTACAACATTTTCAATATATTTCAACATATTATGCACACATTAATGACAATTTACGACAATTTAATATCTAAAATATAATTATGCTCCGTGTATATCTTATCTTACTTTTCATTAGAGAATTCATCATTTTTTTAACAATAAGACATATAAATTCAATTTGAATTATGCAAAACTTCTCACCTCATATATATTAAGTTTTTATGAATTATGCTATTTAACTTTCCAATTAATGTGATTATTTAATTTTGAATTTTGAATTTAATTTCTAAACATAGTCATTCTAAAAAAACTTTTAAACATTAAAACCATGATCAATTCATGTTTTTGCTAAAAAATTATAAATTCGAGATGTTTTATTTCGAAAACGTCAGTTATGTTTTTTTTTTAATTTCATAAATATTATGACATAATCAATTTCAACAAAAGAAATCTACATATCTAATTTAATCTAACTATACTAATAAAAGGAAATAATAAGAATGATGTGGCAATTCCACATTCGTTCAATTTTGTAATCTCTCTTTTCATTCATCCTACATATCAATGGATCTGGGTCAAAACCATTTTAACAATCTTACTACTCTAATAAATAACTACAATTACATGCCACTTGTCACCCTCTCATCCATTCTCATACTTTTTGACCCATTTCTTAAATATGGATACTACATGGGTCATTACCCACCCACTTTATTTGTTATTCAAACCTCCTATCTTTTATCCAATCAAATCCTAGATCCCAAATTTCTCACAACTCCATCACGTATGCCTTTCCATCGGTCCTCTCCGTAGCCTCCACCACCACCCCAAGTGCTAGCAACGAAATAGACCCATTTTAAGTTATTTAGGCTTAAGCAAACCTTGTCCCATTTTAAGTTAATAACATAATGAACTGTTCGTGTTAACCTTGTCCCATTTTAAGTTATATAGGTTTAAGCAAACCTTTATAACAAGATTGCGTATGTATACAACAAAATCATTAACATAAAATGAAGTATTATGTTTGAAAAAGTTAAGCATGGATAAGTATACGAATTTATAATTTTATTTTTTTTCACTCAGTGCAAGGATGTTTTATTAAGAAAAAGGTATAATTTATAAAATTATTAGTACCTTGTCCCTCATTAAGTTAATATCAGAATGAACTATTCGTGTTAACCTATAAGTGAACTACACGGTCTTTATAATTTTCAAAACAATTATAAATTCGTAAACTTATCTAGACTGTATATTTAAATTTTTCCAATAGTTTAATCTGCTCAACTTATTTTTCGGGTCTGTACGTGTTATCTATCTATTCTAATAAAAGACTGCTATTTTTGCCACTTGTCAATCTCATAGTCTTTCTCACCTTTTTTTCAACCAATTTCGTCCTTATCTTTTAAGTCATTTCAATATATGAATTCAAGTTTATTTTACTAAATGAAAATACTTATTGATTCATTCATTAACATTAATTTAATGGTGAAATAAGTAAATATCAAAATTGAAGTTGTAAACTTGCTATAATAAAATTTGAAAGTCACATGTAATTATAAATTAAAAAAAAAATAAGGTGCATAGATGTCGAAGAATTTGGATATGTGTGGTAAACTACAAATTCTTTTTAAGATGTGATTCGAGCAGTAGTGCATAATATTTTTATATAAGATTGGTTTCAAATTTGGATATAAAATTCTCATATGCCTTTGAACTCAGGAAATGTATATTTTCTTAATTTTCTACAAACATTTTGTATAAATATAGCAAACATGGTGAATACATATTTTATATATCTTGGTGGTTAGCATTAAATCATTGAAGTTGAATATTATAATTATAATCCATATGTATAACGATTTACTATATGAACTATGTGTCATCTATTTATATGATTTTTTTGTGTAGTATAAAGGGTTTTAACAATAAGAAGATCAATATTTAGTTTTTAATATTTTATTCTATAACTCAGACCAAAGTGCATCAGAAACATATATTTTATTACTTGATTTATACTTTTTTTGTACTTAAATATATTTAATTTAATATGCCTTATAAGCTATATTACTTAATTAAAAACATTAAATATTTTAAACCAAAAAATTTGTTTCAAACCCATTCCATTACTTTCGTTTTCCAAAAATCATTTAGGATATTGAAACATACAATATCGTTTTCATTGATTATTTACATAATTCCATATTATATTAACTTATTAATTTTATTTTTATACAAATATAACGACTTGAGGTTATGTTAGTGTTACCCGTTGGTTAGTACATAGTTAACGTGTTTATTATGGTTATATTCAAAATAATGAACAATAAACATTTGATTTATAATATGTGGAATGAGAACATTCGACTTTGGACTAAATCCTAATAACGCCAGCGGCTAAGGCTTAGCCTTTAATACTTATATATATATATATATATATATATATATATATAGAATTTTAAAACTAAAAGTTTATTCGGGTTGATCTGAAACCTAGAATTCGGACCCAAGAACCAACCCGAATTACTTCGGTTCAGGTTCGGGTTAGTATTTTCTTGGGTTCGAGTTTCTCGGGTCGGGTTATCTTGGGTTGGGTTTCAAGTTATGGGTAAAAGTGACAAACATACTTTCAACTATTATAAATAAGAATCACTACATTCACTTTATGCAACTTAAAATCTTCTTATATTCTTCTAACTCAAAATAATCACTATTATTTGAACATGGTTTTAAGGTTACTATGTATGTGTCATGTGTATGACGATTACATTCATATGAAATGAAACAAATCATTTATTATATTTTAATTTTTGGTTTTTATGTTGCTTTATTATACAATTTTAATTGTAAAATATAAAGTCAATTAAAATTTTTGTTATACACGGAAGATTAATGGCAACAAATTTATCATAATCAATCAATTTCAAATTCTAAAGATTCTAAGGATGATTATATCATCAAAGTTCACGTAATATGGTATTTGAGATAATCATATATTTTTTTTGGATAATCATGAACAGATGTTCTCAAATGATATTATATTAATTGATTAAAAGTTATGATATTTTATGTGTATGAATATTGTTTTTATGGATATATTATCATTTATCTAGAGTTGACATATACTTGGAGAACCTCTTTTGTCACACAGACAATAATACGTGGCTATATCAAGAGTTATAAACAGACCTATATGTTACCTTATTAAGAGTTACAAACAGACATGAAATAAAGATTTTGATTTGTTGATAAATAATGTATACCTACTAATACAATCACAAATGTAGTGTAAAAATAAGTTTTTACTTATTTCTAGCGTATTTGTGTAATCTTAGTTATGTAATTTCTGTAATTTTAGTGTAAATTGTCACTTAATAGTTAAAGTTTAAATTTTTCATCAATTACCCGTGTAATACACGGGCCTCAAACTAGTTGGGTTATAAAATAGTTAATTTCCCTCATAATATTTTTATTTATATCTCATTTATCCTAGCATGTGTCAAAACCATTTTGGCAATTGAGTTATAAAATATCCAAGAAATTAAAAGTAAAATATTGATTGAAAATCAAACAAATAAGTAGAAATATAATAGTTAAACAAGTAGAAAATAGTCAAGAATAATGTTTTTCTAGGGTTGACTTGTTCCTTCAATGTCCGTTTTTCCCATTAACTTCTTATTGTTTATACAATATATTTCATTTCTTTTTTACCTTTAATATTTTTCCTTTATTTCAAATAACAAACATTATTTATTTTTATCATTTGACAAATTCCGTGTAATACATAAGTTCAAAAGCTAGTTATTGATATACCTCAACAAATTAAAAACTTTACAAAAATCAACATACAACAAGAATGCAAATCAAAACTTTTACAAATTGATTGAAATTAAACATAATCAGCTATTTTCACAAACAAGTTTGATAAGACAAATAGATTGAATTAAAAAGTTAAGCTACGAATAGATTGAATTAAACCTGATAAGAAACAACTAGGGCAATGAGTTGTAGAAAGATCTAGCAGTAAGAGGGCCATGTTATTCTTTTGAGTTTTTTTTGTTAGGGTTTATGATTCGGTCCATCGTTATCACGACGTTACGAGTTGTAGGATGATCAACGGCTATTGTCCAAAGGCGAATTTAAGTCAAACCGAGCCAACCTAAGCAAGCCACCGTTGGCTCGTTTAATTCGACCCTTGAAGGAAGGATTAATGTCCATGTAGGACCCGTGAAAGGCGTTGAAGGGTGTGTACCGTCCCGTCTAAGTAACCAACATAATGACTAAAATTATAAATGACTAAAAACTTTGACATAAAAATTATTTATTTTCGTTCAAAATAACCAAAACTCTAAATTTAATTAAAATAATGAATGATAACCAACTTTATAAATATAAACCAAGTTATTTAAGAAGTTTTAATGTTTTGGACAAAAATCTACTAAGGATCAAGTATCTAAATCTGTTAAGTGAGGTAAGGTGCTAACTCGATAATGACAAGTGTGTAATCGTAATATTGGTGAACACAAAGGTTTGATCACGAGGGGAAAAGCCCTTAACCAAGATAGTCTTACTTCGGTCAAAACTTATCAAGGTAATCTTTGGTCGAATCTCTTCAATCAAGGATTAACTAAGTAATCGTTGATTAAGTCCTTTCGGTCAAGGATCAACAAGGTAACCTTTGGTCGATGAGTATGTGATTATCGTGATCTCCGGCAAAAAAAACCCCCGGACGGTGAAAACTATCACCGTCAAGTTTATTAATGGTAAAAGGTATTACAATCGCTGTGGAGTATATGATCGAGATTACAATAATAAGCTAATGGTAGAGAGAGTAATTGTTTCTGCTCTAGAGTGTGTGTGATGGTACATGTGTTTCCTACTCGATCATAGCTCAAATAAATAAGAAAATATCACTAACAATATTTCCTAACTATCCGGAAGTCTTCCACTAGCCGCTCCACGACCTTTGACCACGTGCCAATAGCCATCCAGTAGCGAGATAAGTAGGAGAACGAATCTTGTAGCTGTTGTTGATATTTAAACATCCATCTACACATGAGTTCGTCCTGTAACACTAGATTGAACTAGGATCCTGGATCCATGCTCCAGCTAGAGAATGATCTGTGAGGATAATTGATACAAGTACGTCTTAAAGTTGCCATACCTGCCAAACACATCACCATACTAAACACAATCATTAGTAAACAAGTAATACCGAGGATCATCGATCCTTTATATCCTGATACATATTTCAAGGATAAACTATCTATAAGACAGTCAAGGATAGAGGATCCTCAGTATAAAATTCATGGCCTAACAATTGCCTCCAAAATGGCGGTGACAGTGGAATACATCTGTCATTTTGAATTTCAAAATTGCTGCAAAAACTGACGGGACGGTTTTGCCAGAATATTTACCATTTAGCCCTCAAGGTTAATTATAACCGTCTATATATGTCGCCCTATATCTTTGATTATGTACACGCTTCCTTTTGACGCATCAGGTATCCTTTCTACCTTTCTTTCTTTATTTATTTTAAACATGTCTGCTGCTTCGTCTTCTTCTTCCCCGGCTGCTTCTAAACCTTTCGAATAGATTTCCGATGACCGCGAGTTGTCGGAAATGGAACCTCAGTGCCTCATTGTGTCACACCCCGACTTAGGGCCTAGGCGTGTGACCACAAGTTGGTACCTGTTTTGTAAATACATCAGAGTTTATGGGTTTATTTTAGCGGAAGACTTTAGGTTGAATATAATATTAATTTACATTGAAAATTTACTCGGGAATTAAATACCCGAGTATTGGTTTACAAAAGATATGTTTTCATATTACAAGGATTTTATATAAAAAACGGAGCCATCTTGTACGCGCTTCTATCTTCAATAAGACTCCAATCCTTGTTACGCTACTTATGCTTAATTACCTGCAATGGGTTGGAAAAATACGTCAGCTATATGCTGGTGAACACGTATGACTCAATAAAACATTTGGATGAAAATATAATACAAATATAGTTTTCTCTACAAGCTCAGCAGAAGCATTTCTACTTCTGGTCTATGTACCACTTCCCTACACACACAATTGTTCCCGAGCCACGTAGCCCTTTCCGAGAGACTAGTTATGACCATTAGCCCGCAGCCACGTAGCCTTAGAATGATTAGGCTGAACGGTTATGTTTGGATCCAGACACATGTGTATTCGGTCTGAGTTGACTTTATTTTCTACTTTTTATTATAAAGTTTTAGAGATTGCATGATCTCATGTAGACATTGATTGACTCGCTAAAACAAACACCCGTTCGTCTCATTGAGTATAATATGTTTTGACTGATTAAAAAGGTTGACGTATTCACGTGTACCGTTGGTGTTGTAAACCTTGATTGATTGATTGATCGACTGTGAATGATATTAACCTATACATAAATAGGTTTGTATGAATGTTTTGAATGATGTTAAGCTATGATTGTAAGCTTAACCTT
The DNA here is from genome assembly GCF_021521415.1 of Bidens hawaiensis. Lineage (NCBI taxonomy): Eukaryota > Viridiplantae > Streptophyta > Magnoliopsida > Asterales > Asteraceae > Bidens > Bidens hawaiensis. Next base: position 44,095 of record NW_027492661.1, read on the forward strand.
GAATCATTTATCTTTGATTGTGAATGAAAACACTTAGTTTTATGTGACGTTTGATATAGCATGCTTTGGCCTAATAGGTTCTATCACGTTGGTAAGTTTCTCCAGGTAAGTAAACGGGTCTCTCGGTTGATTGATATTTATGCGAATTACTTTTCCTTAGGCAAGAAACTTATTACTAGTGATATCCCCCTTCCAGTTACTACATGCCCGTCAAAATATATCTTTCGTTTAACATTACTTCATCATGAAGTAACGTTTATGAAAACATGACTGTGAATGAATGTTTGTAAAACATGATCAAGGTTAAAGGCCATAGCCTTGATTGATAGTCTAAACTATATTTCAAATAACTTAAACATAAATCCTACCTCAACTCGGATACTTAGATTGTTAATACGAAAAGGCAGGATCTTGATCTACTCGCTTATGTGATTGTTTATTGATTATAACTTCGTTTCTTGCACGAATATCGAGAAAACAACACGTCGGCTTGTTACGGAAACAGGGCACGTTTTCCAAGGCTATGTGTGTGTAAAGGAAGGTGTTTTTGGGTTGATTTGAGCTCATGCCCGTCACCCCCCTTTTATAGCCAATCTTGGACCCCGTCGCGTACCGCGCCTGGTCCTTTGGGACTGATCGCATACCGCGACGCCGCAAAAATACACCACCTATGCGGTGGTGACAAGTGGCCTGTCATAATGCGCCACGTGTCAACACGGTGTTCAACACGTGTCCACTGACTCAGCAACCCCATCGCGCTACGCGATGGGTTGTTTGTTACCCCGTCGCGTACCGCGACGAGAGAAGATTTTTATAATTGTCATTTTTGGTCCCTGAACTTTCAAAGTTAGTATATTTAAGCTTAAATTAAGAGGGTTAGGAACGTGGTGTTACATCCTCCCCACCTTTTGAATAATCTCTTCCTTGAGATTTATTGGAATAGATTGTGATACTTTTTCTTCATTTCTGACTCGAGTTCCCACGTATACTTGGGTCCTCGTCTTGAATCCCATTTTACTTTCACGAGCTTGAGTTGTTTGTGTTTGAGAAACTTGATCATGCTATATTCTATGTGAATAGGTTGTTCCACAAACTTAAGCTTCTCGTTGATCTTAACATCTTTCAATGGCATAGCAAGGGTTTCGTCGGCTAAATACTTGCGCAGATTAGATATGTGAAATACGTCGTGAATTCCTTTCATCTCATCGGGTAACTCTAGCCGATAAGCAACTGGTCCAATTCTTTCAAGTATCTTGAATGGTCCAACGAATCTTGGACTCAGTTTTCGTTTCTTCCCGAATCTTACTACACCTTTCCAAGGTGACGCTTTCAATAAAACTCTATCGCCTTCTTTAAACTCTAAAGGCTTGCGACGAACGTCCGCATAGCTCCTTTGTCTGTCTCTTGTTGCCTTTAATCGTTCTCGGATTTGTATAACTTGATCAGTGGTTCTTTGAACAATTTCAGGTCCTGACAACTGACTATCACCTGTTTCTGATCAACATACAGGTGTTCTACACTTACGCCCATACAATGCTTCAAATGGTGCTGCTTGGATACTCGTATGATAGCTGTTGTTGTACGAGAATTCCATCAGTGCAAGATGAGTGTCCCAACTTCCTCCTAAGTCGATAACACAGGCACGAAGCATATCTTCCAAGGTTTGAATTGTTCGTTCACTTTGGCCATCAGTTTGGGGATGGTATGCAGTACTTAAGTTTAATCGAGTCCCCATAGCCTTTTGAAAGCTTGACCAAAAATTTGAAGTGAAAGGACTATCTCTATCAGATATGATGGATAGCGGCACACCATATAAGGATACTATATTTTCGACATATAGATGTGCTAATTTATCCATACTAAACGTTTCTTGAATTGGAATGAAATGGGCAGACTTAGTAAGTCTGTCGTCAATAACCCAGATCGCATCATTTTGACGAGAAGTTTTAGGTAACTTCATGATGAAATCCATAGTTATCATATCCCACTTCCATATCCGGGATTTCTGGTTGTTATAGTAATCCTAACGGCTTTTGATGTTCAGCTTTCACTTTTGAACACGTTAGGCACTTAGCTACATACAAAGCAATGTCTTTCTTCATCCCGGTCCACCAATAATCATCTTTTAGATTATGATACATCTTGTCACTTCCCGGATGCATCATGTACTTTGACTTGTGTGCTTCTTCTAAAATCTTATCTCTTAGACTTCCGATCATCGGTACCCAAATCCTTGTACCGAGTCTAAGTATTTCATCACTTCCTTTAACTAGTTGATCGATTGTACCATTCTCTTTTTCAGCTTTAATATTTCATTCTTTTAGTGCCAACTTCTGAGCTTCTTTGATTTGGCTAGCTAGATCGATTTTAAGTTCTAGTCTAAGAGCTAGAACTCTCTTTGGTTTCTCATGTTCTTTTCTACTTAAGGCGTCAGCTACCACATTGGCTTTTCCTTCATGATATACGATTTCACAGTCGTAATCATTAAGTGTTTCCATCCAACGCCTTTGTCTCATGTTCAACTCTTTTTGATCAAATATATGCTTCAAGCTTTTGTGATCAGTGTATACCATGAATCTTACACCATACAAGTAATGTCGCCATAACTTCAACGCAAAAATTATAGCGCCTAATTGAAGATCATGCATGGTGTAATTCTTTTCATGAGCTTTCAATTGTCTCGAAGCATAAGCAATCACTTTCTTTCCTTGCATCAAGACACTTCCCATTCCCGTATGCGAAGCATCGCAGTAAATGATAAAGTTTTCTAGCCCTTCTGGCAAAGCCAGAATCGGTGCATTGGTTAACTTTTGTTTTAGTGTTTTGAATGCTTCCTCTTGCTTCGGTCCCCATTCAAACTTAATTGCTTTTCTTGTAAGTGAAGTTAATGGGACATCTATTCGAGAGAAGTCTTGAATGAATCTTCTATAGTATCAGGCTAAGCCTAGAAAACTTCGGACTTGAGTCAGTGTCTTGGGTTTCTCCCATTTGGTTATAGCCTCAATCTTTGCTGGGTCTACTTGAATACCCTTCTCATTTATAACATGATCAAGAAATTGTACTTCGGACAACCAAAATTCACATTTCGAGAATTTGGCGTATAATTTCTCATTCCTTAGGGTTTCAAGTATGATCTTAAGATGAATTTGATGATCGTCTTTGGATTTTGAATAAACAAGGATGTCATCGATGCAAACAATAACAAACTTGTCTAAATATGGCTTACAAATCCGATTTATCATGTCCATAAAAGCTGCTGGAGCATTAGTGAGTCCAAAAGGCATAACGGTGAACTCATAATGTCCGTACAGGGTTCTAAAGGCTGTCTTTGGTATATCTTCTTCTTGCACCTTCAATTGATGATAACCAGATCTTAAGTCAATTTTAGAAAAACAACTTGCTCCTTGAAGCTGATCAAACAAGTCGTCGATTCTTCGTAATGGATATTTGTTCTTGATCGTGACCTTGTTCAGTTCTCGGTAGTCTATACACATCTTCATTGATCCGTCCTTCTTCTTTGCGAACAAAATTGGAGCTCCCCATGGTGACGAACTCGGTCGTATAAATCATTTCTCTAGCAATTCATCTAATTGTCTCTTCAGCTCCTTCATTTTTGTTGGTGCTAGACGATAAGGTGATTTGGCAATTGGTGATGTTCCTGGAACGAGGTCGATCTTAAATTCTACTTCTCTATCAGGCGGGGCTCCTGGTAGCTCATCAGGAAATACATCTTGAAATTCGGACACGATTGGAACTTCCTCCATCTTCTTTGGTTCGGGTTCTTTCGTTACATAAGCCATGAATGCAAGGCACCCCTTACCTATGCAATGACTTGCTTTAATCTTGGAAATGATTCCTACTTTTCCTCCTTCTTTGTCTCCGGTTATACGAATGGTTTTGTTATTGGGTGTTCGAATGTCGATGGCTCTATCGTTACATAGGATACGGGCTTGATTAAACGATAACCAGTCCATACCTAAAACTATATCAAAACCTGACAATGTCATGGGTAACAATCGTACAGGTATGACGTGATTGGCTAAAGAAATTGTGGCATTATCTAAAGCCTCGGTTATTCTACTTACATTACCATCAGCAGTCTCGACTTCATAGTGTTTATCTAATTTAACTAAGGGCTCATTTAATAGACTACAAAATTTATAATCTATAAAGCTTTGGTTTGCACCCGAGTCAAATAAAACTCTAGCATAAACATTATTTATAGGAAACGTACCGGTGATCACGTCCGGTATATCTGCTGCTGTCTGAGTGTCTAACATAAAGACACGAGCGTTTCCTTTCTTGGCATCGGTCTTCGCACAGCTGCCACTTGCACCAACCGTCATCGTTGTTGGTTTCTTCTTCGGACACTCATTACTATAATGTCCCTTCTCTCCACATACAAAACATTCCACTGTTTTTCTTGTGCAATTTGCTTCCACATGACCCGGTCTCTTACAAAAATTACATGTAACCGAGTTGTTTGGTCGAAGACATCTTCCAAAGTGTCTCCTACCACAAGTCTTGCAAATGGGGCGACTATACACAAATCCCCCTTCTCTTTTCTTCTCCGTCTTTTTCACCTTTCCACCCACACTTGTTTTTCCTTCATCTTTCTTTTTCTCATCTCGGTTCCTCAACATCCCGTCCATCAAATATCCAGCCAACTCCATGGCAGATTCCGTCGTGGTCAGTATATGTGATCGAACTAAGTCACGGATCTCGATTGGCAACCCGTAAATATAGCGCGTCACTTTATTGATTTCAAGAGTGACCAAGTGAGGCACAATTCTACAATACTCAAGGAACTTGGTGTTATATTCCTTGAGATTGGTTCCCACAACCTTGTGGTTCCATAGCTTAGTTTAAATCTGATCCATTTCGTTAATTGGACAGAACTTCTTCATTACCATAGCTTTTAATGTTGCCCAGTCTAGATTGTATAAATTTTCTCTACCCTTGATTCCAATCAGGGTATTCCACCACTCTAATGCCTCCCCCTTGAACATCTGGGAGGTATATTGCACCTTCTCGCTTTCCGTACATTTGCTTATTAGTACAATCGATTCCATTTCCTCCAACCATCGGAGGGTATGTATCATTCCTTTATCCCCGTGGAACTCTTTGGGGTTATAAACTTTGAACATCTTGAAATCACAACCTTCATGTATCTTTAATTTCTTCGTCTTTTCAAGGGGATTGTTTTCAGCAGTCGAGCTTTCATCACTCGCTTCTTTCTTTTTCGGTTCTTTCTCTTTCTTACTTTCTTTCTTTTCCGATTCCTTTTTAATTCTTTCTTTGATTCTCTTTTCGAAGTAGCAGATTCGCTCTTGCTTCGACTTGTTCTCTTATTAGATTATGAAGCAGTACGACTTTGATCATGTTTCAATATTTCATAGATTGGATTCACGGCCTCTTTTATTAGATCACGGATACTAAGCACATAATTTTGTGGTATGGCTTGTATATTCTCCGCAATTGCTTTTTCTTGCATGATTTCTTCGATTGTCTTTCCTTTATTGTTTACTTGAGTTTCTTGATTACTATTTGATTTAGACATGCTGTTACATGAATAAAAAAAACTTTCAGAAAAGACACAGTTTATATTACATTTATTTATCTTACAAGAAAAAGATCATAACAACTACAACAGTATATAGCCATAATTTCTAATCCTTAATCCATTTTGTAACAAGATTTTTAATCTTGTCACACTTCTTGACAATCTTTCTCCCTATTCTCTTTTTGTCCCCTTTCTCGTTTCTCAGCTCGTCCATCACCGAATTTGGCGGGTTCGGATATCCCGTTGGTGCGGATGCGGCTGGAAAGAAATAAGCATTCTCTTGTGGATAGAGATGCGGGTTAGCAACGTATGCATGCATTTCTTCATCAGGGATGTTGTTGGTGTAAAACTCCTCGATGAGATTTGCCTCCTCCCGAATCTCTTTGGCTTGCTGGGAGATCAATGGTATTGATCCCTTATAGGATGGAAAATAAGGATATTGATTCTCCTCATCTTCTTTCTTGGAATCCTCCTCTTCCTCGGGATCTTCCTCAGATTCATAAGGATTCTTGATTGGTGCTCAAAATGTTATCTTTTCATTGGGCATCATAACCCTCATTTTTGGTTTCCGACTTGGTTCAGCTATAGTCGGTGGGATCTAGTATTGATAACCCAATGGTGGTGATCCGAATTGCCATCTTCTTTGATCAGAGTGACAATTCATCCAGCTTGATGACTCCGGTTCAGTTTCTTGTTTAATTTTACTTTGCACTTCTTGTTCCTCGGAAGGATGATATGTTGGAATGTCGGAGGGGTAATACCGGGGAACGTTGTCCTCGGTATTATCAGAGATTTCGATTGGAAATTGTTGACTGCTTGGGAGATACACAGGTTGGCTCCCGTATGGTAACGCCGGATTGATTGGTTGATCACGATTGAAAACGCTAGTGTAGTTACTATTGCTACTTTCCATATCGGATGGTTCGTGAATGATTGTCGGTACTGATCGTATGGCTACTCGGTGTCTACGACCAAAGTAGTTAATATAAGACATCTGCACTTTAGTTAGGTTAGGGATAGGAGGTTTACCAATCCTATATTATCCCTACGGATAGTAATAACAATGATAATAATGGTTAAAACCTAGGTACTAATATTTAATACCTAATTCGCTGAAACCGATGGCTCTGGTACCAACCTGTCACACCCCGACTTAGGGCCTAGGCGTTTGACCACAAGTTGGTACCTGTTTTGTAAATATATCAGAGTTTATGGGTTTATTTTAGCGGAAGACTTTAGGTTGAATATAATATTAATTTACACTGAAAATTTACTCGGGAATTAAATACCCGAGTATTGGTTTACAAAAGATATGTTTTCATATTACAAGGATTTTATATCAAAAACGGAGCCATCTTGTACGTGCTTCTATCTTCAATAAGACTCCAATCCTTGTTACGCTACTTATGCTTAATTACCTGCAATGGGTTGGAAAAATACGTCAGCTATATGCTGGTGAACACGTATGACTCAATAAAACATTTGAATGACAATATAATACAAATATAGTTTTCTCTACAAGCTCAGCAGAAGCATTTCTACTTCTGATCTATGTACCACTGCCCTACACACACAATTGTTCCCGAGCCACGTAGCCCTTTCTGGGAGACTAGTTATGACCATTAGCCCACGGCCACGTAGCCTTAGAATGATTAGGCTGAACGGTTATGTTTGGATCCAGACACATGTGTATTCGGTCTGAGTTGACTTTATTTTCTACTTTGTATTATAAAGTTTTAGAGATTTCATGATCTCATGTAGACATTGATTGACTCGCTAAGATAAACACCCGTTCGTCTCATTGAGTATAATATGTTTTGACTGATTAAAAAGGTTGACGTATTCACCTGTACCGTCGGTGTTGTTAACCTAGATTGATTGATTGATCGACTGTGAATGATATTAACCTATACATAAATAGGTTTCTATGAATGTTTTGAATGATGTTAAGCTATGATTGTAAGCTTAACCTTGAAATCGTTTATCTTTGATTGTGAATGAAAACACTTAGTTTTATGTGACGTTTGTTATAGCATGCTTTGGCCTAATAGGTTCTATCACGTTGGTAAGTTTCTCCAGGTAAGTAAACGGGTCCCTCGGTTGATTGGGATTTATGCGAATTACTTTTCCTTAGATAAGAAACTTATTACTAGTGATATCCCCTTTCCAGTTACTACATGCCCGTCAAAATATATCTTTCGTTTAACATTACTTCATCATGAAGTAACGTTTATGAAAACATGATTGTGAATGAATGTTTGTAAAATACAATCGAGGTTAAAGGCCATAGCCTTGATTGATAGTCTAAGCTATATTTCAAATAACTTAAACATAAATCCTACCTCAACTCGGATACTTAGATTGCTAATACGAAAAGGCAGGATCTTGATCTACTCGCTTATGTGATTGTTTCTTGATTATAACTTCTTTCTTGCACGAATATCGAGAAAACAGCACGTCGGCTTGTTACGGCAACTGGGCACGTTTTCCAAGGCTATGTGTGTGTAAAGGAAGCTGTTTTTGGGTTGATTTGAGCTCATGCCCGTCACCCCCCTTTTATAGCCAATCCTAGACCCCGTCGCGTACCGCGCCCGGTCCTTTGGGACTGGTCGCGTACCGCGACGTCGCAAAAATACACTGCCTTATGCGGTGGTGACACGTGGCCTGTCATAACGCGCCACGTGTCGACACGGTGTTCAACACGTGTCCACTGACTCAGCAGCCCCATCGCGCTACGCGATGGGTTGTTTGTTACCCCTGTACTTTCAAAGTTAGTATATTTAAGCTTGAATTAAGAGGGTTAGGAACGTGGTGTTACACATTGCCAATCCGTCGATTGAGATTTGGAAATTTACGAACCCCGAGGTCGACGGTTTTCACTCGTTATTTCCTCCGGGAACCTTATTCCGACCCCACGAATCCAGTGTCAGGTGCGACGTGTTCTCCACAGTTTGGATCTATTTTCCGGCGACTCCATTTCTGATTGGTTACAAGTACCATTTTCCATCTTTCACCCAAAGCTTTTTCGACTCTACAGGCATGTCCTACATACATGCTATGCCGATGATTTGGAGGGTTCTCAGCACTATCATGAGAATCATTGAAGAGGAGAAGATCAATTTTGGCCTTCCCGAGTTATCGTACTTATATACCCTCACTACCCACGGTTCTACTCGTTTCATTTTTAAATCCAAGCCCCGACAGCCCCATCCGATCTCAAAAGCCACGCTAAATGATTCCGTGTGGAGGAATCAGTTTTTCTTTGTAAAACGCGACTCAATACCAGGGGGAACTGATCTTCCTTCAACCTGGGTCACGAAGGGTAGGATCCTGGATCCTTAAGGAATAGAAGGATCCTTTATTCTTCATATTTAATCCTTATTGTTTCTTGTTGTCTGCAGTTGAGAACTTCGCTTCATTGATTAAACTACCTGGAACATAAGAGAAAGCAAAACGGTTCCTGAAGCTGGATACCGAAGTTAGGAACTTTCAAGCTCGATTTGTTGAAGGTTTTTGTGATATCTCCTCAAGTTCAAGCATGTCAAGTAAGTTAATAATTTTAAGGTAAATAAAATATAACACTTACCTGTCGATTTTTCTTCTACAGGCACCAAGAAATCAGGAAAGTCTGCTCTCAAGTTCTCCCTAGATGACATCGATTGTATGGTTACTTCTCCCGCTGTCAAGAAGGACGCTTCAAAGGCTGGCACTAGTTTCGAGCCCAAGACTGCTACTACCAGGGCCAAATCTGCAGCTTCCAAGAGGAAAAGATCCTCTGATCCCGAGACCCATTATGACATTGTCAACTCTGTAAGTATATCGTATTCTGTTCTTTAGTATCTTAGGATCCAGTATTGTCACAATTCTGATTCAAAATTTATTGATAGGCTGCAATCGCTATGAGGGATCACTATGAAAAGATTATCCATCAGATGAGCGAGAAAATGTCAGGTTTAGGGAAAGCTGTGGTTGCTAAGGACAAGGCTATGATCCAGCTCTCCAAGGAGAAGAAACAGTTGGAGGATCAGTTATCCTTAGACGAAGCCCAACGTCTAGAGGCAGTGGAGCAGGCGACTGATGAAGCCAAGATGTGGGCTGACAGGTCGCTATTCCAGGCGCGGATCAAGATGGCGAAGGAGGCTGGTGATCCCGCTTTTGACAAGTCGGCTTGGGATGTGGAGAAATGGAAGGCTACAATTGACGACCTTGGTGGTGAGGATGACGAGGATGATTGAGAACACCGAGGCTGGGACCAGTGGCGTTAAGGAGGTGGTTGAGGATGGCAAGGGAGAAGCTGATGCTGCGGTTGAGTATGCAGCTTAAGTGGGCAATGAAGGATATCAAAGACAAGGCCTGAGCCCATTTTTTTGTTTAGTGTTGGCGTTTTTATGAACAATTTCTATGGTCTGTAATAAACAATAGTATTTAGGATAAAGGATCCACGATCCTTAAGACAATGGATGGGGTGACAAAGGTGGAGGGATCCTCTGTTTGTGGGGATGAAGCCTTTGCTGCCCCTGTTTTTAAAATTCCTGCACTTATGAACTGTCACACCCGGCCCTGAACGGCGGAAACAGCCGGGGGCGCGCTAGTGGGGATTGATAATTAAGCACGGGCCATTGCAAACATTCAAAGTAAGATTTTCATTGCGCATGAAATGTTTAATACAAATACATTACATAAAAACATCCAAGTATAAAAACTGTTGAAGATTTCCACGCCATATCCCCTTGCGCGGCGGGAACAACCGCGCGCATCGAAGGGATAGAACTAAAATCTTCCAAAAAGCTAGTTTTAGATGTTCAGCGTGAGGTGCTCTAAGTGTGACTCCATGCGCTACCTAGTTATCTCCTGAAAGACACGTAAAACATTTGAATCAGTATAAACTGAGTGAGTTCACAAGTTTTAGTAACTTGATAATTCGTATTGCATCATAGTCTTGATAAAAATCATTCTGAAACATAATTATGATAGCATCATTAAAACACGTGCTTAGTAAACATAGTTCTGATAACATATTCTGATAAAATCGTTCCGCGGGCTACGCGCGGACATTTCTGGGAACCGTGCTCGTCTGTGTAAGTGGCGCTGCCACTACGAGCGAAATAAGTAATACCGTCCCGCGGGTTACGCGCGGACACTTCTGAAAAACCGTGCTCGTCGGTGTAAGTGGCGCTGCCACTACGAGCGAATAATACCGTCCCGCGGGTTATGCGCGGACGTTGTGCCGGAAAACAAGGCGCTCGTCTGCGTAAGAGGAGCGACCTCTACGAGCGGGCTCAATCCCATAGTACTGCCCCGTGACATGCTAGGCACTCGTCTGTGTAAGAGGTGCGACCCCTACGAGTGGGTGGATCAAACCAGCAGTCCCTACCCTTAGAGTTCCAATGGTAAAGTGATCACTTACTCGAATCTGGTGCACTAACATCGAAAACCATAGATAACCGTTTGCATTGCTCATCATGAAACATAATTTAAACACATAATCGCTTGCATAGCTTGTAAGTATACCATGATAAAACATAATTTAAGTACGTGTCCCTCGCCCCGAAAACAGTTTAAAAATAGTGAAAACAGTGAAAATAGGGGCTGTGAGACTCACCTGTGGTTCTTGTTAAGGGATTAATCGAGATTCGGGTTTTCTTGGTGTTGGCCTCGGAATTGAAGGTCTAGAATACGATTAAATAACAAGAAGTATATATATTAAGATCAAGAAATAGGAGAATATAAGGGTTGGAAAGTAGATCTCAAGGTTATAATCTCGGCTTACCTAGTAACAGGATCGGAAATGAAAACAACGGATGCTTGGGAGATGATTAGTGCAAGTTTGCAGTTCTTAAGAGAGAAGTTTGAAGTGTGTTTGGGTGATAATTTGGGTTACATATTTATAGGCAAGATTTAGGGAACACAATCCCTTGCTTTAGGGGATTGTAATCTTTTCATATCTAGGTGTAATGATGATAAAGTATGGAAATTATTATTATTTATTTAAAAGTGGAGGTGATTGGTCCTAGGGAGTGGATAAAAGATTCTGATTTGATTTGGACAGGACATGCAGGTCTGTGGTTGGTGAGAGTGGGGTGGCCGACAGTTGACTTTTCATGTTACAGTGTGCTTTTTCAGGTACTTTTGTCAGTGTACAGTAAAAAGTGGAAATCTCTGAAACACGCTACTGTTTCCTTTTGGGCGGGAATAATCCTCCTTAAATCTGGAGATTAGGCTAAGTGTTCTGCGCGTATAACTTTGTGCGCATAGCTTTCTGCGTGAAGGACATTTCTTTGTTGCGGGTAGGTGCGTAACCTTCTCGCAGTCAGGGACAATGAGTTTCATTTGTAGATTCTCCAGGTGGTCTTGGTATTTCAACATAGTGATCAGTTATGTTGAAGTCAATTCCATCTTGGAGCTTCAGACAAACTAACTCTCAATGTTCCCGCCATGCGGGGAGGTTAGTTCCCCTTCCGCACGCGCATAAACGATTTGGGATGCACCCGCCTTAGCATCATGCGGGACGGTCAACCCATTAGACAACATAAAGTTGTTACATGAAAACATAAAGCCAAAACATTCGCGCATGGCGCATATAACATATGCCCACGCTGGTTCTTACATCGCGCGCTCACGCAGGGCGCACATAACGTGCCCGCGCTGACTCTAACATAGCGCGCTCGCGCAGGGCGCACATAACACATGCCCGCGCTGATTCTAATATAGCGCGCTCGCGCAGGGCGCACATAACACATGCCCGCGCTGATTCTAATTTAGCGCGCATAATATTCATAATCACCTAATTATTAGGTTGATTACTTAGTTATAGGATTGGGAAATTACCGGGTGTCACATTTTCCCCCTGTTAAGAGAATTTCGTCCCGAAATTTAGGAGACGTCGCTGGCAGAAGCCATGTTCTGAAAGAGGTGTGGGTATTTCTTGCGTATTTGATCTTCTCTTTCCCAAGTGAATTCAGGCCCACGCCTTGAGTTCCATTGAACCTTTACTAACTTGATTCTGCTTCTGCGTAACTTTTGTTCTTTCCAATCGGTTACTGCTATAGGTTCTTCTACGAAGTGCAGTTGTTTGTCGATGTGAATCTCGTCCAACGGCAAAATCAACGTTTCGTCAGATAAGCACTTTTTGAGGTTGGATACATGGAACGTATCATGAACTCCACTGAGTTCGGCGGGTAGACGGAGTTTATAAGCAACCGGACCGATCCTTTCCAGGATCTCAAATGGTCCAATGTAGCGCGGATTCAACTTTCCTCGCTTGCCGAAACGGGGGACTCCTTTCCATGGAGAGACTTTCAAAAGTACTCTATCCCCTACTTGAAACTCCAACGGTTTCCTTCGCACATTTGCGTAGCTCTTCTGTCTGTCGCGCGCTGTCTTAAGGCGATCCCGTATCTGAAAAATCTTGTCTGTTGTTTCTTGGATCAATTCTGGACCAGTCATTTGCTTGTCACCCACTTCAGCCCAGCACAGTGGGGATCTACACTTGCGCCCATACAAAGCTTCAAACGGCGCAGCTTTGAGGCTTGTGTGATAACTGTTGTTGTAAGAAAATTCAACCAATGGGAGATGAGTATCCCAGCTACCTCCGAAATCGATTGCGCACTGCGCGCAGCATATCTTCCAATGTCTGGATTGTTCGCTCGCTTTGCCCATCCGTTTGGGGATGATAAGCCGTACTCATGTCAAGACGAGTACCTAAAGCCCCTTGTAACGATCTCCAAAACCTTGAGGTGAACCGACTATCTCTATCAGAAATGGACACTGGGACTCCATGTTTTGAAACTACTTCTCGAATATACAATCGGGCTAACTTTTCCATCTTATCGGTTTCCTTGATCGGCAGGAAGTGCGCTGACTTAGTTAGCCGATCTACAATAACCCAGATCGTGTCGTAACCCCCAGGTGTCCTTGGCAGTTTGGTGATGAAGTCCATAGAGATTTGTTCCCACTTCCACATGGGAATTTCTGGCTGCTGAAGTAACCCCGACGGCTTCTGGTATTCAGCCTTCACCTTCGAACACGCCAGGCACTTACTGACATACGTCGCGATGGCGCCTTTAAGATTGGGCCACCAATACAGCGCTTTAACATCTTGGTACATCTTGTCTGCGCCAGGATGTACGGAATACCGCGTCTTGTGAGCTTCGTTTAATACTTGCTCGCGCAATCCTCCCTTGAGAGGGACCCATATGCGGTTAGCGAAATATAGATTGCCGTTCTCTTTAAGTTCCAAACTCTTAATCATACCCCCAAGGGATTCGTTTTTAACAAACTCTGGTTTCAAGGCTTCTTGCTGAGCGTCTCGGATGCGGGTAGAGAGATCTGCGCGAATGGTCAACCTTAGAGCCTTGACTCGTAGCGTTTTTATTCGCTCCTTCCTACTTAGCGCGTCTGCTACCACATTCGCCTTTCCAGGGTGGTACTTAATTTCACAATCATAATCATTCAACAACTCCACCCATCTTCGTTGCCTCATGTTTAAATCCTTTTGATCAAATATATGTTGAAGGCTCTTGTGATCCGTAAAGATTATACACTTTGTACCATAGAGGTAATGGCGCCAAATCTTTAGCGCGAAGACAACCGCTCCAAGTTCCAGATCATGCGTTGTGTAGTTCTTTTCATTGGTCTTGAGTTGGCGCGAGGCATACGCTATGACTTTGTCTCGCTGCATAAGGACACATCCGAGTCCCTGATGTGAAGCGTCGCAGTAAACGACGATGTCATCCGTCCCCTCGGGCAGAGACAAAATTGGCGCACTACATAACTTCTGTTTCAACATTTGAAACGCCGCTTCCTGATTTTCGCCCCAAACAAACTTCTTGTCTTTCTGAGTTAGCGCGGTCAGAGGTAGAGCTATCTTGGAGAAGTTCTCAATGAAGCGTCGATAGTAGCCAGCTAGTCCTAGGAATTGCCTCACCTCAGTTGGGGTTTTTGGCGCTTCCCAGTTTTCGATGGCCTTGACTTTGGAAGGATCAAAGTGTATTCCTTTCTCGTTTACAACGTGACCGAGAAAGTGAACTTCTCTAAGCCAAAACTCACACTTGGAAAACTTCGCATACAACTTTTCTTTTCTCAACAATTCCAAAATCAATCTCAGGTGTTGCTCATGCTCGGCCTTGGTCCGAGAGTAAATCAGAATATCATCTATAAATACAATTACAAATTTATCCAAGTATGGTTTGCACACGCGGTTCATCAGATCCATGAATACAGCCGGCGCATTAGTTAGCCCGAAAGGCATCACTAAGAACTCATAATGGCCGTATCTAGTTCGGAAGGCTGTTTTCGGCACATCTTCCTCATGGACCCTAAGTTGGTGGTATCCTGACCGTAGATCTATCTTCGAATAATAACTGGATCCCTGCAACTGGTCAAATAAGTCGTCAATCCTCGGTAAGGGGTACCGATTCTTGACTGTCAGCTTGTTCAGCTCCCTGTAGTCAATACACATTCTGAACGAACCATCCTTCTTCTTAAAAAACAGTACTGGAGCTCCCCAAGGTGAAAAGCTTGGGCGTATGAAACCCTTATCCAATAGTTCCTGTAACTGATTGGATAGCTCTTGCATCTCAGATGGAGCTAGTCGATAAGGCGCTCGAGCTACTGGCGCAGCTCCTGGGACTAAATCAATACGAAATTCGACTTGTCGCGGCGGCGGTAATCCGGGCAAATCTTCAGTAAAAACTTCTGGAAATTCGCGCACTACTGGTAAGTCTTCAATTCTTCGCTCATCTCCTTCCTTCTCTACTACATGCGCCAGGAAGGCGTAGCACCCTTTCCTTAGGCACTTGCGCGCCTTTAGGCACGAAATCAGTTTCGTCGCAACTCCCCTTCTTTCCCCTTGAATCACCAAGATTTCTCCGTTCAACAGTGGGATCCGAACTTGCTTCTCATGGCAAATAACCTCCGCGTGGTTCTCGACTAACCAATCCATACCTACCACAATGTCAAAACTTCCCAAGTCTATTGGCAACAAGTTAATATTGAACCCGTGACCTCCCATGACTATTACACATTGTTCAGTTCTTTCGTTCGCGCATAACTGCCTACCATTGGCTAGTTCTATAGTATAAGGTGTGTCTAGCCTACTGGTTGCTAGGCCTAGGGAGTCTTTAAACTCAGCGGATATAAAACTTAGGTCAGCGCCAGTATCAAATAAGACAGATGCAAAATGGCCGTTAAGCAAAAACGTACCGGTTACCACATTCGGCTCTTCTTTAGCTTCGCCCGCGCCGATCACAAAAGCTCTCCCGCGAGCTTGGTTTCCCCTTTGCGGACAATCCCGACTGAAATGCCCTGGCTTTCCGCATGCGTAGCAGTTGTCACTAGCTCCAGCTTCCTTAGCACGGCAATTCACCGTCTTGTGCCCTGACCTGTTACACTTGGCGCACATGACGCTCGCGCATTCACCCTCGTGGTGAAACTTGCATTTGTTGCACCGTGGGTAAGGCCCGCTGTATCCTTTCCTTGATGGCTCCGCGGCTTGGATCGCGTAAACCCTTGCGCTCTCCTGCTTCTTGAACGGTGGCTGCTTGGAGTCGGACCCTCGGTGGTGAGAGTTCCATTTCCTCTTGGAGTCAGAGGTTCGCTGCTCGTTTCCGCGCGTAGTCAACATACCCGCACGGACTGTATCCCTTGTAAGGGTGATGGCCCGCGCTACCGCCTCATCAAAGGTTGGGGGCGCTGCGGCGTTTGAGCGGAACCCTAACAACAGGAGGTAACCCAAAGATATACCTCTCGATCTTCTTTTCCTCCGTGTTTGCCATGTCTGGCACCAACTGGCAAAGCTCGTTGAACCGGTTGTTGTAGGCGTCGATATCCGTTCCTACCATGGTGTGGTTCCAGAAATTCCTGTTGTAGACTCTGAATTTCTGCGCGAGAGCAGAACTTTCTCATCAACATTTCCTTCAGCTCCTCCCAGGTCTTGTGAAGAGCAACTTCTCGCCCCATAGTCTTCACTTGAAGCTTCCACCAAGACGAAGCTGCTTCTTGGAACATGCAGGTCGCGTAAAGGACCTTCTGGTTCTCACTACATCCGCTAATGGAGAGAACTGTCTCCATCTTGTCAATCCAGTTGTAGAGCCCCAATGGCCCCTTCGGTACCCTTGAATGGCCAAGGCCTATAGGCCCATAAATGTCTTATAGGAGCACCCTTTGTCCAAGGCTCCTGATTCGGGTTCTGGGGTCTCGTTCTCCTGACGACCCTGACTAGATTTCGGCCTTGCTGGCCTCATGTGTCGCGATCGCCTGCGCGCATTATTTTCGCGAGTTCCTCGGGTATCATGGTAATTCCCTTGGCTCTAGTTGGAGGCATTCTCGCTTTAAAAAAGAATGAAAATATATCAAACTTAGCGCATGTACTCTGAGCACATAATGTTCTTATCTTTATTCACTAGACACTGTGTGACCCATGTTCCTAAGTGCGTGTATAGTTTCTTTTGAAAATATTTTCTTTGAAAAATATTTCATGCGATTCCCCAACGGTTATAGTCTAGGTTAAAAACTTCTTTTCCTAGTTCGCTATAACCAATGCTCTGATACCAATCTGTCACACCCGGCCCTGAACGGCGGAAACAGCCGGGGGCCGCTAGTGGGGATTGATAATTAAGCACGGGCCATTGCAAACATTCAAAGTAAGATTTTCATTGCGCATGAAAATGTTTAATACAAATACATTACATAAAAACATCCAAGTATAAAAACTGTTGAAGATTTCCACGCCATATCCCCTTGCGCGGCGGGAACAACCGCGCGCATCGAAGGGATAGAACTAAAATCTTCCAAAAAGCTAGTTTTAGATGTTCAGCGTGAGGTGCTCTAAGTGTGACTCCATGCGCTACCTAGTTATCTCCTGAAAGACACGTAAAACATTTGAATCAGTATAAACTGAGTGAGTTCACAAGTTTTAGTAACTTGATAATTCGTATTGCATCATAGTCTTGATAAAAATCATTCTGAAACATAATTATGATAGCATCATTAAAAACACGTGCTTAGTAAACATAGTTCTGATAACATATTCTGATAAAATCGTTCCGCGGGCTTACGCGCGGACATTTCTGGGAACCGTGCTCGTCTGTGTAAGTGGCCGCTGCCACTACGAGCGAAATAAGTAATACCGTCCCCGCGGGTTTACGCGCGGACACTTCTGAAAAAACCGTACTCGTCTGTGTAAGTGGCGCTGCCACTACGAGCGAATAATACCGTCCCGCGGGTTACGCGCGGACGTTGTGCCGGAAAACAAGGCGCTCGTCTGCGTAAGAGGAGCGACCTCTACGAGCGGGCTCAATCCCATAGTACTGCCCCGTGACATGCTAGGCACTCGTCTGTGTAAGAGGTGCGACCCCTACGAGTGGGTGGATCAAACCAGCAATCCCTACCCTTAGAGTTCCAATGGTAAATTGATCACTTACTCGAATCTGGTGCACTAACATCGAAAACCATAGATAACCGTTTGCATTGCTCATCATGAAACATAATTTAAACACATAATCGCTTGCATAGCTTGTAAGTATACCATGATAAAACATAATTTAAGTACGTGTCCCTCGCCCCGAAAACAGTTTAAAAATAGTGAAAACAGTGAAAATAGGGGCTGTGAGACTCACCTGTGGTTCTTGTTAAGGGATTAATCGAGATTCGGGTTTTCTTGGTGTTGGCCTCGGAATTGAAGGTCTAGAATACGATTAAATAACAAGAAGTATATATATTAAGATCAAGAAATAGGAGAATATAAGGGTTGGAAAGTAGATCTCAAGGTTATAATCTCGGCTTACCTAGTAACAGGATCGGAAATGAAAACAACGGATGCTTGGGAGATGATTAGTGCAAGTTTGCAGTTCTTAAGAGAGAAGTTTGAAGTGTGTTTGGGTGATAATTTGGGTTACATATTTATAGGCAAGATTTAGGGAACACAATCCCTTGCTTTAGGGGATTGTAATCTTTTCATATCTAGGTGTAATGATGATAAAGTATGGAAATTATTATTATTTATTTAAAAGTGGAGGTGATTGGTCCTAGGGAGTGGATAAAAGATTCTGATTTGATTTGGACAGGACATGCAGGTCTGTGGTTGGTGAGAGTGGGGTGGCCGACAGTTGACTTTTCATGTTACAGTGTGCTTTTTCAGGTACTTTTGTCAGTGTACAGTAAAACATGGAAATCTCTGAAACACGCTACTGTTTCCTTTTGGGCGGGAATAATCCTCCTTAAATCTGGAGATTAGGCTAAGTGTTCTGCGCGTATAATTTTGTGCGCATAGCTTTCTGCGTGAAGGACATTTCTTTGCTGCGGGTAGGTGCGTAACCTTCTCGCAGTCAGGGACAATGAGTTTCATTTGTAGATTCTCCAGGTGGTCTTGGTATTTCAACATAGTGATCAGTTATGTTGAAGTCAATTCCATCTTGGAGCTTCAGACAAACTAACTCTCAATGTTCCCGCCATGCGGGGAGGTTAGTTCCCCTTCCGCACGCGCATAAACGATTTGGGATGCACCCGCCTTAGCATCATGCGGGACGGTCAACCCATTAGACAACATAAAGTTGTTACATGAAAACATAAAGCCAAAACATTCGCGCATGGCGCATATAACATATGCCCACGCTGGTTCTTACATCGCGCGCTCGCGCAGGGCGCACATAACGTGCCCGCGCTGACTCTAACATAGCGCGCTCGTGCAGGGCGCACATAACACATGCCCGCGCTGATTCTAATATAGCGCGCTCGCGCAGGGCGCACATAACACATGCCCGCGCTGATTCTAATTTAGCGCGCATAATATTCACAATCACCTAATTATTAGGTTGATTACTTAGTTATAGGATTGGGAAATTACCGGGTGTCACATGAACTATTAGTAACTCTTACTTAACCCGGATGGATGGTCCATCTTTTGTATGGTGAAGTCCGGGTTAAGAATTTTGGATAAGTCCTTGCGGATTATTTTAACTAATATATAAATCTTTTGACTTTTTACTTGTTGTTTATTTTGAAAAATTTGTTAGATATAACTTTAACATTATTGATAGTTTGGCAAACACTTTTAAGTAAAAGATTTTTAGGATAAAAGATCCTTATGAAAATCGTTTAGAATAGAATATCCTTAGGAAAAAATATTAGGAAAGAATATCCTTAAATAATAAATATTAGGATAAGACATCTTGAACAATCGATAAAATTTATATAAGAGAATTTAAACTGAAAGTTCCAAAATTAATGCAACAAATATCATACATAAGTTAATTAGAAGAGATCATACCAGAAGGTCTAGATAGACCTAAATTACCAGAAGTATTGAGCTCTTAATGATCCTTAAAGGAATAGCTTTAGGATCCGGGATCCTTAGTTTCTTGATCTTCAGAAGGAACTTAGAAAATCTGTTGCAAATAATTCATAATATCAACTGAGATCAAACCCATTAAGCTGGGGACAAGCCCAAATAATAAACTGGGGACAAGCCCGTGCAACTGGGGACAAGCCCGTGTAATCTAGGGACAAGCCCGTGTAATCTGGGGACAAGCCCGTGTAACTGGGGACAAGCCCAAAACTAGTGTTAAACTGGCGACATGGCCCTTGAGAAGAGGTGAAAACCCCTTAAACCTTAGGATTAAACTGGCGACAAGGCCCTTGAGAAGAGGTGAAAACCCCTTAAACCTTAGGAAATGGTACGTCTACCATAATTCGTAGGATCCTCCATATAGCCGGAAACAACGAAATTGTCAGCCACTAAACGTGTACTGGTCCCGCTGCCCCGGACTATACATCGGATAGCGTGCGCAACTGGCGATCGTGTGAAAGGTGAAAACCTTTAAACCGTAGGGGATATGACCATCGGGGGTCATATCCAAACGTGGGCTAGGCCAAGAGAAATAAGATAATATCTCAAATGCAAAGGAGAGGTGGCCAACCTCTTGAACATCACATGATTCATTATAATCCTGCATGGTTATTCAAAACTAGGAAAAAAATAAAGTGTTAAGAATATATTATCCTTAAATTAACAGTAAAATTCAAAAACAATAATTGATCAGAAAGATGTTACCAAATTAAGGATCCTAGATCCTTCTTTGGATAATATATCATCTGAGGATAATGGATCCTAATCAGAAAAAATATTTCTTGAGATGGATGGCATTCCATGTTCTTGGTAACATGTTGCCTTCCATTGTGAGCAAATGATATGCCCCCTTTCCTGCTTCCGACTCAATTTGATAAGTTCCTTCCCATTTGGGCGCTAGCTTCCCATCAGCCGGATTTGTTGTGTTTTGGAAGGCTTTCCTTAACACTAGATCTCCTTCTTGAAATCTTCTGACTCTGATATTTTTGTTGTATGCCCCAGCTACCCTTTGTTGATAAGTTGCCATTCTGATCTTTGCTAGGTCTCTGAGTTCTTCTATAGTATCCAAGTCTTCAAGAAGTATTTCTTCATTGGCTTCAGGATCACGGATGCTCGTTCTCGCAGTAGGAACCACCATTTCTGTGGGAATTACTACTTCGGATCCAAACACCAATGAAAAGGGTGTTTGGCCTGTTGCATTCTCTGGAGTTGTCCTGTCTGCCAAAAGAACATAAGGAAGTTCTTCAGCCCATTTTCCCTTCTTGGATCCTAGCTTCTTCTTTAAATTGTTGATGATATTCTTGTTGCTAGACTCTGCTTAACCATTGGCTTGAGGATGAACCGAAGTTGAAGTAATCATTTTGATGCCCCAACTGTCACAAAAGTTAGTAGTTCTATTCCCGATAAACTGGGAACCATTGTCACAAACAATTTCAGCAAGAATACCAAATCTAGTTATAATATTTAGTTTAATAAAAGATATCACTTCCCTTTCTCAGACTTGTACAAATGCTTCTGCCTCAATCCATTTGGAGAAGTAGTCAGTCATAGCAAGCATAAAGACCTTTCCACCTGGTGCTTTTGGTAGTTTGCCTACAATATCCATACCCCATTTCATGAAAGGCCATGAGGAGGATATAGGATATAGAGGCTCCGTTGGCTGATGAAGGATGCTCGCGTGTCTTTGACAAGCATCACATTTTCTTGAATATTGCACTGCATCCTTCTTCATTATTGGCCAGAAGTATCCAGTTCTGAGTATCCTGGAAAATAATGCTCTTCCACCTGTGTGGTTGCCGCAATCTCCTTCGTGAAAGTCTTTAAGTACTTCCTGGATTTCAGGATCCTCGATGCACCTCAAGTATGGACCTGCAAGAGATTTTCTGTATAGCCTATCATCTAATAAAATATATTGCGATACCTTGAGTCTGAAGGATTTTGGATTCTCCGTAGATGGGATCTCTTCGGTCTGAATGTACTTTTTGATCGGGAGGATCCAGGATCCTTGATTGTCCGAGGATAATGGATCCCAAAGTACAATCTGCTTATGACTTGTTATTTTCCCAACTTCTTGCTCTCCTATTGCTGGCGAGAGTATGTGAATAATTGGGATCTTCGTATTTTCTGGTATTTTTAGGGATGAGGCTAAATTTGCTAAGGCGTCTGCCCCAGCATTTTCCTCTCTTGGTACCTGTACTATACTAAACACTTCGAAGGATTTTGCTAATTCCTTCACAATTTCTAAATATTTGATCATATTTTCACCTTTTACGGTATAAGAACCATTAAAGTGGTTAGTAATGAGTAAAGAATCCATATAAACTTGAAGATACCAGATCCTCATACTTTTGGCTAAAAGTAAACCTGCTATGAGTGCTTCGTATTCTGCTTCATTGTTGGTAGCTTGGAATGCACATGCAATGGACAGGGGTATTATGTCCCCCTGTGGCGATTTCAGTAGTATGCCCAATCCCGTTCCTCTTACGTTTGATGCTCCATCTGTGAAGAGGATCCAAGGATCCTTGGTCTTTTCCAGTTGTTGGACCTCCAAGTCAGCTTCTTTTTGTAGATCACTAGTGAAATCAGCCACAAAGTTCGCCAGTTCTTGAGACTTGATTGCTGTTCTTGGCTCGTACTGGATATCATATGCACTTAACTTCACTGCCCTTTTGGCCATTCTACCTGATAACTCTGGTTTTCTAAGAACATTGTTCACAGGATAATTAGTTCTCAAAATAATAGGATGAGTTTCAAAATAGTGTCTCAATTTAGTAGAAGCCATAATTAAAGCAAGAATTAATTTTTCAAGATGAGAGTACCTAGCTTCTGCATCTAACAGACTCTTACTTACATATTATACAGGGTGTTGTTCACCTTCATGATCCTTGACGAGAACAACACTTACTGCATTACCTGAAACTGCTAGGTATAAATACAAGGATTCTCCGTCCACAGGCTTCATTAAGGATGGTGCTGAGGATAAGTAATCCTTCAATGACTTGAGCGCAGCCTCATGCTTTTCTGTCAATTCAAACTTCTTATTCTTTCTAAGAATATCGTAGAAGTCTTTGCATTTCTCGGAGGATCTTGAGATGAATAGGTTGAGAGAAGCTATTCTTCCCGTTAGTTTTTGGACGTCCTTGACGTTTGCAGGCGATTTAAGGTTGATGATGGCTTCATTCTGTTCAGGGCTTGCTTCAAATCCTCTTTTAGTCACCATATATCCAAGAAACTTTCCAGCCTTAACACCAAAGTGGCTTTGACAGATTCAGTTTCATGTTATATTGGTCAAGGATATTAAATGCTTCCTCGAGGTCTCTAAGGTGATCCTCAGCTTTCTTTGATTTTACCACCATATCATCTATGTAGACCTCCATAGTCTTACCCAACTGATCCTTGAACATCATGTTGACTAATATTTGGTATGTTGCCCCTGCATTTCTTAGTCCAAACGGCATAGCAATATAACAATATATGTCGGTAGGAGTCATGAATGCAGTATCTTTCTGATCAGATGGTTCCATCTGAATTTGTTGAAATCCAGAGGAAGCATCCATGAAAGAAAGCATTTCATGTCCTGCCGTTGCATCCACCATGGAATCTATATGTGGCAATAGGAAAAGATCCTTGGGGCATGCCTTGTTTAAATCGGTAAAATCGACACACACCCTCCACTTTTCATTCTTTTTGTTAGGGCACGAAAATTTGACATTGTGGATACGTTATCATGACATATGTCTGGATCAGTTATCCTTAGCATTTATTCCCATTCGTATCAGGATCAAGGATCCTCAGTACTTATTACTAATTAACAGTTGTTCTCATGTGTAGTCTTATATTTAGCAGGTATAACGGTTAGAAAACTCAGTCTATCCACTAACTTTCAGTCAAGAAGATATTGACGTGTCTGGATCAATTATCCTTCTAAAGAGTTCCAGAGCTATGTCAGGATCATGGATCCTCGGTATTTGGTACTGTTAACGGTTGTTTCTTATATGAAGGTTGATATTCATCAAGTGCAACAGCTCCAAGACTTATTCCACCGGATATCTCGCAATTGAACTTGTCAAACACGTGGTCAAAGTGGATGTTACGTTTATATTGAAGGCAATGGCGGATTTTTAGGGATTATTAGTTAATTGTATTTATTATTAATAACTCCATTGAGTTATGATCAGTTAAGGCACACACCCTATATGTAACACACCAGCTACATTCATAGAGGAGGACAGCAATACACACACACACTTAGAATTATTGTAAACACTGATCATAATCTCCAAATCTTGTATCCTCATTTTTCATATTAAGAAAGTGGTGATAGACGATTTGTCATCACCCGGGGTTTTTGTGTCGGCAATCCGAACCAGATCAAGGGCTTTTCCCCGTAACAAATCCGTGTGTTTGTGTTTGCAATCGATACATACTTGTTCCATCATCATAGCACTAATCCTCACTAAACGAATTTGGATACATTATCCTTAGCATATTTTTATCCAAAACAATTTGGTGCTCATCGTGGGGCAATTGGTGCTATAAATCCATATTATTCCTATCATTTTCAACCTTTTCATACCCATATCACTATCAATGGCCTCTCAATCAACCTCTGCTTCATCAACCATGTCGTCTACGGTTCCTCTCTCATCAAGGACTTTGCCATCGATGCCTCCTCCTCTAGCAGCAGCTCCAAGGACCACCGTGACTGGAAACAAGACACAAATTCCAGTCTTCCAGAGCTCAAAATCCACTGCTGCCACTCCAGTGGTCAAATCTAACAATGATGTTTCTGCTATGTTTTCACAGGTTAAGGCATACATGGAGCAGCAAAACAAAACCAACCAGAGGATCCTACATGAAATTGAAGATCTCAAGAAAAGAAAGAGGCCAGCGGAGGATCAGACTCCCTTGATGCCCAGGGTGCTGGATTTCACTACTCCAGGATCCGTGGCTCAACATGCTCAAGGATCCTCCATCCTTCAGCAAGGATCATCCATCCTTCAACCAGGGTCCGTGGGTCAGCATACTCAAGGATCCTCGATCTTCCAGCAAGGATCATATATCCTTCAACAAGGGTCCATGGGTCCACAGACTCAAGGATCCTCACTATTTCAGCCAGGATCATCTATCCTTCAACCGGGGTCTATGGATCAACTAGCTCAAGGATCCTCAGCCTTCCTGCAAGGATCATCCATCCTTCAACCAGGATCCTTAGGACTATATCTTCAAGGATCCTTCAACTCTCAACCATTAGGATCCTTCAACCCCAGTCAAAGATCCTTCATCCAGGATCAAGGATCCTCAGGAGTTCAACATCAAAGGTCATCCGAGATCCATGAAGGAGATATAATCCCCATGTAGACTATAGCTTCAAGTGGACCAACTCCAGTAGCAGATGCTTCTTACCTCAACCACTCCTCTTGAATGCCAACCTTCACCCAGCAAAGAGGTAACTTTTATGATCATATATCCTTAGATGCTAACCGTGGTTCCATGCAGAGTACAGGTATCAACCAAGCTATGGCTAAGGAACTACAAAAACTTAAGGATATGATATCCAGCGTACCCAGGGTGGTCCGTCCAATTCCCGAGATACCGGAAGGGAGCCACAAGTTATCTAGATTCGCTCCACCTATCTGTGATGCTGAAATCCTGAAACGATTCTAGCCTCCCAACATGAAGACTTATGATGGGACCACAGATCCTGAGGAACATGTTGCACAATATAGGGAGCGTATAGAGATTAATCCAATTCCTGAGAGGCTCAAGGAGGCTTGTCTGTGCAAAGGCTTCGGATCTACACTGACGGGATCTGCATTAAAATGGATGCTAAGTCTTCCTCCCTTTACAATTACTTCTTTCTCGCACTTAGTTAACTTGTTCAACAGTCAATTTTTCTGTAGTAGGAAATTTGAGAAGTTAACTAGTGATTTATACCGAGTTATCCAGCCTAGTGATGAATCCCTTAGGGATTTTGTTACGAGGTTTGGAAGGGAAGCTCTGTAAATCCCTAATCTTGACATGGATACTGCTGTTGAAGCATTCAATATGGGACTTCAAAGGGGCTCCCCCTTTTATGATGATCTTGTGATGATTCCTTGCAGGTCCTTAGATGAAGCCAGAAACAGGGCGCTCAGATTCATATGGTTGGAAGATGACAAGAGGATCCAGGATCGTCTGGGGAATCAAACAAAGCAAGAATCCTCCGATAAGAAGCAAGGGTTCTCGTTCAAGAACAACAACTCGAAAACCTACTGCAAATTCAACGATCAAAACGTCCGAGCGGTTGAAGAAGGAGACGATGATGAAGACTACCCAAGCATCTCAGAATACTGCTTCTCAGTAGATACCCTTGGTTTAATTTATGCCATGAAGGATCTAGGGGAGAAGTCAAGGTGGCCCCGAAAGAACGACAAGTCAACCACCTTCAGAGACAAATCCAAATGGTGTGTTTTCCATGAGGATTTTGGCCACATGACGGACGATTGCAATGGTTTAATGAGGGAAATTGGATACCTCCTGAGTAAGGGTCATTTTAAGGAATTGTTGGGAAGAAAAAATTCAAGGATCCAGGATCCTGAAGAGGTTCCTCAAAAAGCAACTCCGCCCCCACCAGATGCTCAAGTGATCAACTTCATTTCCGGTGGCCCAGACATATGTGAAACTTCCTTCTCCGCATCTAAGAGACTTGCCAAGGAAACCAAGTTGGATAATGGGGAACGACCAGTCATATCCACCACTTTGACGACTGACAAAAGGATCTTCATCGATGAAGAAGATAAATCAAGCATACAAGATCCTCACCAAGACGGTTTGATTGTCACTTTATGTATTTATAACCATTGCAGGATCCTGGTAGATGGTGGGAGCTCAGCCAATATCATCTAACATGATGTTCTTCCGAAGATGAACATACCAGACTCGGAGATCATTCCAAGGACATCGATGCTAATTGGTTTCAGTGGAGAAACCAAGAAGACATTGGGGACATTATCCTCCCAATATATATCGAAGGGTTAAATTCTTACCAAAGATTTTGTGTTATTGATAACCTTTCTTGTTGCAATGTTATTTTAGGCAGGCCTTGGTTACATGGGATGAAGGCGGTAGCCTCTACTTACCACCAATGCATTAAACTCCCAACTCCTTGGAGAGTAGTAAGGATAGATGGTGACCAAGTGGAAGCCAAGAACTACTATTCTTCATCCATGAAGCTGACAGCTAAACAGACGATAGCATAGCAATTACATCAAAATCCTAGGAATGTACTAGAAGCTCGAGAACAGGACCTAAAACAAGTATCCTTGGATCCCGAGGATCCAGAAATTAAATATTCCTAGGATCCAGTATCCCCAGTGAGATCGAGGAGGATATAATATCCTTCCTAAAGCGAAGAAAGTCCACGTTCGCCTTCAAACATACAGACATGACAGGTATTTCGAAGGAGGTAATTACTCATAAATTGGGCCTTGATCATTCTATTAAACCCGTCCATCAGAAGCGAAGGAAATTCGCTCATGAGAGGAACGCGATCATACAATAAGAAGTTGAAAAACTTCTTAAGGCCGGTATGATCAGAGAGGTTAAGTATCCTCGATGGTTGGCTAATGTGGTTGTTGTTTCAAAAAAGAATGGAAAGTGGAGGATGTATGTCGATTTTACCGATTTAAACAAGGCTGCCCCAAGGATCCTTTCCCATTACCACATATAGACTCCATGGTGGATGCAACGTCAGGACATGAAATGCTTACCTTTATGGATGCTTCCTCTGGATTTCATAAAATTCAGATGGAACCATCTGATCAAGAGGATACAGCATTCATGACTCCTACCGGCATATACTGTTATATTGCTATGCCGTTCGGAATAAGAAATGCAGGGGCAACATATCAAAGATTGGTCAACATGATGTTCAAGGATCAGTTAGGCAAAACCATGGAAGTCTACATAGATAACATGGTAGTGAAGTCAAAGAAAGCTGAGGATCACCTTAGAGACCTCGAGGAAGCATTCAATATCCTTGACCAATATAACATAAACTGAACCCGTCAAAATGCCATTTTGGTGTTAAGGCTGGAAAGTTTCTAGGAAACATGGTGACTAAAAGAGGAATAGAAGCAAGCCCCAAGCAGATAGAAGCCATCATCAATCTAAAATCCCCTGTGAATGCTAAGGATGTCCAGAGGCTGACGGGAAGAATAGCTGCTCTCAACAGATTCATCTCCAGATCCTCGGAGAAGTGCAAAGATTTCTACGACATCCTTAGGAAAAATAAAAAGTTCGAATGGACCGAGAAGCATGAGGCTGCACTCAAAGCCTTGAAGGATTACTTATCCTCAGCTCCAGCTCTGATGAAACCTGTGGATTGAGAATCCTTATACATGTACCTAGTTGTATCAGGAAATGTTGTAAGTGCTGTCCTTGTGAATCATGAAGGTCAACAACATCTGGTATATTATGTAAGTAAAAGCCTCTTAGACGCATACGTCAGGTATTCTCACCTTAAAAATTAATTCTTGGTTTGATTATGGCCTCAACCAAGTTGAGACACTATTTTGAAACACATACTATTCTTTTAAGAACTAATTATCCTGTTAAGAATGTGCTTAGAAAACCAGAATTGTCAGGAAGGATGGCCAAATGGGCTATGAAACTAAGTGCATTTGATATTCAGTATGAGCCCAGAAAAGCCATTAAATCACAGGCGCTTGCAGACTTTGTGGCTGATTTCAATAGTGACATGCAAAAGGAAGCTGATTTGGAAGTTCAGCAACTGGAAGAAACCAAGGATCCTTGGATCCTCTTTACTGATTGAGCGTCCAACGTAAGAGTAACGAGATTGGGTATCCTACCGAAATCGCCACAGGGGGACATAATACCCCAGTCCATTGCATGTGCATTCCAAGCCACCAACAATGAGGCAGAATACGAAGCACTAATCGCAGGTTTGCTTTTAGCTAAACAGATGAGGATCAGGTATCTTCAAGTTTATATAGACTCTTTACTTATAACTAACCACTATAACGGCTCTTATACCGTAAAAGGTGAGAATATGGTCAAATATTTAGAAATTATGAAGGAATTAGCGAAATCCTTTGAGTTGTTTAGTATCATGCAGGTACCTAGAGAAGAAAACGCTTGGGCAGATTCCTTAGCAAACCTGGCATCATCGTTGAAGATTCCAGATGATGTAAAGATTCCCATCATTCATATATTATCTCCGACAATTGGAGAACTAGAAGACATGAAGATGGCAGTGTATTGCACGGGAGAACCTAAGGATCCTCCATCCTATTCAAAAGTAGGATCTTGGATCCTTCCAATCAAAAAATTCCTCCAAGATGGAGAGATACCTACAGGGGAAAATCCTAAAGCTTTCAGATTAAAGGTATCACAATTCATAATTTTACAAGATGGCGTGTATAGAAAATCTCTTGCGGGTCCCTATTTGAGATGCATCGAGGATCCTGAAATACAAGAGGTACTTCAAGACTTCCACGAAGGCGATTGCGGCAACCACACAGGCGGAAGAGCATTATTCTCCAGGATACTTAGGACTGGATACTTCTGGACAAAAATGAAGAGAGATGCCATGGAATACTCGAAGAAATGTGATGCTTGTCAAAGGCATGCAAACATCCTACATCAACCAGCAGAACCTATGTATCCTATATCCTCATTATGGCCTTTCATGAAGTGAGGCATGGATATTATGGGTAAACTACTTAAGGCACCAGGAGGAAAAGTATTCATGCTTGCGATGACTGATTACTTTTCAAAATGGATAGAAGCAGAAGCTTTTGTTCAAGTACGCGAAAAAGAGGTGATATCTTTCATTAAAAGAAATATTATTACTAGATTTGGTATTCCTTCGGAAATTATTTGTGACAATGGTTCCCAGTTTATCGGGAAAAGAACCACTAACTTTTGTTACGGTTGGGGAACCAAGATGATTACCTCCACTCCAGTACATCCTCAAGCTAATGGTCAAGCGGAGTCTAGCAACAAGATAATCATCAACAACTTAAAAAAAGAAGTTAGGATCCAAGAAAGGAAAGTGGGCCGAAGAGCTGCCTTATGTTCTTTGGGCTGATAGAATAACACCCAATAATGCAACAGGTCAAACACCCTTCTCATTGGTGTTTGGATCAGAAGCTGTAATTCCAACAGAGATGGTGGTTCCCACTGCCAGAACAAGCATCCATGATCCTCAAGCCAACAATGAAATCCTTCTCCAAGATCTAGATATTGTTGATGAGCTCATAGACCTAGCTAAGATCAGAATGGCAGCATATCAGCAAAGAGTAGCTGGGGCATACAACAAGAATATCAGGATTCGAAGATTTCAAGAAGGAGATCTAGTTTTGAGGAAAGCCTTCCAAAATACCACTAATCCAGCAGATGGAAAGCTAGCACCCAAATGGGAAGACCCTACTTGATCAAGTCAGAAGCTGGAAAGGGGGCATATCACTTGCTCACTATGGAAGGTAACAGGTTACCAAGAGCATGAAATGCTATCCACCTCAAGAAGTACTTTTTCTTATCAGGATCAAATATCCCAAGGAAACTCTATAGATATACGATAATTATATCTAGCTTTTCAAATATCATCTGTTTATGCAGGAAGTTTGAATTCAAAGGCAAAATGACAGTTGTGATCTTATCACAACCGCCATTTTGGGGGCAATTGTTAGGGCACGAAAATTTGACATTGTGGATACGTTATCCTGATATATGTATGGATCAGTTATCCTTAGCATTTATTCCCATTCGTATCAGGATCAAGGATCCTCAGTACTTATTACTAATTAATGGTTGTTCTCATGTGTAGTCTTATATTTAGCAGGTATAACGGTTAGAACAGTCAGTCTATCCACTAACTTGCAATCAAGAAGATATTGACGTGTATGGATCAATTATCCTTCTGAAGAGTTCCAGAGCTATGTCAGGATCTTGGATCCTCGGTATTTGGTGCTGTTAATGGTTGTTTTTTATATGAAGGTTGATATTCATCAAGTGCAACGGCTCCAAGACTTATTCCACCGGATATCTCGCTATTGGACTTGTCAAACACGTGGTCAAAGTGGATGTTACGTTTATATTGAAGGCAATGGCGGATTTTTAGGGATTATTAGTTAATTGTACTTATTATTAATAACTCCATTGAGTTATGATCAGTTAAGGCAGACACCCTATATATAACACACCAACTACATTCGTAGAGGAGGACAGCAATACACACACACACTTAGAATTATTGTAAACACTGATCATAATCTCCAAATCTTGTATCCTCATTTTTCATATTAATAAAGTGGTGATAGACGATTTGTCATCACCCGGGGTTTTTATGCCGGCGATCCGAACCAGATCAAGGGCTTTTCCCCGTAACAAATCCGTGTGTTTGTGTTTGCAATCGATACATACTTGTTCCATCATCATAGCACTAATCCTCACTAAACGAATTTGGATACATTATCCTTAGCAGATTTTTATCCAAAACAGGTCTTGTTATGTTGCTCCATGTATGCTTTAACCTGCGAAAACATAGATGAAACATCACTGTTAGTATTAACCACCGGGGCAGCAGCAGCGGTTTTTGAGCTCTGGAAGACTGGTAGTTGTGTCTTGCTCCCAGCAGCAGCAGGCCGTTGCGTTCTTGTAATTGGAGGAGGCATCGGTGGCAAAGTCCTTGATGAGAGAGGAACCGTAGCCAGCATGTTTGATGAAGCAGAGGTTGATTGAGAGGCCATTGATAGTGATATGGGTATGAAAAAGTTGAGAATGATAGGAATAATATGGATTATAGCACCAATTGCCCCACGGTGGGCGCCAAATTGTTTTGGACAAAAATCTACTAAGGATCAAGTATCCAAATCTGTTAAGTGAGGTAAGGTGCTAACTCGATAATGACAAGTGTGTAATCGTAATATTGGTGAACACAAAGGTTTGATCACGAGGGAAAAAGCCCTTAACCAAGATAGTCTTACTTCGGTCAAAACTTATCAAGGTAATCTTTGGTCGAATCTCTTCAATCAAGGATTAACTAAGTAATCGTTGATTAAGTCCTTTCGGTCAAGGATCAACAAGGTAACCTTTGGTCGATGAGTATGTGATTATCGTGATCTCCGGCACAAAAAACCCCCGGACGGTGAAAACTATCACCGTCAAGTTTATTAATGATAAAGGTATTACAATCGTTATGGAGTATATGATCGAGATTTCAATAATAAGCTAGTGAGTAGAGAGAGTAATTGTTTCTGCTCTAGAGTGTATGTGATGGTACATGTGTTTCTTACTCGATCATAGCTCAAATAAATAAGAAAATATCACTAACAATATTTCCTAACTATCCGGAAGTCTTCCACTACCCGCTCCACGACCTTTGACCACGTGCCAATAGCCATCCAGTAGCAAGATAAGTGGGAGAACAAGTCTTGTAGCCGTTGTTGATATTTAAACATCCATCTACACATGAGTTCGTCCAGTAACCGCTACATTGAACTAGGATCCTGGATCCATGCTCCAGCTAGAGAATGCTCTGTGAGGATAATTGTTACAAGTACGTCTTAAAGTTTCCATACATGTCTAACACATCACCATACTAAACGCAATCATTAGTAAACAAGTAATACCGAGGATCATCGATCCTTTATATCCTGATACATATTTCAAGGATAAACTGTTGGAATCGATCTGCCCAAGACACATATTAGAGTTGATGTGGCTAGTACGTATTGATCCAAGTCGGGTCATACCCAA
The DNA here is from genome assembly GCF_021521415.1 of Bidens hawaiensis. NCBI lineage: Eukaryota > Viridiplantae > Streptophyta > Magnoliopsida > Asterales > Asteraceae > Bidens > Bidens hawaiensis. Next base: position 76,764 of record NW_027492661.1, read on the forward strand.
TAACAAGCTAGACAAACACCACGATAATTATTATTAGATGTGATCTAAGTAATGATTATCAACACTTATAATATTTGGAAAATGGTTTTCTAAATATTTGCATTTGTGTGTTAAATAAGTTATATGGATAATTTATATTTTGAGAGATATTATTTAAATTGGTTAAATAACATATTGCATGATTACTTATGATATGTTTTATAATGTAAGTCTTATAAGTAAATAATTGTAAGTAATTAAAAGTGGATTTGAAATTTGGGTGGGAAAATTCCTCCCTCTTCTCTCCTCCTTTTATGTCTTCCAAGACATGCAAATATATTGATTGGGATATGACTTTTCTTGGAAAAAAACAACCATACTCTCTCACACACATATTGCTCTCTCTTTTTCTCTCCATTATTCGGAACCGAGAAGAAGAAGAAATGGGTGTTCTTGCAAGTGTTGGATCCTAGCAACCTAGGTGTTTGTTGGAGCTTGTCAGGTATACAAGCTTGAGGACTCCTTCTTTAGATTCTAGCTGTTCAATCTCATTAATCCTCTTCTTTCGGACTTGAAGGTAGAATGCTAAACATCCTATGGTTGTTTTGATAGCATGTATTACGTATATGGATCCGGGCTTTGGGTTAATCTATATAAAATCGGTTTTATATTTATCTAACTAACAAGATTTAAAACTTTATTATCCGCTGCGTTTTTACATATAATGGGTTATATGGACTTTGATAATCTTGTTAAAACCCAACATAAACTATCTATAAGACAGTCAAGGATAGAGGATCCTCAGTATAAAATTCATGGCCTAATAGTTGATTTGTGAGTTATTCATGTTTTCACTCGTCCCAATTCCGAGTCAACCAGTCTAGTCATTAGTTCCGGTCATATAAAAATGATATGGGTTTAAACGACATTATATGACAATTCTTTGAAGTGCCAATGTCGTTTTCAAAGTGCCGCAAATATATTTGGTGTACACGTTGATTGATTCCACCTTGTAATTGTTTATAACTAGAGGTTGTCTCAGCGCGTTGCGCCGTCAAACACACATAAAACATAGTATGGCATAATAACTTTACCACCACACCATCTTACTTTTTTATTGCTCGATTTAGTATGAAATCTATAAATACGAAAATCTATTTCTATTTTTAAAAAAGAAAACCCAAAAAAAACACCAAAGACTGGCCAAAAGGAGGCTTGAACTTGCAACATGCAAGTTTGAACACCACAACACCATCACCGCAACAACTTCCATCTTTGTTACATATGTTAGTTTCAATTAATAAATACTCATGAAACAAATTTCAAAAAATTAAAAAAAAAAAAGAAACTTAGTGGCTGCCACATAGTAGCCACTGATTTGACCTCCTAATAGCTTTAGGTTTGGCTTTATATATTGTATAACTAGGTTAGGTACCCGTATGATACACGGGTTGAACAATGTTAACTCCATAAATAATTGAAATATAAGTGAATTACATATTAGATCTATACATACTATTAAAGCAATAAACAATTTTCATATGTCACCATTCTAGGGTATCCACATAGGATGTCACCTCAAATTATGTCATCCATTTTCTTTCTTAAGCATGTCAACTCAGCAATTAAACTATATTTAACCCATTAACCCATTTAAGCTTTTTTTCTCACGGGTCTTGGATATCCATTTAACCCATTAACCCGTTAATTCAACTATTATAATTAAGTCTAATTTCGTCTGCTGCCACTATTCAGAAACCCTAATTGCCGCTCTAAGCCTCTTATTTCCGGTTAATCTTTCCGATGCAAGGTAAAGTTATATAAATTAATTTCCGGCAACCTTCTTATTTTTTCCGGTTATTCTTTCTTCTAAGCTTTTTATGTTTTATTTTCATTGTTAACTGATTTTAAAAAAATCAATTTAAGTTGTAAATCATAAACATGCATGAAGATGATATGTGGACATTTTACGTTTTTCCGGTAAGTATTTCCGGTAAGATTTTCATTTAATTTTTTATTATATATTAAATTCAAATTGTTGATCTATGTATTTCCGGCAATAATATATTTTCTTCCGGTTATTGTTTCTTCATATCTTTTTATGTTTCGTCTAATAATATCAGTTTAGGTTTTAACTAAAGAAAGGCGATTTCTACAATTTTTCGACGTGTTTACGTTTTTTTCTGTGAGTATTGACGGTAGGTTTTTCCGGTTATATGTTATACTTATAACAATGATTGTTTTATATTTGTTTGTATTTTTTAATTTTTCCTGTTTTTTTGTTTGACAGTTGTTATGTTCTATATCAAAATTATATTCATCCATCGACGGTATCAAAAACTGAGATTGCATGGTTAAAAACCATATTTGTATTTTTTTCCGGTAAGACAAACAATTTTTCCGGTTACAAATTAAAAATCAAATATTCAATAATATAATAAATAGTATTATACTTTCTGATTTCAGGTCAATGCCAAGAGTAACATATCTTCATTTCTTCAATTCTATACAAAACTCCTACATCCGATTGTCATTGTTACAATATCGTTTTTCCGGTTATTAACTATAATTCAAAAAAAATAATATCAAATATTAATTTTCGATTTTATTTTTTTAGGTTATTGTCCGACTCATAGATGCAGGCTTTCACGATTGATCAAGACTTCATAACATTTTTTTTATTATTTTATCATGTATAGATGTTTTTTTTTTTTGAATAATCGTGTATTTCAATATTTCAATATAATATGTACATTATATGTCCTATGTCAATAACCATGTATAGATTATTCTTTCCCGATTGATCAAGACTTCATAACCTGGATGTATATTTTGTTTTTCCGCTCCTTAATAAATTACATAATTAACTATTCCATTAATTCCAATTATTTTCTTTGACTTTCCTACTTTATGGTCATAACGAAATTCCCATGATTATATACATTGACTTTCCTACTTTTAAATTTCAATTTGTCTTCCTAATTAATGTCCATACTATCTGTTTGACTAATTTAAATTTGAATTTATAATTAATGTTTAAGCTTATTTTGACTTTCCCTTTTATTTATCAATTGTTTGACCATATTATTTTTGTTAAAAAAAATAATATCAATAGTTAAGGCAAATATAATTTTTAAATACAACAAATGTAACAAATTAAAATACACTTTATTGTATAACGGAATTCGCATTTTATATACATTGACTTTCTCAAATAATTATTTCTTAATTTTGTTGCTTAATACAATTTATTCCATTTAAATTTCATACACAATTTGTTTTCTTAATTATTAAATTAATAGACCAATTTTACAAATTAAGTTCATTTGTTTCCTCATTTACTATTTTGACCATATCAATGTTAATTACAATAACATTTACACATACATAGAAATATTTTGACCATATCAATGAATTTGACTTCCTAATTAATTTCCATACTAATTGTTTGACTAATTTAAATTTGAATTTATAAATAATGTTTATGTTTATTTTGACTTTCCCTTTTATTTATCAATATTTAATTTATTTTCACAGATTATGTTAAATTTAGAAATTATTAAAAATATACTTTACAATTTCAATTTTGTTTCTAAATTTTTTAACGGGTCCCAAAACTTTCCTCATTTACTATTTTGACCATATTCTTTTTGTTATAAAAGTAATATCATGCAAGTATAATTTTGTAAATACAACAAACGTAACAAATTCAAATATAGTTCTAAATTTTTCGACTTATATTATGATAAGCAATTCAAAAATATTTAAGTTAATTTGGTATTCAAAAATATTTAAGTTAATATTAAATTTGATTTGAATATTTTTTGACCATCAATTAAATAAGTTAATCTTGTATATTTGGTACAAGTTAATATTCTCTTAAAATTATTATGTTATTAAGATTTACTAATAATGTTGAAATAGTAACCGTAAATTTTTAATGGTCTTTAAGTGAAGCATAATTTATGCATGTTTATACATATAATTGTGTATTTATCAATAATAATAATTGGAATTTAATTATGTTTTGACCGAAATCAAATAATTAATTTGTATTAATTGTATTAACTTTGCTTCAAGGAAAAGAAAAGACAGTTGACACATTTTGGATTTTTTAAAAAAATGCATATATATAAGTTGACATTTTGAAGTCAAAATATGACATTTTAAAATTAAAAGTTAGACCTTTTAATTCAAACATGGTTTGTTAATTTTTTTCAAGATGGTAGGTTACTAACTACCAATTTTTCAAGATAATATTTAATTCAAACATGGTTTGTAATAAATGTTTTAAATTGATGTGCAAATAAACACGGGTACGATCTTAGAATAATAAATATTACAGTTATTAATGGGTAATAAATGTATTAGATAATCTTTGTTAGTTGTATGTGTTTGTATATTTGATTCAAATAAGTTATAATGTCTTATAATTCATGTAAAAATATCATTTATTTATAAGTACAACATTTGCATTTCATTAAATTTATATTATGTTGCATATATATTATGTTTTTAAATATGTTCCACCGTGTGTAACACGGGTACTATCCTAAATCAATATTGGAATCCAAAAATCTGTTTCTTTTAAAAGATTTGGATCACTTGAAGCTTGCTAATGTTATAAAAGAAATGACACATTTAGATTTGGAAAATGATGTTAGTGAGAAGGTAAAATGGTTGTTAGAGTGTGAGAACTATGAGTCAAATTTTGATGATCTTCCAAACTCTTTGGAATTTGAAGATAAAATTTAAGGTAACACCAATAACTTAGTTATGTAGTTGATTACTCTAAATTTTTTACTTTCATTGTTTACTTTGTGTTTTCTATTTAAGTTATTAGTTTAGTTCATAACTAAAAACTTCCAAAAACATACAATAAACTTCTATAATTGTTTATTTTGTTTGTTAAGTTGTGAAGGTAATTTGCTTTTTTTGTTGAAATTTTTAAGAAGTTGATGGTTTATATTGATTTGTTATTTATCTATTTTCAATATGTGATCACATAAAGTCATTATGATATACGTTAACATTTTTGTTTAATTGTTAATTGAGTTCCATTGTTTGTTTGTTTGTTTCAGACTTTAAGGCCGGATTATTTTGTTTGAGGACGAGAATTTTGAAGATCATGTTGGTATAAGACTGTTAATATCTAATATTTTCATGACTTTTATTATAAAATTAGGTTTGTGAAATTAGTAACTGTTTATGTAAACAATGTTATTCTCTATATCTCCAATATAGAGATATATGATATCTGTTTGGTTGTAAATTTTATGATATCTTATGGTTGTTTATATACACTTTCTTACTTATCTAATATCAACCCGTGTGTAACACGGGTACTATTCTAGATAAAAAAATAAATTAGTAGAGTTACAATTACAATTCACAAACATATAAATAATTCATATATCTCTAAAGATATCAGTTGTATACAACATTTTATATTTTCTATAGTCCTACATATTACACGGGTTAAATAATGTAAACGATATATATCATAAATCTGTAAATACTTATTATAAATTAGATTACAAGTTATATATAATAAGAAAAATTGAAATTACAATTATAATTCACAAAACTCTAATGGCTTGGATGTAATGTCCTCACAAACTTGATTTACCCACAAACAATTTTGCATATAATTTTCGATACGTTGTCCACAACTTTATGCTCAAAATAGTACCTGAAAGTAGGGGTGTTCTTCGGGTTCGTTTTTCGGGTTTCGGGTTTTTCGGGCGGGTTCTTCAGGTTTCAATGTTTTAAATCTTGACCCGAAACCCAACCCGAATCTCTCACGGGTTTTTTCGGGTTCGGGTTTTTTCGGGTTGAGTTAATCGGGTTTCGAGTATCGTAGAAAACAAACCAAAGAACAAAAAAATTAAATGCTAAAATTAAAACAACATATTATTCTTTGCTCGTAAGCAAATAATCTAATAATAAACAGCATAACTTGATAAAGCAATTCAAAAGAAGAGTAAAACTAACTCGAACCATAAACGTCTTCTATCGGGCGTGATTTGGTTGTTCGATAACAGTTGCTATTAGTAATAAACTAAAAACATAAATTAGCAATAAACAATGAATCTATAATAGTTGTAATGACAACAATCAATTATGACCAAATTCTAATAACGTTAGTGGCTAAGACTAAGCCCATTATACCTAAAAATATATTTAATTTCAAAACTAAAAGGTTATTCGGGTTATTCGGGTTGACCCCGAAACTTATAAATCAAACCCGAGAACCAACCCGAATTACTTCGGTTCGGGTTCGGGTTAGTCTTTTCTCGGGTTCGGGTTTTTAGTGTAAATGGTTCAAAAATCTGAATAGACCACAATATAAAATGTTTTTACTAAAAAACCATCCTTTTCAAAGTGTATGCGAGTTTGACTTTGACTAAAGTCAAACTTTCATATCAAAATTATATGCGTAGTGGACAGTGGTTATATCAAAAGCTAACACCTCAATATTCTCAAAATGGATGCGTGTCAATATGTTTAACTATTTGTAACCAAGAATTTTCACGTTCTGTGAGGTAACTGAAGAAACGTGGATCTACTCACTGGTAGCAGATCTACTTTCCTCGGGTGTGATTATACTATTTCACCGATGGTTCTTCTGGATCCGTGTTCTTCCACCTACAAAATGAACAGCGCCGTTACTTACCCCTCAGAAAGGGACAGAGGGGTCCTCTTTGGGGTAACCCTCCGGCGTGAGAATCAGTATCTTGTGGAGAAGATGATAATGTGTGTAAGAGAATCTCAAGAGTATTGCTTAATAGCTGAATACCCTCTGATTGTGAGACTGTGTGTTTGTATGTAACTGACTGTGAGTGAATGTAATTCAATATGATTGAATGTGATATCACTGCCTGTAACTGTCAATGATTGAGTATGAATCCCCATCAAAGTGGAGTTGATGTTGTATTTATAATGCTAGGGTTTCCACTGATTGGGCTCAACCTCGTTGGCCTCCTCCAATCGCACTGCGCCACGTGTCCTCTGGGACACCTGGCGCTTTCTCGTTGGTTGTAATCACGTGGTAACACATGTGTCATGCTGAGTTGTCGACCTTTCATTTGGCAGCTGTCAACATCAGCATATTCTTACTCCTTAAAAAGATGCCTTCTGGAAGGTTGTCTGACGTGCACAATCAAGGTTGCCCTAATCCTGATTTGGATAAGGACGAGGTTGATTATGTGCACGTGTGATATGCGCCCATCCTGAGGATGCGCGGGTCTTCTCTTTATTCTCACGCGCAGATATTTCATGCGCAGATGTGATATGCACGAGCATGTGATATGCGCCGCGCGCTGATGCGCTGCGCGCATATGTGATGCGCGAGCATATGTGTGCCTGGGCAGATGTGATATGCACGAGCATGTGATATGCGCCGCGCGCTGATGCGCCGCGCGCATATGTGATGCGCGAGCATATGTGTGCCTGGGCATATGATGCCTGAGCATGTTTTGTATGCGCCATGCGCATAGGTTTTGGCTTTGTGCCTTCATAATGTCTTTATCTTGTGGGTTGACCCGCCTTGCTCGGTGTTGAGGCGGGTACATACCTCTTCAAGCCCCCCCAGTCTAATGTGTGTCTTATCTCGCGCGAGCGCGGTAAGATAGATATTAGACTTACTGATTTTGGTCTTTTAATGGGGTTTTGTCGTTTTCCTGGTTTTTTCCATGGTTGCGCGAAGTTCTATCCATTTGGTTGAAACGAAGGGTCCAAACACGTGGTTGGTTGGTGGTGACGTGTGCCGTAAACGTGTCAGACGTTTCGTGTGCTCGAGGTGCTACAGTTGCCTTTCATGTCCCCTCGCACAGCTGTCTGGAACACGTGTCGCGCTCGCATTGGTTTGCACCTGCGAGTGGGGGCGCGTTTCTGCTCCGTGGCAGGTCGGTTACATTTTTATGTCCCCTCAACAGTGTTAGGGACACGTGCCGTGCCCTCGTTGGCTTGCACCTGCGAGTGGGGGCGCGTGAAATCCGATCAGTTGCCACATTTCTCTCTCCTGGGCCTATAAAAGCAGGCCCTTAGGAAATTTTTTATCTTCATCTTCATTGTTGCTAATTTTCGAGTTTCTGCCTTTCATATTCTGAATTGAGTGTATTCATCGTTTCAAAACTTCTATTATTTGCTGCTGCAGTTGTATGTCTGATAGTTCAGACTCGTCTAGCCCCTCAATCACCTCTATTGCCTCTCGAAGACGCCGTGTGAAATCTGTGGTGATGTCGACATTGAAGCAAAAGGGGAAGGGGAAGAGGGTTGTTGAGACCACATCGGAGGAAGTAGGGAGGACCAAGGCCACCAAAAGGTGGAATGAAATCCCCTGCAAATTGAGGCAGGCCGATCTCGACAGCCTCATCGCCTCTCAGGGTTTTCCCACCCTGTTTGGCTGCATGTTGCCTGGGGCCGGGCAAACGGCGGCGGACCCGCCTGCCGGCTATATTTCATTGTACACCCATTTTTTCACCCACTGCAACCTTCGTCTTCCGATGACAAGGTTTGTAGGCGCGGTGTTACGTTTTTTTGGGATTCATATATCCCAAGTCCATCCGTTTGGACTTGTGCGCATGACTCATTTCGAGTTCATGTGCAAATCACAGCGCGAGGAGCCCACCCTCGGCGCTTTCAATTTTTTTACAAGCCCAAGATCCAAGATTCTTGGATCTCCTTTATTCCTCGCAGTCAGAAGGTTAAGTGCAGCACCGTGTCATTCAAGAGCCTTCATGACTGGTCTGAGAGGTTCTTCTACATCAGGGCTGGTGTAATCCCCATCCGCATGACGATGCGCGCGATCGATTCTGCGCCCGCGGATGCGGATGTTATTAAGAACCCAACCGGCGCCTGGGTTAAGAAACTGACCGCCGAACCATCCCCCGCCAAGAAAATTCGCGAGGAGGCGCTGGTGGGAGTCGGCATGAGTAGGTTGTGGGCCGACAGCGCGCTCGAGCCCGTTATCCAAGTCGACGGGTTGTGTAAGTTTATTTCATTGCTTTATTTCTTTTTCTGCGCGAATATAATTCTTTTGCTGATATCACTTGACTTGTTTTTGCGCAGTCACCAAGGATTATATCCACGCCGCCTATGATGATCAAGTGGAGGGTGGCTCCGTCGCGCTTGGCGCTGGGGAGGTTGGTTTCCCAGATCGCTTCGATGACATGTTCATCCCAGTGGATCTGGAATTTGACTTTGATAGCGACGCGCCTGGTAAGCCTTCGCACTTATGCTTATTCCTTTAGAATACCAAAGTTTATTAACAGTTCTGTTTCTTGTATTTGCAGATGCGCTCGAAAACTATGAGCTGGAGCTCGCGGAAGAGGAGGAGGAGGAAGAGGAGGCGCCCCTACTAAAACGCAAAGCTAAGGGGAAATCTGGCACAGGGGCCAGTAAGAAACAGAAGAAAGATGACACCCCTGTCGCTCATCCCCATGCTCAAACGAAGGGACCTAAGGAAACCCAAGTGTTTACCACCAAGGTTTCTTTAGCTTCCCTGCCTGTGAAAGTGGGCAGACCTCCTGTCCACTTGAGGTATGGTGGCGTCGCCTCCTCCGTTCGCGCGGCTGAAGAGAGAAGCAGTGCCGCGCCTGCGACAGGTATACTTTGCTTATCTTCATCTGATTGAATTATTATTAAACCTTTGCTCCTTTGAATGTTTGCAGGACCGGCGACTGTCGCAGATAAGCCGCAGGCGCCACAAGGTGCTGAGGCTGCGCCGGGGGCTGCTTCGGAGTCCCCTGTTCTACCCTCTGAAAAGGGTAGAATGAACTTTATGGCGATGTTCGCCGCGCGAACAGAATTGCGCCAAGGTATGTTTTGCACATTTGTCTTCTGAATTTTTTCTTTTGGATTCAGTCATAAACCATTTTTCCTTGTTGATTTGTTCATAGGAGTTGTAGCTGGCGCACAAGTTGCTGGTGACACTCCTGGCGCCGTTGCCGGCGCCGCTGGTTCTGCTCCTGCTCCTGCTAGTGCTGAGTCTCCCCTTATTGGGATTACCAAGGAGCAGGAAACCGTATTGCGCGCCGAACTGGCGGCGTCGAGACCTCCCTCGCCTCCTCCTACACGCAGCCCTCCCCGCGAGACTGGTTTGGAGCCCTCCAGGTCGCAGGAGAAGAGGCCTATTGAAGAAGATGAGGAGGATGAGGGGGTTCAAGTTGAAGACTCCTTGGGAGACCGCGCCAGCCCTGCGATGCCACAAGAGTTCGCAGCGCAGACTTCTGGTGGGGCTGGCGCTGACTTTTCTGCTTCATCCCCGCAGGTATGTTTTAATTTGTTGCTCCGCTGCGCGTACCTCCATATAAGTATGTTTTATGACTTAGAGCATTTCTTGTGTTTTGCAGGAAGGTGACCACGTTTACCGCCCGAGATGGAATATTAATGAAAACAGTTCCTTCCAATCCATGGGCGTGTGCGAGGACTTCTGGGCTCATGCCGTGCCTCCTACTGAAAGGAGGTATCAGGAGGAGCGCACCCGCGCGGACTTGCTGAATGACCATATTTTCGCTGGGTCGGCTTTCTTTGCTGCCTCCCAGGAGCTTCGTCGTGATTATATTAAAGTACGCGATGCTCTTGTGGAAGCCCAGCGAGAGGCTAAAGTGGCCGCCTGGAACCTTTCTGATGCTCGCGCACGAGCTGAGAAACTCCAGGCGGAGCTCAGCGAAAACCGAGCAAGTGCCAACACCGCCTTTATTAAGCGTGGGCATGAGCTCCAAGCTGCGCGGGAGAAGCAGCAGGTGGCGGAGGCCGAAGTTGCCAAGTACGCGCGGAGAGTGCGTGTCTTGGAACAGCAGGCTGAGGCGCGTGACCAAGCTATTGTCCAGAGTATCACTGAGAAATCATCACTGGAGAGCGAGGTTGCGCGCCTGAAGAAGGAGTTGGCGGCCGCGCAGGCCGATAGAGATGAGGCCTTGGCGACGGCAGTGTCCAGCCAGGAAGCACTTGATGCTGCGCAGGCAGAGAAAGAAAAAATTTTGGCGGCAGCAGCGTCTGATAAAGAGGAGCTAAAAAAGACCAAGGAAACTGTTGAGTTATTAAACTCCCAGGTTCCTACCCTCGAGACGTCTGTTGCTGGCCTCGCGCAGGATCGCCAATGGCTGGTGTCACAGGGCATGACTCGTTGCGCTTTGGCGATGAAATATTCTGCCGAGTTTCAGGCCCTTGTGATGGACTGCAATACTGCCGCGCGCTTGGTGGGTCGAGCTGAAGGGTTTACGGATGGGTATGAATACGGCATGTTGAAGAAGAACCCATCCGAGTACCCTTACAAGAGCGACGCGGCCTGCGCGGACATGGCCGCGGTGGGGGAGAAGTATATGAATACTCCCATCCCCATCCTTATGCAGGTACCTTGACCTTAATGAGTTTTACTTGATTAATTTTCCAAGTGTTTTGTACTCAATATTTTTCTAATGATTTGCAGATAGCTGCGCTTGCTGACCAGCCCGATCTCGGCGCGCTAAAGAAGTTGCTCGATGAATGCGAGAGGGCTGGTAGCGATGATGGTGGCGCGGGGGATGTTGCCCCTGCCAGCGGCTCTGGCGCTGCGAAAGAAACTGCTCCTGACACCGTCATGATAGAAGACTCCAATGAGGAGGAAGAACTTGACTATGGTCAGTTCGGAGATGAGGAGCGGGCCGCGCCAGATGCTGAGGGAGATGATGAGGGTGATGAAGTGGCTGACGTCGACGTGGAGACTTGAGAAGCCCTTCATCAAATTTTATATTTTTTTTTTTATACTTGTAATTTGTAACTCATCATACTTGTAAATTTCAATGCTATGGAATGAAACTTGTTTTCTCTTTTTCTCATCTTGCGCATTTCCATTCATCTCTTCATGTTTGCTTGTATAGATATAAGATATGCTTGCACGTTAAAATAAGAACAAGGTTGTAAGGAAATTATTCACTTAACCTTTGTTCTATTTTGTAAGTGGTTTCGCAGTATCTTGTTTATGCTGACATGCGCGCTAACTTTTCACAATTCCTTTTTTGCGCGTCGTTGTCGCGCGATTTTTATATGGAAGTATGAGTTTTAGCCATTACATGTCAGCATGTGTTACTCAGATATCCACTATGATTCCGCGCGCGACCTCGACCTGAGACCTTAACAACTATGATATGGCATGTACTTTGCCTTAGTTGTGTTTAAGGATTTTTATGATCAGGCTGCGCGGGATGTAAGATGGATGTTTGTGAGTGTTTTGAGCTAAGGCTCTTTGTTTTGGGCTAAGGCCCTGACGTTTTTAGAGTTAAGACTCATTAACATGTTTGAGCTAAGGCTCGTAGGTTTGGGCTAAGGCCCTGACGTTTTAGAGTTAAGACTCGTTAACGCGTTTGAGCTAAGGCTCGCGCATGTATGTTTTACTTCGTTTTATTTTGTTTTGAAGTCAATATAGTGTTGTCATATTGCTCCAAATTAATAAAGGAAGTGTGAAACATGTATGCAAAGTTAATAGAACAAATATTGAAAGATAGCGCGAATCATCATTCATGATGGCTTAAAAGCCTTGATTACATATTTGAATTTTTACATGAAGCATTTTCTAAGTTGTGCCGCGTTCCACGCGCGCGGTATCTTTTTTCCATTCAAATCTTTTATAATGTACGCGCCTTTCCCCAAATCTTCTGAAATTTGATAAGGTCCCTCCCAATTGGGGGACATTTTTCCTGGGGGTATCGCGCGGCTAGCTTCATTGTTTCGAAGGACAAAATCATTTTTCTTGAAGTGGCATTCTTTAACGCGCTGATTATAATATTTTTCCAGCTTTTTCTTGTATTTGGCTTCATTGATGATAGCCGCTTCTCTGCGTCCTTCAAGCAAGTTGAGGTCCAATCTTCTTTCGCGCTCGTTATCAGTCTTGCTCATCATGAGTACCCTATGGGATGGGCATCCAATTTCTGCTGGGATCATAGCCTCTGTCCCATAAGTTTGTTAAATAGCCTCTGTCACATTAGGTAACTCTTCGACCCAAGAATGGGATTCTCCTTCCAACCTTTTCTTCAGCCCATTTAACAAACTTTGATTCGCGCACTCCACTTGGCCATTCCCTTGAGGGTGGTAGACAGAAGTGAAGATTTGGTTGATGTGCAATTCTTTGAGCCAGCTGGATATCTTCCTGTCAGTGAATTGTTTGCCATTGTCGCTCACAATTTCCATAGGAAGGCCAAAACGGCAAATGATGTGGCTCCAGATAAATTGCTTCATCGCCTCAGCTGTGATTTTTGCTAGTGGCTTTGCCTCAACCCATTTCGTGAAATAGTCTATCGCCACTACCAAAAATTTCACTCGCCCTTGCGCTTGCGGCAGGGGCCCCACAATATCAATGGCCCATTTGTGGAAAGGCCATGCGGAGGTCACTGGAATCAAGTTGTTCTTTGGCCGCATGGTGTTTGGCGCGTGGCTCTGACATGCCTTGCATTTTTGGATTTCTTTTAGCGCATCCAAGTACATGCCTGGCCAATAGTAGCCTGCGCTCATTGCCTTGGCAACCACCATGCGTGGGCCAGCGTGTATTCCGCAGATTCCTTCGTGAATCTCCCTAATCACATAGCTTGCTTCTTCAGCATCCAGGCATTTCATGAGCGATCCAAGATAAGAGCGTCGATATAATGTACCCTCAAGTAGTTCATAGTTCTGCGCCTTGTGTCTTATCTTCCTCGCCTGTGCGCGATCGTCCGGTAACTTCCCCTCCTTCAGGAATTCCATTATTGGAGTTATCCAGGATGAAGGGGTTGTTTGAATTACAAGGACAGATTGTGTTTGCACTGACGGGTTGCTCATCACTTCCACCCTGACATCTCTGCCAAAGTGATCAAAATTAGTTGATGCCATCTTACTCAACGCGTCAGCGGACTTGTTTTCGCTGCGCGAGATGTGTATGATTTTGAAGAAGTCAAACTGCTCAACGAGCTTTTTTGCCTGCTCTAGATATAGAGGCATTGTGTTCTCCTTGGCGTCATAAAGGCCGTTGACTTGAGCAGCTACCAAGTAAGAATCAACATGGGCCTCTAGCCTTTTAACTCCAAACTTGCGCGCAATGCGCAGACCAGCCAGCAGGGCTTCATACTCAGCCTCATTGTTGGTACTCTTGAAGTCCAACCTAATAGCATAAGTATATTCATGATTATCAGGGTCCACCAGTTTGAGGCCTGCGCCGGACCCTTCGCTGTTGGAGGCTCCATCAGTGAATAGCCTCCAAACATCTTCTTCATCATTTGCTCGCGGAGGGTCTACCTCGCGCTGAGCTTCTTCAATCTTTCCCTCTGGGATTTCCGTGATGAAATCCGCCAAAACTTGACCCTTTATTGCTGGACGGGGCTTATAGGTGATCGTGTGTTCACCTAATTCCAGCGCCCACTTTGTCAGCCTTCCGGAGAGCGCGGGGCGTCGCAAGACTTGCTGGATGTTGTAACCAGTCAGAACTTCAATAGGATGACCATTGAAGTATCTATGTAGCTTGCGCGACGCGTGTGTTAGTGACAAAACTAATTTTTCCATGATGGAATAGCGCGTCTCAGGGTCTGTGAGCACCCGACTCACATAGTATATTGGCGTTTGGATCCCCTTGCGATCCACCAATAATACTGCGCCGATGGCGCGGTCTCCAGCTGACAGGTACAATGTAAGGGTTTCGCCAGGAAGTGGAGCTGTGAGCGCGGGTAGCTTTATGAGACATTCTTTTATCTCAGTGAAAGCTTGCTCAGCCTCAGGCGTCCACTTGAATTGGCTCTTCTTCAAGCAGTTCCTCAAAGTATTAAAGAATGGAGTAGATTTGCTGGCGTGGTTCGCTAGGAACCTGTTGATTGACACCAGTCTACCATTCAGCTTCTGAACCTCTTTCTGGTGGATGGTGAAGGCATGTCAAGGATGGCTTCCACCTTTTCAGGGTTCACCTTGAAACCATCCTTAGTGACCATTACACCAAGAAATTTCCCCTCTTCCGCGCCGAAAGTACATTTGCTCGGGTTGAGCTTCATGTTAACTTCCGTTAGGCGCTGAAGAGTTTCCTCGATGTCTTTGAGCATTTGTCTCTCCTCCCTGCTCTTGATCACCAAATCATCAACGTAGACTTCTAGATTTCTTCCGATTTGTTCACTGAAAACCGAATCCATAAGTCTCTGATAGGTTGCGCCCGCATTCTTTAAACCAAAGGGCATTTTTGTGTAACAAAAAACACCCTTGTCGGTTCTGAAGGCAGTCTTGTCTTCGTCCTGTGGTGCCATTTGAATCTGGTGATAGCCTTTGTAGGCATCCAGGAAACATTTGAGCTTGAATGGCGCCACGGAGTCCACCTTTGCGTCGATGTTTGGGAGGGGGTAGCAGTCTTTCGGACATGCTTTGTTGAGGTCCTTGAAGTCAATACACATCCTCCATGACCCGTTGCTTTTCTTTACCATTACAGGATTGGCTACCCACGTCTGGTATCGGATCGGGCGGATGATGTTTGCACGCAACAGGTCCTCCACTTGCTCATTCATGGCCTTCGCCTTTTCATCCCCCATGATTCTCTTTTTCTGAGCAATTGGCTCCACCGACTTGAACGTGTTAAGAGAATGTTGCGCCAAGTCCCGCGGGACCCCAGTCATATCGGAGTGTTGCCACGCGAAGACCGACGTGTATTTTGTGAGCAACCTTTTCATTCTCAATCTCGTTTCGTCTGAAATGGTAGCGCCAATTGTGACCGTTTGCTCGGGGAATTTTGGGTTTAAAATCCACTTCTCTGGCGCATTGTCCGCCATTGGAAGTTTCATTCTCCCTTCCCGCGGCGTACTTGTCACTGCGCACAAATGATCGCGGTAAACAAATGTTACGCCTGTTGGTGTAGGGAACCCCAATGCGCCGTGCGCTGGCGACGGTACAGCATTAAATTGGGCAATCGTTCCCCTACCCAGGATCATATTATGGCATGACGTGGTGGGCAAGACCAAGAAGTTGACAACTTCGGCTCGCTTGTGCTCATCATCCCCCATAGTTAGTTCAAACTGAATCTAGCCTAGGGGATGGATGATTTCATTTGAAACACCACAGATTGGTGCGTTCACAATTTCGAGCCGCGCTTGGTCTGCCGGGTCTAACTTTCTGAAACATTGCTCATACATAATGTCCGATTCGCTTCCAGTGTCCACCAGGACCTTTGACACTTCGTAATGAGCAATGTGTGTGGTGATGACGAGAGGACTGCTTATTGAAGGGCCTCCCCTGATTCTTGGGAAGATGACTTGCTGCTCGCGCCAATCTCCGTGGATTTGCGCGCTTCTCTTTTTTGACGTCTGCCCTTGTCGTCCCCCCTCAGCCACACAGATTCTTTTGTATTTCTTGCTGGCAGAGGCTCCTTCCGGTTGCTCATCTTCTATTCTTTGGTTTTTCACCAAGTGAGCCAGCCTGCCTGATTTTACATCCTTCTCGATCGCATCCTTTAAATGATGGCATGCGTCGGTGTTGTGGCCCGGGGACCTGTGAAATTCACAATATTTGCCACTGTTTTGCGGTCCCTTGTAGTGTAGTTGCTTGGGGGTCTTGAATTGAACATTCTCAGTACTTAACACCTGTGAAGGTGTTTTAGTGAGGGGTGTCCATATTCTTGGCAGAGGTCTGCTAGGATCTCTGCCGCCCTCCCTCTTGTCACCCTCCCCGCGATTACGAACATCTTTTTGGGGCTGGGGTGAGCTTGGTTGCGCTTGCTTTTCTGCGGAAGAAAAACTTGTTGGCTGCAACCTGGACCATACAGATTTCTGTTTGGCCCTCTTCTCTTTGCTGCGCGGTGATTCAGCCTGATGCGCTCTTTCTCTTGCCCTATCTTGGGCAATCTGTTTTTCATTTCTCGCGAAAACTCGCGATGCCTCCATTAACTTGGCCCACGTGGTGGGCATGCCATCTTTGCTTACGAGAGCTCGTCGTAGTTGATCACTGCGCGCGCCTTGTATAAAGGCCACGCGCAGGAGTTGCTCGGTTATACCTCCGATTGCCAGAGACTCCTGATTGAACCGAGTGATGTAATCTTCAATCGTTTCATCATTCCTGCGTACGCAGTGCATGATGTCATCAGGATCGCGCGTGTGCCTGCGCTGCTGTACGAAGTGGGCTTGGAACTTTTCTAATAGTTCCTCGAACCCATCAATTTGCCCAGTCGGCAAGCTCTCGAACCATACCCGCGCCGCGCCCGTTAGGCAGCGAGCAAACATATGACACCATGTTGGCATCGTCCAGCTTTCTAGGTTTCCCGTGTTGTAAAAACCTTGCAAGAAATCGTCTGGATCTGTCGTGCCGTCATATTTACCCAAACCACTTGGCATCTTGGTCTTGTGCTGGATGGGTGCCTGCGCGATGCGCGCAATGAACTTTGAGTGTTTCACCAAGATGGCTGGTCTGTAGGGTGTGGTTACGTCCACTTGCCCTCTGACTGGTGGACTGTACGGCATGTGCAGATCCAGATCGGCTCTGGCTCCAGGCGCCATGTTCACAGGCGCGCGGAGTTGTGAGCCCCCTGCATGAGTATCCCGCGTCTTCCTCATGCTATGCACTTCTTCATCACTGAACTCAGTGTGTGCAGTATGAATAGAATGTCCTTTTTGTAGTCTGCTTATCAAACGCTTGCCTTTGTGTTTGGTCGGCTAGCTTCTTCTGTTTGACCATTTCCTCGTACTTTTCCATCAGACGCCGCTGCTCGTTTATGAGCCATTCATTCGGATCATTTGTTTCTTCTTCTGGACCCATTGGTCCTTTCAGTTTCGCGCCGGCCATATTTTGTAACGTGAGATCGTCTGGAGGAGTTTCAGTCTGGCCGTGAGGGGTTGTGACGAAGGGACGGTTGCTGGTGGTACGCGTAGAATCACGCGGAACCCTCAGAACCTGCTGTCCGTCGTTAACACCCTCACGTTCAATATCCTCCAGAGCTTGATCAACGTTACGAACGCCAGAAACCATGGTGATTGATTTTTATGTAGATCTGATGAGATCTGATTGCCGATGTAATAGTGGATGGCGCCAATGAAGAAACGTGGATCTACTCACTGGTAGCAGATCTACTTTCCTCGGGTGTGATTATACTATTTCACCGATGGTTCTTCTGGATCCGTGTTCTTCCACCTACAAAATGAACAGCGCCGTTACTTACCCCTCAGAAAGGGACAGAGGGGTCCTCTTTGGGGTAACCCTCCGGCGTGAGAATCAGTATCTTGTGGAGAAGATGATAATGTGTGTAAGAGAATCTCAAGAGTATTGCTTAATAGCTGAATACCCTCTGATTGTGAGACTGTGTGTTTGTATGTAACTGACTGTGAGTGAATGTAATTCAATATGATTGAATGTGATATCACTGCCTGTAACTGTCAATGATTGAGTATGAATCCCCATCAAAGTGGAGTTGATGCTGTATTTATAATGCTAGGGTTTCCACTGATTGGGCTCAACCTCGTTGGCCTCCTCCAATCGCACTGCGCCACGTGTCCTCTGGGACACCTGGCGCTTTCTCGTTTGTTGTAATCACGTGGTAACACATGTGTCATGCTGAGTTGTCGACCTTTCATTTGGCAGCTGTCAACATCAGCATATTCTTACTCCTTAAAAAGATGCCTTCTGGAAGGTTGTCTGACGTGCACAATCAAGGTTGCCCTAATCCTGATTTGGATAAGGACGAGGTTGATTATGTGCACGTGTGATATGCGCCCATCCTGAGGATGCGCGAGGTCTTCTCTTTATTCTCACGCGCAGATATTTCATGCGCAGATGTGATATGCACGAGCATGTGATATGCGCCGCGCGCTGATGCGCTGCGCGCATATGTGATGCGCGAGCATATGTGTGCCTGGGCAGATGTGATATGCACGAGCATGTGATATGCGCCGCGCGCTGATGCTCCGCGCGCATATGTGATGCGCGAGCATATGTGTGCCTGGGCATATGATGCCTGAGCATGTTTTGTATGCGCCATGCGCATAGGTTTTGGCTTTGTGCCTTCATAATGTCTTTATCTTGTGGGTTGACCCGCCTTGCTCGGTGTTGAGGCGGGTACATACCTCTTCAGTAACCATATTGATTTTGAAATACGTACTTTGGTCATATCCTTCTTTGGTAAGTTCTTTGAATTAAAAGCCATTAAACTTTTAAGAATAGTTTTACTAAAATTTTGGATCGTAACTGTAATTGTACTTTTTAAATTTATAATCATCTCATGTACACTAATCGCTTATGCAACACAAAATAATATATTATATTTGACCCATCACATTGTTATAGATGGTCAACATGGATGCAACTTTAGATTAAAAGAAAACATGAAATGCAGCAACAAATTGGGAACCATCATTTGAAAATTGTGAGGCATAAGCATGGGTTGTGATTGGTGAATTGTAAGACATATATATATATATGCAGTAAAAAGAAAAGGGAACCGTCATTTGAGAATTCTCAACCATTTGTGTCTCTCATTAATCATATTTGACTTAATATCATGAACGTGTAGTACATAATCCAATCAATTTCATTAAACTCTGTCATTCAGCTAATGGTAAAATAATAAATATTTAAAGCTTTGTCTTCCTTCCACATACGTGTATGCCATCCCTCAAAGCCATTCCATCATCAACTGCGCAAACCTTTACTTATTAATCGTAAAAGGATCACCATAATTAGTTCCTAAATAGCAAACAAACTAAACCTAATAAAAAAAATTGGTGCAAACCAAATTTTCACATACTAACTTATCAGCTTCCAAAAAGTTTGAGATGCATCATTGTGACCTTGTAATGACAAAATTGCTCAACCTTTGTAAAACTTTGATTAGCAGACTCGTTAAAAGAAAACAGTAAACATCGTACCAACAATTATCATATGAATGTCTCCTCTAATAGAAGCTTTATTCTGGTTCATTAAATGCATCCTTACATATCCAAAGACAATGCTGAAAGAGAGATAATAAACATCATTTTATACATATTTTATAACTCCAGTGACAAATTAACTACAACAAAATGGTACATGTACACTAAATACTTTAAAATGAAAAAAAAATTGGTGATCAAGTTATTAAAGATAAGCAAATTGATTGATACATAATGAATAGCGAAGTAAACCAATATATGTTTGAGTTGTAACTCTGTTACTGACAATGGAAACTGAACAATTTAAAAAAAAGAATGAGAAACAAACTAAAACACATTCAATCGTCAAAATTACTGTGTTCAATATCTCATTGCATATCTTGAAATCACTCACTAAAAGAAAACAAAACGAATGCAACTTTCAACTCCATACTAATATATATATATATATATATATATATATATATATATATATATATATATCTTCAAAGTCAATATATAAATTGAATGTTTTCAAGACTTACTGGTTTGGAAGAAAGATTATATAAGAACAAACAAGCATGGTTCCAACCGATTGGAAGATCGGTCGTAAAATTCCAAATCGTCCGGATTCAAACCTTGACCCTTCAACCCCGACTTTCTAATTATTCACCATCACAACTTCATTAGAGTTTTTAGAGTTATAAATAATCTCAAGGCCTTTAACGAAAACCACAAAACTGTTATGTTTCTTACGATCATCGCCTGAAATATAATATGCAACCTAAGTTAAATTCAAAAGGAAATTATAAGATTGAGCTTTACTATACCATCCAACAATCATTGATATGTTAATTGACATTTTAACAATGTAAATTAATATTTACTCAGTAACTAAAATAATTACCTTAATCATTCGAGCCGTCAAACAAGTGTTCATTATTTGGACTAAATACAACAGATCTCAAACATTACATTGCTGAGCAATGATATGCAACAAAATTCTGACATCGACTTCCCCTTTCTCAAACATTGTTGGGCATAGCCAAAATAAGAGAAACCACCCCTAAAATATCACCGTGGATTAGAGTTCGTTCTCAAATAGGTTAATTTGAAACATAAAATTGCAAATAAAATAACATACCTTCCTTATTCGTGAATCCTTAGGTGATGGAAGGTTGTTCATCGATTGACATGGTAGCCAGATTCAATTCGTAACCCAGTTGTATATCCCGATTGTATTCGTTATATGATGTACCGGTGTATTGTTGAACATTGATAATCATGAGCCGTCATTTAAGAATCATGGATGAAGAATACGAATTACAACAAACATAACCCTGAGGCGTTTCTCACCTAAAAATTCTCCCATAACTCTACAAACACTGCCCCCTCTAAGCCCCCTCTAAGTGATGAGGTAAATTTTGGCAACGAGAGCTCTCCTCATCTCTTCTAGCCAATCAATTTTTTTTCCCCACATTTATTTCTTTTATTTATATTAAAAAATTTGAAAAAAATTAAAAATATAATAATTGTTTAATGATTGCTGGAGAACTCTAAGGCTTTTTATCACTACACCATTTTTTACAAAACTTTTCATTGCTGACTAGGATGACATGTGTCACACAATGCCTATATAAGAAGAGTTTTGACTACACATGGTCTAATTGTGAAAAGGCTTGGCCGGAGAATAATAATTTTATTTTATACTATTAATATTAATTAATAACCCGTAGAAATCTAAAAGTCTAGGCGGGAAAATAAAGATCCATGTCATTGAGGAGGGGACACCTGTCCAATATTAGTTTCCTTTATTATATAGGTTAGACTAGGTTAGAACCCGCGTGATACACGAGTTAGTAAAAAATATATAATAAAAAAATACATGTAGTACACAGAGTAATAATGAAGCAAAAACGATAAATAAATGATAATATAAACATTTACAAACATTTTTGTTAATATTATAAAATTACCAAGCATACACGTAATAGACAATAGTGTTTTGTAATAATTAACAAACATTACAAAACTTTAAGGTTTTCTATTGGTAAGCTTTCATGGAGACTATATATATATGTATATGTATATATATATATAAGCCATGTTGTACAAAGTTATATAGAAATTTGAATTTAACTCTTTTATTTAAAACCAAAGTAATAAAATTTAAGAAGTCCCATTCATAAATTGGATTTAATCAAAGAACCAAAAGGATATAATTAATTTATCGAAATCCATGTTTTTACCAACGAATCTCCTATGAATGTTTTAATTCTGTGTTGCATTCGATAAATTGATACCATGTTGATGAATATTGATTGAAACATATGTAAAAAGAAGAAATCAAACAGACCTTATAATTCCAATATAGAAGACGAATGCAAAAGCAGACGTCGATCGTTAACTGAATATGCATAGTCTAATCGCATTTATACTTTGAATAAGAGTATAATCATTTTAGAATTAGGGTTGAGGATTACATAGAATTGTTAGGTTTAAGCCTGAATGATGGAAATAAAATTGTTTTTGACATAGTCTGGTTGTTTACATAACCTGCTATATGTGAATTGAATTTTAATTTAATGAAAAGGAAAAATAAAAAAAAAATGGCAAAATATCATGTGACAATTTAAAGAGATTTGATGAAAAATATTTTAATGAAAATAAAAAAATGTCAAAATGTCATGTGACAATTTAAAGCAGACGTATTAGGTGTGGGAGAATAAATGAGTAATCGTCTTGTGAAAAACAAGCATGTTGGCCAGGTGAGGTAGGAAGATGTGGGATGTGTGTGTGGAGTTTGATTCGGCGGTTGTCGTTAAAAATTCGTCTGGAAACGACCTGAACCGCCGCTCGGGCAGGAAATTTTTTACTCGAACCGCGTCTCGAGCGTGAACTTCTCTTCCTTGAATCTATTTTTTGGTATAAAAATACTAAAAGATGGTATACAAATGTAGAGGATATAAGAATATAGTTAAAAGTATTATATATGTGGTGTAAAAAATTGTAGATGGTGTTCATTTATAGAATTTTTAAAAATAGTATTTTTTTTCTCCAAACGTTCAAAAGTTTGGATGAAAACCATCGGGTTGGTGAACCCCAAAGGGCAAATCTCTACCCGAGATATCAACGCCGGTGTAGCAGAGTTACCCGATGGAACCTGAGCCCTACCCGATAGTGACCCCAGATACCTATCCTGCGAGTGAATATAAATCCTTGTAACATAATCAAGTTGGTAAGTATAAAACACACGTACCCTTCAAACCTCTTGTCCTTGTACCATACATACATATATATGAGCAGTATAAAACTCTTTATTTTCACATCAAACTTTTTATAAATTACTTATTGACATAATAAGTAAAAGTCTTAAAATGGTAACTAATTTGACTTGGGACCAATCAATTTTACAGTTGTAACCTCATTCACAAACCAACACCATTTCCACCTCCATGGGCAAAACAGTAACTTAACGAAAGCAAAAACATCCCGCCCAGTTTCAAAACATTTGAAATCATCATAAAAAATTACACTTTCTCACTATTATTATTATGACTCAAAATATGATTGAATTTATTTCCAATTTTAAAAGACACTCTTGAATTTTAGTAAAACCGCCCAAATTTCATTTCAAAGTTCGCCTCTCCCAATGCTCTTCTCTTTTTCAATTCATCTTCAACCTCTACAAATTGTTGTTGTTCCATATGAACACCAATACCATCCATTCCACCTAAACTACACCCTCTTAAGGTAAATCCAACTGGGTTTTTTATATTTCGTCAAAATGATTCATTTATTGATTTACATTAGATTCATTTTGCAGATCGGAATAATATTACATATGCCGGAAGCACGAGACCGTCGGACCTCAATCAACAGCGGTCGGAGTCTAGATCTTACCCCCTTTAGGTGGGGTACAACGCCGTTGACCGGTGGTCAACGCCCAGTTGTTACTAGACCCACAAGAGGAGGAGGTGATTCTAATTCCGGAAGAGCTCTGTTTCAGACGCCAATGCCGGCGACTTATAGACGCGGTGGCCGGAATCAGAACCAGCCACCGTCGACAACCAACACTTTCCGGCGAGGCAGAGGAGGACGTGCCGGAGCTCGTAGCGGCGTGTTACCTTCCTGGTACCCGCGTACGCCTCTCGGTGACGTTACTCATGTCGTTCGGGTGCGGTTTCGTTAATCTTTTCAATTGATTAATTTATTACTGTTTTAAAGTGTTAAGATTTTGGGGTTTTATTAATTTGGTATTGATTGAATGATTATATTATTATTAAACAGGCAATGGAGAGGAGAAGAGGGGGTTTGGGAGAAGGTGCAGGCCACATTTTGGGGAGCCCGACACCAATTCGGATGAGTTGGATGAATCGTCAGCCTGCTGATCAAGACGAGTATGAACTTTCATTTGTGACTCCGAAAGCTAAACTTGGAGCGAAGACGTTGAACCAGTCTGGATTGGGGAGAATTCCGTTGATTTTAACCGCCATTGCTAATCAATGTGAAGGGGAATCCGAGTCGAAGACACCGCAGAAGAGGCTGCTAGATTCGATTGAAATCGTTGAGAAGGTAGTGATGGAAGAACTGCAGAGATTGAAGAGAACTCCCAGTGCAAAGAAGGCTGAGCGGGAGAAGAAGGTTCGAATCCTAATGTCGATGCGTTAAAGACGGATCATGGGTTGAGGTTCAATTCTTGTTGAGCAGGATGAAGATGGATGAATGATCATCTGCTTATGATTGGGCTTCTAATTTGATAACTGTTAACCTTTTTTTCTTAAAAGGTTTAGTTTTGTTTCGGTCTAGAGTCTAGACAAATGGTGCTGATGATGATATTTCTCGTATCCATATGACTTTATTTTGTATCGACATTGATTGAAAGTGTTGATTTGAGTAATAAACTTCATAAATGCCTGCCAATTATTCATTTTTGTTCACTTTATAGTTTATACGCTTTTAAAAATGTAACAGACATAGTATTGACAATTCTTCTTGTTTTAAAAGAGTGTTCTTTTATGAGGAAGATGATAGTTATCATAAGTTAATAATCTGCACTCATGGTTGACATATATGGATGGCTACACTACATCATCCTGTTTCTTGTTTTGATCATCTCTATATTATTCATCCGGTCCTTGTTTTCATTTCCCAGGCTTCCACCTGGCCCGTTTGCCCTTCCGATCATTGGGCACCTTCACCTTCTGGCACCGATCCCTCACCAAGCTTTACACCGTTTCTCAACTTGATACAGGGCCAGTTGTTGGGTTCTTTCTCGGGTCGGTACCATGTCTAGCTGTGTCTTCTTCACCTGAAATGGCTAAAGAATATCTTAAAACACATTAAGCGTCTTACTTGGACCGGCCCAGAACGCCACCACAGTTTACTTAACCTATGGGTCAAAAATTTTCATGTTTGCTCCTTAATTATGGACCATACTGGAAACTCATGAAGAAACTGGTTATGTCTGAGCTTTTAAACGGTAAAACACTTGATTTGCTCCTTCCTGTTCGACAAAGCGAGGTTAAACAGTTTGTTAACTCGTTATCACAAAAGGCTAAATTAGTAAATTTGCAAAGCCAGTAAATGTCAAAGATGAACTTTTGAAGTTAACAAATAATGTGATATCAAGGATGCTTATGAGTGAAAGCTGTTCCGAGGAAGAGACCGAAGCAAGTGATGTGAGGAAACTGGTTACCGAGATTTCAAAGATCACGTGCGAACTTAACCTTGCGGATTACATCTGGTTTTTGAAGAATCTTGATCTTCAAGGGTATGGAAAGCGGGTCCGGAGATACACCTCTGCACTAACTATAGAATGGGGTTTAGCAGAACTAATCAACCATCCAATAATAATGGAGAAAGTGGTAGCAGAATTCGACCGAGTAGTAGGGAAGTTCCGGCTTCTAGAAGAATCTGACATGCCGAACCTTCCATATCTCCAAGCGGTAGTAAAGGAAACACCAAGGTTACACCCAACATGCCCAATGATCCCGAGAACTTCAACAGAAGATTGCACGGTTGGAGGCTATCATATTTCTGCAAAAACTACGGTTTTTATTAATGTGTGGCCCTGGGTAAAGACCCAGAGAGTTGGAACGATCCACTGACATTCAACCCTGAAAGATTGAAACATAGTCATGTGGATGTTAGGGACAACATTGTCATATGCTACCGTTTGGGAGCGGGAAGCGAATGTGTCCGGGGACAACTTTAGCTATGCAAATGGTGCAAGTGACATTGGGAGTGATGGTTCAGTGCTTCGAGTGGAAGGCGGGTGAAAAAGGGGATGTGGCTCGGGTCGATACGGATGACGGGCCCGTGATCACACTTCCTAGAGCCAATCCTTTGGTGTGTGTTCATGTGGCTAGGCTTGATCCTACAATGTTTTAAATATATGTTGAAAACTTTGTATTAGTTGTTTATTTATAGGAATATGAAATGTGACTCTAAATCTCTAATATGTAATCTTAGCGTCTTATATGTTAGGTGTAAACTGTCATATATAAAAAAGAAGTACTGCAGTGCATAAGACTCTGGGTTTGGTTTTAATATGAAACCTGATATAGTCTTAATAAACATTATATAATAATAACTTGATAAGACTTACTTTAAAGGTTAAACAAACATTTTACAAAACACATGATTAGTAAAAGTTTAAGTTCAAAAGAAACATAGTGTGCAAAAATTAACATCTTCAAATGGTTATGAATAAAATAGTTGTCAATTTAAGACAAACATAACTAATGTCAAAGTCTGTACTATACTACTATGTTATAATCCACAAGTTAATTGTTTTTTTCCCCTTGGAAATTACTTAAAATCGCACAGCGCATATACGTAGATATTGCTAAGTAAATACTAGAAATGTATACCCAAACAATATAAGTAAAATAAAATTTATAAAATTTGATAATCACCATATGATCATGTGACTGTACATCATATAACACATGAGAACATTTCATTAAGCCACCTATATCTAACTCTTAAATTGACACAACACAACTTTATACAACTACGTAATTCTAGTCCAATGTGATTTGGTTAACAAAGGTTTTCATATTTGAAATCAACATGTGAATCAACTACGTAAGTGAAAAACATAGCCACACGGCCATACTCCATCAATTTTATTAGGATCCAATTTCTATACAAATATATCTGTATCCCGTATAAAAGAATACCATGCTTCTCTATGTTAAATGATAAACTCAACCTATTTAAAAATAAAATATAAACAAAACTCCAAATTTAGTCATAATATCTCCAAAAGTAAGTTTTCAACCTTAAATGAATGATACAAACCTTATGTAAAACCACTATTGATATTCAACATACCAATTTTCGAAGTGTAACCCGTTTGACCATTATAGTCACACTTTAACTTTTATTATTTAGGAATATTGGTTTTTAATACTCCCAACTTTCTCTTATTGATAGATAACACTCCTAACTTTTGATTTGTCACCCACCACTCCCAACTTTCACCATATTTTCCTGTATCATTCCCCGTCTAAATGAACACTAACCTCGTTAATGTTTTGGACTAAAAATGTCATTCAAATTAGTTGAGGGGGTAAAACAGAAATTTTATTTTTAACACACAACCTCCATTTCCGGTGACCTTGTTTTTCCGGCGACCTCATTTTTTCGGAGAATTTGAGTTTTCCGGCTATCTCGTCTTTCAGAATACCATATCCATCATTTCACCGAGCTTCACATATGAATTTGAGTTTTCCGGCGAGTTGCAGGTTTCCGGCGAACACCATATCCATCATTTCACCGCCCACCACCCCAAAACCGCAACCCCCCCCGGCCACCTTCCGGGATCGCCTGCGTGCCGGATTATCGAGTTGCAGGTTTCCGGCGAGCACCATCTTCATCATATCTCCACCGGTACACAATCTTCATGATTTCCATCACCTTTTTACACCTCTGAACCATCTCCATTTTCTGAAAGACGAGATGGCCGGAAAACTCAAATTCGCCGGAAAAAAAGAGGTCGCCGAAAAAACGAGGTCACCGGAAATGGAGGTTGTTTGTTAAAAATAAAATTTTTGTTTTACCCCCTCAACTAATTTGAATGGCATTTTTAGTCCAAAACATTAACGAGGTTAGTGTTTATTTAGACGGGGAGTGGTACAGGAAAATAAGGTGAAAGTTGGGAGTGGTGGGTGACAAATCAAAAGTTAGGAGTGTTATCTACCAATGAGGGAAAGTTTAGAGTATTAAAAACCAATATCCCTATTATTTATTATCACACACTTATATTACATAACTATTTTTAATTATATATGTACTTAGAACAAAAAATAACTAAATTATTTATTTAACGTCATATATATTTATTAAATAACTAATAAAAAATTGCCAAGTCCGGGGACAAGTCAAACTCGAGCTCGAAAACTTTCTAAGGTTATGGGGTGTGATTAAGAGGAGAAAGGGAATGATGTCCTACATGGACAAAATAGTGAAGAATGATATCATTAAACACCACCGCCCTCATCTCCACTTTACACGTGACGTGATGGGCCTGATCACCATCACGCATGTCACAAAAGCCTCACCCATTTTTTGCCTAATCCTTTTTTCCTTTTGAAGAGGTATGTACCCGCCTCAACACCGAGCGAGGCGGGTCAACCCACAAGATATAGACAAGAGGCTTGAAATCAAGACATTATGAAGGCACAAAGCCAAAACCTATGCGCATGGCGCATATAACATATGCTTACGCATATCACATATGCTCATGCATCACATGCTCAGGCATCACATATGCTCAGGCATCACATATGCTCACGCGTATCACATGCTCACGCACCATATATGCTCACGCATATCACATCTGCGCGTGGCGCATATCACATGCTTGTGCATATCACATCTGCGCATGAAACATCTGCGCGTGAGAATAAAGAGAAGACCTCGCGCATCCTCAGGATAGGCGCGTATCACACATGCACATAATCAACCTCGTCCTTATCCAAATCAGGATTAGGGCAACCTTGATTGTGCACGTCAGACAACCTTCCAGAAGGTATCTTTTTAAGGAATAAGAATATGCTGATGTTGACAGCTGCCAATGAAAGGTGGACAACTCAGCAAAACCCATGTGCTACCACGTGATTATAATCAATGAAAAAGCACCAGGTGTCCCAAGGACACGTGGCGCAAAGCAATTGGAGGAGGCCAAAAAGGCCCTAATTGGGTCTGAGCCCAATCATTGGAAACCCTAGCACTATAAATACCACATCAACTCCACAAGGAGAGGTATGCCCTATTACACAGTATTCAGCTATATTAAGCAATACACTCCAACTTCCTTACTCTCAGATTATTATCTTCTCCTACAAATTCTTATTCTCACACCGGAGGGTTACCCCAAAGAGGACCCCTCTGTCCCTTTCTGAGGGGTAAGTTTACGGTGCTGTTCATTTTGTAGGTGGAAGAATCCAGATCCCAGAGAACCATCGGTGAAATAGCATAATCACACCCGAGGAAAGTAGATCGTCTACCAGTGAGTCGATCCACGTTTCTTCATTGGCGCCATCACCTGTTACAACGGCAACAAAATCTCATCAGATCTCTAAAAAAAAAAAAATTTTCACCATGGCTTCTGGTGTTCGTAACAGCGATCAAGTTATGGAGGATATTGAACGTGAGGATGTTAATGAGGGACAGCAGTTTCTGAGGGTGCCGCGTGATTCTACGCGCACCACCAGTAACCATCCCTTCATCACAACTCCTCATGGCCAGACTGAAACTCCTCCAGACGATCTCACGTTCCAAAATCTTACCGGCGCGAAACAAAAAGGACCAATGGGTCCTGAAGATGAAACCAATGACCCTAAAGAATGGCTCATAAACGAGCAACGACGTCTAATGGACAAGTACAATAAGATGGTCAAACAAAAAAAGTTAGCCGACTTAACACAAAGGCTAGCGTTTGATAAGCAAACCGTTCATGGAACAAGAAGGGGGCGCGCGCCGGAAGAGGGTCACTCTGTTCACACTGAACACGCTGAGTTTAGTGATGAAGAAGTGCACAGCATGAGGAGGACGCGAGATACTCATGTAGGAGGCTCACAGCTCCGCGCGCACATGAACATGGCGCCTGGAGCCAAAGCCGATCTGGATCTGCACACACCATACAGCCCACCAGTGAGAGGGCAAGTGGATGTAACCACACCGTATAGGCCAGCCATCTTGGTGAAACATTCAAAATTCACTGAGCGCATCACGATGGCCCCCATTCAGCACAAAACCAAGATGCCAAGTGGTTTGGGCAAATATGACGGCACAACAGATCCAGACGATTTCTTACAAGGTTTTTACAACACCGGAAACCTAGAAAGCTGGACGATGCCAACATGGTGTCACATGTTTGCTCGCTGCCTAACGGGCGCGGCGCGTGTCTGGTTCGAAAGCTTGCCCACTGGGCAAATCGATGGGTTCGAGGAACTATTGGAAAAGTTCCAAGCTCACTTCGTACAACAGCGCAGACACACGCGCGACCCTGATGACATCATGCACTGTGTGCGCAGGAATGATGAAACGATTGAAGACTACATAACTCGTTTCAATCAGGAGTCTCTGGCAATCGGAGGTATCACTGAGCAACTATTGCGCGTGGCCTTTATACAAGGCGCGCGCAGTGATCAACTCCGCCGAGCTCTCGTAAGCAGAGATGGCATGCCAACCACTTGGGCCAAGCTAATGGAAGCATCGCGAGTCTTCGCGAGAAATGAAAAACAAATTGCCCAAGATAGAGCGAGAGAAAGAGGGCATCAAGCAGAGGCACCGCGCAACAATGAAAGAAGGGGCAAACAGAACTCTGTATGGTCCAGGTTGCAACAAACCAGTTTTTCTTCCGCAGAAAAGCAGGCGCAACCAAGCTCACCCCAGCCCCAAAAAGACATTCGTAATCGCGGGGAGGGTGACAAGAGGGAAGGCGGCAGAGATCCTAACAGACCTCTGCCAAGAATTTGGACTCCCCTCACTAAAACGCCTTCACAAGTGTTGAGCACTGAGAATGTCCAGTTCAAAAGCCCCAAGCCACTACACTACAAGGGACCATCAAACAGTGGCAAGTACTGTGAGTTTCACAAGTCCACAGGACACAACACTGATGCATGCCACCACTTGAAGGATGCAATTGAAAAAGATGTGAAATCAGGCAAGCTGGCTCACCTGGTGAAAAACTCAAGACCAGAAAATGAACAACCAGAAGGAGCCTCTGCCAGCAAAAAGTTCAAAAGAATCTGTGTAGCCGAGGGGGGAAATCAAGGGCAAAGATCAAGAAAGAGAAGCGCGCAAATCCAAGGAGATTGGCGCGAGCAACAAGTAATCTTCCCAAGAATCAGGGGAGGCCCTTCTATCAGCAGTCCTCTTGTCATCACTACACACATTGCTCATTATGAAGTGTCAAAAGTCCTGGTAGACACTGGCAGCGAATCAGACATCATGTATGAGCAATGTTTCAGAAAACTGGATCCGGCAGACCAAGCAAGGCTTGAAATTGTGAATGCACCAATCTCTGGTGTTTCAAATGAAATCATTCATCCCCTAGGTCAAATACAATTTGAACTAACCATGGGGGATGAGAAACACAAGCGAGCCGAAGTTGTCAACTTCTTGGTCTTGCCCACCACTTCATGCCACAATATGATCTTGGGTAGGGGAACGATTGCCCAATTCAACGCCATACCGTCGCCAGCGCACGGCGCGTTGGGGTTCCCAACACCAACAGGTGTAACTTTTGTATACCGAGATCATTTGTGTGCAGTGACAAGTACTCCGCGGGAAGGGAGAATGAAACTTCCAATGGCAGACAACGCGCCAGAGGAATGGATTCTCAACCCAAAATTCCCGGAGCAAACAATTACAATTGGCGCTACGATATCAGACGACACGAGGTTGAGAATGAAAAGATTGCTCACAGCATATATGTCGGTCTTCGCGTGGCAACACTCTGATATGACTGGGGTTCCGCGAGACCTGGCGCAACATTCTCTCAACACGTTCAAGTCTGTAGAGCCAATTGCTCAAAAGAAGAGAGTCTTGGGGGATGAGAAGGCGAGGGCCATGAATGAACAGGTTGAGGATCTATTGCGCGCAAATATCATCCGCCCGATACGATACCAGACATGGGTAGCCAATCCTGTGATGGTAAAGAAAAGTAACGGGTCATGGAGGATGTGCATTGACTTCAAGGACCTCAACAAAGCATGCCCAAAAGATTGTTACCCCCTCCCAAACATCGACGCAAAGGTGGACTCCGTGGCGCCATTCAAGCTCAAATGTTTCCTGGATGCCTACAAGGGCTATCACCAGATTCAAATGGCACCACAAGATGAGGACAAGACCGCCTTCAGAACCGACAAGGGTGTTTTTTGTTACACAAAAATGCCCTTTGGTTTGAAGAATGCGGGAGCCACCTACCAAAGACTTATGGATGCCGTTTTCAGCGAGCAAATTGGAAGAAACCTAGAAGTCTACGTGGATGATTTGGTGATCAAAAGCAGGGAGGAAAAACAAATGCTCAAAGACATCGAAGAAACCCTTGGGCGCCTAAAGGAAGTTAACATGAAGCTCAATCCGAGCAAATGCACTTTCGGCGTACAAGAGGGAAAATTTCTAGGTGTAATGGTCACCAAGGATGGTTTCAAGGTGAACCCAGAAAAGGTGGAGGCCATCCTTGACATGCCCTCGCCATCCACCATGAAAGAAGTCCAGAAGCTGAATGGTAGATTGGTATCAATCAACAGGTTCCTAGCGAACCATGCAAGCAAATCTACCCCATTTGTCAACACATTGAGAAATTGCTTAAAGAAAAGCCAATTCAAATGGACTCCTGAGGCCGAGCAAGCTTTCAGTGAGATAAAAGAATGTTTGATAAATCTGCCCGCGCTCACAGCTCCACTTCCTGGTGAAATTTTGACATTGTACCTATCAGCAGGAGAGCGCGCCATCGGCGCAGTATTGTTGGTGGATCGCAAGGGAATCCAAACGCCAATATACTATGTGAGTCGGGTGCTGACAGATCCTGAGACGCGCTACTCCATCATGGAAAAGTTAGTTTTGTCACTAACACACGCGTCGCGCAAGCTTCATAGATATTTCAATGGTCATCCCATTGAAGTTCTGACTGGTTACAACATCCAGCAAGTCTTGCGGCGTCCCGCGCTCTCGGGAAGGCTGACAAAATGGGCGCTGGAATTAGGAGAGCACACGATCGCCTATAAGCCCCGTCCAGCAATAAAGGGACAAGTCTTAGCTGATTTCATCGCGGAAATTCCAAAAGGAAAAATTGAAGAGGCTCAGCGCGAGGTAGACCCACCGCGAGCCAATGATGAAGAAAATGTTTGGAGATTGTTCACTGACGGAGCTTCAAACAACGAGGGGTCCGGCGCAGGCCTCAAACTGGTGGATCCAGAGAATCATGAATATACTTACGCCATCAGGTTGGACTTCAAGAGCACCAACAATGAGGCTGAGTATGAAGCCCTGCTGGCTGGCCTGCGCATCGCGCACAAATTCGGAGTTAAAAAGCTAGAGGCCCATGTTGATTCATACTTGGTAGCAGCACAGGTCAATGGCCTTTATGATGCCAAGGAGAAACCCATGCCTCTATATCTAGAGCAGGCGAAAAAGCTCATCGAGCAATTTGACTGCTTCAGAATCATTCATATTCCGCGCAGTGAAAACAAATCTGCCGACGCGCTGAGCAAGATGGCATCAACCAGCTTTGATCACTTTGGCAAAGATGTCAGGGTAGAAGTAATGAGCAACCCGTCGGTGGGAGCGAAATCTGTTCTTGTAACGCATACAACCCCTTCATCATGGATAACTCCAATAATGGAATTCTTGAAGGAAGGAAAGGTACCGGACAATCGCGCACAGGCGAGGAAGATAAGTCACAAGTCGCAGAACTATGAACTGCTTGATGGTACATTATATCGACGCTCTTATCTTGGACCGCTTATGAAATGCCTAGATGCTGAGGAAGCAAGCTATGTGATCAGAGAGATACACGAAGGAATCTGTGGAATACATGCTGGCCCGCGCATGGTGGTTGCCAAGGCAATGAGCGCAGGTTACTATTGGCCAGGCATGTACTTGGACGCTTTAAAAGAGATCCAAAAATGCAAAGCATGTCAGAGCTATGCGCCAAACACCATGCGGCCAAAGAACAACTTGATTCCGGTGACCTCCGCATGGCCTTTACACAAATGGGCAATCGATATTGTGGGTCCCCTACCGCAAGCGCAAGGGCGAGTAAAATTTTTGGTAGTGGCAGTAGACTATTTCACAAAATGGGTCGAAGCCAAGCCACTAGCAAAAATCACAGCCGAGGCGATGAAGCAGTTTATTTGGAGCCACATCATACGCCGTTTTGGCCTTCCTATGAAAATTGTGAGCGACAATGGCAAACAATTCACTGACAAGAAGATATCCAGCTGACTCAAGGAATTGCGCATCAACCAAATTTTCACTTCGGTATACCACCCTCAGGGGAATGGCCAAGTGGAGCGCGCGAACCAAAGCTTGCTAAATGGGCTGAAGAAAAGGTTGGAGGGAGAATCCCATTCTTGGGTCGACGAGCTACCTAATGTCCTGTGGGCGCACAGGACATTAAGCAAAACCAGCAATGGCGAATCCCCGTTCAGCCTAACCTATGGAACGGAGGCAATGATTCCAGTAGAAATTGGATGCCCATCCCATAGAGTGCTCATGATGAACAAGATTGATAACGAGCGCGAAAGGAGGTTGGATCTCAACTTACTTGAAGGGCGCAGAGAGGCGGCTATCATCAGTGAAGCCAAATACAAGAAAAAACTGGAAAAATATTACAATCAGCGCGTGAAAGAATGCCACTTCAAGAAGAATGATTTTGTCCTTCGAAACAATGAAGCTAGCCGCGCGATACCTCCGGGAAAGATGTCCCCCAATTGGGAGGGACCTTATCAAGTCTCGGAAGAATTGGGAAAAGGCGCATACGCTTTAAAAGATTTGAATGGAAAGAAGATCCCGCGCGCATGGAACGCGGCACAGCTCAGAAAATGTTTCATGTAAAAATTGTCAAGTTTGTAATCAAGGCTTTTTAAGCCATTATGAATAATGATATGCGCTATCTTCTCTTAATGTGGATTCTATTACCTTTTGCATACATGTTTCACACTTCCCTTTATTAATTTTGAGCAATATGACAACATTGTATTGACATCAAAACAAAAATAAAACGAAGTAAAACATACATGCGCGAGCTTCAAGCTCAAATGCGTTAACGAGTCTTAACTCTAAAACGTCAGGGCCTTAGCCCAATAATATGAGCCTTAGCTCAGGGCCTTAGCCCAATAATATGAGCCTTAGCTCAGGGCCTTAGCCCAATAATGTGAGCCTTAGCTCAAATCACTCACTACATCCATCCAACATGCTGCGCAGTCTGACCATAAAAATACCTAAGCACAACTAAGGCAAAGCAAATGCCAAAACATAGTTGTTAAGGTCTCAGGTCGAGGTCGCGCATGAAATTGTAATGGATATCTGAGTAACACATACTGACACGTAAAGGCTAAAAAACTCATAGTTCCCTATAATAAATGCGCGATAACGTCGCGCCAAAGAGGAATAATGAAACGCCAAAGCACGTGTCAACATAGTCAGGATATTGCAAAATCACTTACAATATGACAAGGATTAAGTATAATAATTTCTTTGCAACCTTGTTCTTATTTCAACGTGCAAGCATATCTTATATTCAACAAGCAAACATGCAATATAAAGAGATGAATGGGGAATGCGCAAGATTCGAATAAGGGAAAAACAAAATTTCATTCCAAAGCATTGAAATTTACAAGTTTACAAGATGATGTGATACAAACTACAAATAAAAAAAAGGGCTTCTCAAGTCTCCACGTCGACGTCAGCCTCTTCATCATCCTCATCACCGCCCTCAGCATCTGGCGCAACCCGCTCCTCGTCATCTCCAAACTGACCATAGTCAAGTTGTTCGTCCTGAATGGAGTCTTCTATCACAATAGTGTCAGGAGCGGATCCTTTGGCCACGCCAGAGCCGCTAGCCGAGGCAGCATTCCCCGTGCCATCTTCGCCGCCACCAGCCCCTTCGCACTCGTCAAGTAATTTCTTTAGCGCGCCGAGATCGGGCTGGTCAGCAAGCGCGGATATCTGCAAACCATAAGGAAAAATATGAGTACAAAAAGACTTGGAAAATAAATCAAGGTAATCTCATTAAGGTTAAAATACCTGCCCAAGGATGGGAATGGGAGTATTCAAATACTTCTCTCCCATCTCGGCCATATCCGCGAAGACAACGTCGAGCTGGTAAGGGTAGTCGGATGGGTTCTTCTTCAGTGCGCTATATTCACAACCATCCTTGAACCCTTCAGCTCGACCCACCAAGCGCGAGCCAGCGTTGCAATCCATCACAAGGGCCTGAAACTCGTCTGAATATTTCATCGCATAAGCGCAACGAGTCATACCCTGTGAGACTAGCCATTGGCGATCCTGCGCGAGAGAAGAAACAGTCGTCTCGAGGGCAGGAATCTGAGAGTTTAACAACTCAACAGTTTCCTTGGTCTGTTTCAGCTCCTCTTTGTCGGACGCTGCTGCCGCCAAGGCTTCTTCCTTTTCTGCTCGCGCAGCATCAAGTGCTTCTTGGCTAGACGCTGCCGTCGCCAAGGCTTCATCTTTCTCGGCCCGCGCGGCCGCCAACTCCTTCTTCAGGCACGCAACCTCACTCTCCAATGATGATTTGTCAGTTATAGACTGGACGAGAGCTTGGTCATGCGCCTCCGCATCAAGCTCCAAGTCGCGCACTCTACGCACGTACTTGGTCGCGTCCGCCTCGGCCGCCTGTAGCTTCTCTCGCGCAGCCTGTAGCTCATGCCCGCGCTTCACGAAGG
Organism: Bidens hawaiensis; assembly: GCF_021521415.1. NCBI lineage: Eukaryota > Viridiplantae > Streptophyta > Magnoliopsida > Asterales > Asteraceae > Bidens > Bidens hawaiensis. The sequence continues at coordinate 113,482 of NW_027492661.1, forward strand.
CGGTGTTGGCACTTGCTCTGTTCTCGCTGAGCTCTGCTTGGAGCTTCTCAGCTCTCTCTTGAGCATCAGAAAGATGCCAAGCAGACACTTTAGCCTCTTGCTTGGCTTCCGCAAGAGCATCACGTACCTTTACGTAATCATAGCGAAGCTCTTGGGAGGCAGCAAAGAAAGCCGACCCAGCAAACAGATGATCGTTGAGCAAGTCATCGCGAGCGCGGTCCTCCTGAAACCTCCTTTCAGCTGGAGGCACAGAATGAGCCCAGAAGTCCTCACACACACCCATGGATTGAAATGAGCTGTCCTCAGTAATATTCCATCTCGGGCGGTAAATGTGATCGGCTTCCTGCAAACACAAAGTAATGATCTAAGTCATCAAAACACTAATATGGAAGTCCGCGCAGCGGAGCAAAAACGAACCTATACCTGCGGGGATGAAGCAGAAAAGTCAGCGCCAGCCCCACGAGAAGACTGCGCCACGAAACCTCGTGGCGCTGCAGGGCTGGCGCGGCTGCTGTCGGAGCCTTCAACTTGAACCTCCTCATCCTCCTCTGAAACATGCCTTTTCTCCTGCGACCTTGAACCAAAATCAGTCTCGCGAGGAGGGCTGCGCGCAGGAGGAGGTGAGGGAGGTCTCGACGCTGCCAGGTCGGCGCGTAAAACGGCCTCCTGCTCCTTAGTAATCCCGATGAGGGGAGATTCAGCGCTTGCAGGAGCAGGAGCAGAACCAACGGCGCTGGCACCGGCGCCAGGAGTGCCGCCAGCAGCTTGTACGCCAGCTATGACTCCTATGAAAAAATCAACAAAAATAAATGGTTCATGACTTGATCTAAAAGGAAAAAGTCAGAAAATAAAAGCGCAATACATACCTTGGCGCAACGCCGTTCGCGAGTCAAACATCGCCATGAAGTCCATTCTCCCCTTTTTTGAGGGTAAAACAGGGGACTTCAAAGCGACCTCCGGCGCAGCCTCGGCATCTTGTTGCGCTTGAGGTTGATCCACCAAGGTCGCCGGCTCTACAAACATTTGAGTGAGCAAAGATTCATTAGTAATTCTATCAGAATCAAGCTCATAGAACCATAAAGGATAAGCAAAGTATACCTGTCGAAGAGGAAACGGCAGGCGCAACGCCGCTTCCCTTTTCCGCCGCGCGAAGGGAGGAGGTAGTGGCACCATACCTCGTGTGGACAGGAGGTCTGCCCACTTTTTGAGGCAGGGAAGACAAGGAAAACTTGGTGATAAACCCCTGGGTTTTCTCAAGTCCCTTCGCCTGAGTAGGAGGATCCTGAACAACAGGGGCATCATCTTTCTTCTGTTTCTTACTGGCCCCTGCGCCAGTTTTCCCTTTAGCCTTACGCTTTAATTGGGGCGCCTCAGCCTCCTCCTCTTCCTCCTCTTCCGCGAGCTCCAGCTCGTAGTTCTCAAGCGCGTCTACAATACACGCAACAGAAAGGTTAGCCAAATCTGGTATTATAAAGGCATAAGCATAAGTACAAAGGCTTACCAGGCGCATCGCTGTCAAAGAGAAATCCCAGATCAACAGGGATGAACATGTCATCGAAGCGATCGGGGAAGCCAACCTCCCCAGCGCCCAGCGCGACGGAGCCACCCTCCATATGCTCATCATAGGCGGCGTGGACATACTCCTTGCTGACTGCACAAAACAAGTCAAATGATATCAGCAAAACGAATTATATTCGCGCAGAAGTAAGGCAATGAGATTAACTTACACAAGCCGTCAACTTGGATAACGGGCTCAGTCGCGCTGTCGGCCCACCTCCTGCTCATACCAACCCCCACCAGCGCCTCCTCGCAAATGTTCTTGGCGGGGGATGGTTCGGCAGTCAACTTTTTTACCCAGGCGCCAGTTGGGTTCTTGAAGACACCCACATCCGCAGGCGCAGAAGAGATCGCGCGCATGGTCATGCGGATGGGGATCACACCAGCCCTGATATAGAAAAATCTCTCAGACCAGTCATGAAGGCTCTTGAATGAAACAGTGCAGCACTTGACCTTCTGACTGCGAGGAATAAATGAGAACCAAGAATCTTGGATCTTGGGCTTATAAAAAAAACTGAAAGCGCCGAGAGGTGGGCTCCTCGCGCTGAGATTTGCACATGAACTCAAAGGGAGTCATGCGCACGAGTCCAAACGGATGGACTTGGGATATATGAATCCCATAAAACCTAAGCAGCGCACCCACAAACCTTGTCATCGGGAGACGAAGGTTGCAGTGGGTGAAAAAATGGCAATAAAGGGATATATAGCCGGTAGGCGGGTCCGCCGCCGTTTGCCCGGCCGCCGGCAGCATGCAGCCATACTCAGGGAGAAAACCCTGAGAGGCGATAAGGCTGTCAAAATCGGACTGCCTCAGTTTGCAGGGGATCTCATCCCACTTCTTCACTGTCTTGGTCTTCCCTACATCCTCCGATGAGGCCTCAGCAGCCCTCTTCCCCTTGCCGGTCTTCTTCAACGTAGACATCACTAACGATTTTACACGGCGATGGATGGGGGAGATTGTGTTGTCTGAGCTATCAGACATACAACTATAAAATCGGACAAAGGATGCTTCTGAAGAACAGAGATCTGGAAGCAGAAGACAGGTAATCGGAATAGAATGAAAGAAAGGAAAGCTTTGAATTAACAATAAAGAAGATGAAGGATAAAAAACTCAAAAGGGCTTGCTTTTATAGGCCCAGGAGAGAGAAAATTTGGTACTGATCGGACTTCACGCGCCACCACTCGCAGGTGTAAACCAACGCGAGCGCGACACGTGTCCCTGACACTGTGTGAGGGGACACGAAAAGAAACGATACAGGTGCTGCCAGAGTTCACGCGCCACCACTCGCAGGTACGGACCAACGCAAGCGCGACACGTGTTCCTGACACTATGTGAGGGGACATGAAAGGCAACTGTAGCACCTCGAGCACACGAAAAGTCTGACACGTCTCCATCACTGACGCATGTCAGCAATAACCAACCACGTACAGGGACGATTCGTTTTCAACCAAAAGGATAGAATTTCGCGCACCGATGAGTAATAAGAAGAAAAGACAAACCCTATTAAAAGAGCAAACTATTAAGTCTAATATCTATCTTACCTCGCTCGCGCGAGACAAGACACACATTAGACTGGGGGGGCTTGAAGAGGTATGTACCCGCCTCAACACCGAGGCGGGTCAACCCACAAGATATAGACAAGAGGCTTGAAATCAAGACATTATGAAGGCACAAAGCCAAAACCTATGCGCATGGCGCATATAACATATGCTCACGCATATCACATATGCTCATGCATCACATGCTCAGGCATCACATATGCTCAGGCATCACATATGCTCACGCGTATCACATGCTCACGCACCATATATGCTCACGCATATCACATCTGCGCGTGGCGCATATCACATGCTTGTGCATATCACATCTGCGCATGAAACATCTGCGCGTGAGAATAAAGAGAAGACCTCGCGCATCCTCAGGATAGGCGCGTATCACACATGCACATAATCAACCTCGTCCTTATCCAAATCAGGATTAGGGCAACCTTGATTGTGCACGTCAGACAACCTTCCAGAAGGTATCTTTTTAAGGAATAAGAATATGCTGATGTTGACAGCTGCCAATGAAAGGTGGACAACTCAGCAAAACCCATGTGCTACCACGTGATTATAATCAATGAAAAAGCACCAGGTGTCCCAAGGACACGTGGCGCAAAGCAATTGGAGGAGGCCAAAAAGGCCCTAATTGGGTCTGAGCCCAATCATTGGAAACCCTAGCACTATAAATACCACATCAACTCCACAAGGAGAGGTATGCCCTATTACACAGTATTCAGCTATATTAAGCAATACACTCCAACTTCCTTACTCTCAGATTATTATCTTCTCCTACAAATTCTTATTCTCACACCGGAGGGTTACCCCAAAGAGGACCCCTCTGTCCCTTTCTGAGGGGTAAGTTTACGGTGCTGTTCATTTTGTAGGTGGAAGAATCCAGATCCCAGAGAACCATCGGTGAAATAGCATAATCACACCCGAGGAAAGTAGATCGTCTACCAGTGAGTCGATCCACGTTTCTTCACCTTTCCTTTTCATTAGTTTTGGTTTTTAAATAATATAAAGAAACGGAATATTAGAAAATGATGTAACATGGTTTGAATAATGAAGTTGAGTGATAGAGAAAAGCTAATGTGACGAATGGTGAAGAATGATGGGAGTGAGCCATGCCGTATAGCCTAACAAGCCAAGCTCTAGCTCAAGTTCTTGATATAGAGCTTGATGTCACCACACGGAGTTTGAGAGGTAACTCCGTGACACTTGAGCTTTGCTAAAAGTCTAAAGTTTAGTGAAAAAATAGTCTTAACTCTCCCCATCTAACTGAGCTAGCAAGCTAGGATTGGGCCCTCTTCATAACTGTAAAGTGTGTAACCTGTTAATTGCATAGCCCAATGCACTTAGTAGTTTCTCGGCCCATAAGCGATAATAAGATTTCCTTGTGTTGCAGGCAGAGGTGAAAAAAAACCCGAACCCGAAACCAGACCCGAAATAAAAACCCGGAACCGGTTTTTTAAATACCCGGGTTTTTAATACCCGAACCCGTACCCGACCCTACCCGTAGGGTACGGATAGGGTATGCATTTCGGTACTAAAACCCGAAGCCGAACCGGACCCGATTTGTACCCGGAAACCCGAACCGGTTCCATACCCGGAACCGGGTTTTTCCAATACCCGAAACCGGGTATTTCAAATACCCGATGTATACCCCAAAAATACCTTAAAAATACCCGAAAAAGATCCATAAAAAGTGCAACATTTTAAAAAATCCAATCTATACCTGATAAATACCCGGAAAAAAGCTCAAAAAAACCCACAAATAGGGTTTTTTCAATACCCGAAAAAAGGGTATTCAAATACCCGGACCCGAACCCTACCAAGTTATTACCAATACCCGATTTTCCAATACCCGCTCATATCCAAACCCGGGTATTTAAAAAACCCGATTTATGAACCTCTAGTTGCAGGCTTACAAATTACAACTAATATGATTTTTTATGTAATTACAAATTAAAAAAGTTTAGCATATCAATAATATAAAGTTTATTATTATTAAATTTTCTCTAAAGTTTTTAACATCTAAGGCATACAGGTTAGCTTATTTTTTTTCATTTGCTTAGTTAAGTTTTTACAAAAGTATATTATTATTTTTCTTAGACTGAAATGACTTTATATGTGTAGGTTGAAGGATTTGTAAAGCAATTAAAAGGTGTTGAAGATCATGATATTAGTAAGTAACTATACATTTCTATTCTTTTAGTTTGGTGCTTGTAATTATTATGAGTAACTAGGCGTCCAAAAGCACATCATTAGTTTTAAGATTTTCTATACTGTTTTCTGTTTGTTTGTTGTTACATTATTGATTTATGTACTAATTCTTCATATCTAAAATCATGAATCTTAGTACATAATATTACATGCCCCCAAAATATTAAAGCCCATTACTTTTATCGTTTTTAATATAATTCATTTGAAATATGTACCTTGGGATCATATTTTTTATTTTTATAGTATAATAGTTTTTAGTTTAAACAACCGAAAAAAAAAGACTGTATGCTCAATTGGTAGCTTCATTTTCATGACTATTTGGTTGGCATTTAGTTATACTATTTTCTTATGTTCATATTTATCACATTTCAAAATCAGCATGGTTTTGACTTTTGAGTCAAATGACTAAAGTTTACACTTCAAAATCAACACGATTACTTCATAGAACCTGGAAATTCTTAGTTACAATATTTTAACATCACGATACGCATCTATTTTGAGAATATTGAGGTGCAGGTTTTTGCTATATAACAATTAAACTAGACGAGTGCCCGCGCGATGCAGCGAGAAACACAGATCTTTGTAATTATGTAACAAGTTTATGAGTGTTCGTTGATCGATTTGAAACCAAAAAACGTTCAAACCGGTCATTGGTTTGATTTCACCATTGATTTTTTCATTTACTTTTGGCCGGTCGTTTACCCTTTTCAAATGTTCGTTTCAGTTTTCGACGACAAAAACCGGTTAATAACGATTTAACCCACGGTTTAATTTAAAAACCATCAAAATCAAACCAGATCGCAAATGCCTCTACGTAAAATTTTATTTTTTTTAAATTTAAAAAACTATAACAATATGATAGTCAAATTAAAGAGAAAAACATGCTCGTTTTTATTCTGTAATTTCTTTAAAAAAATATTAGCGCATGAAAAAGTTATTAATGTTTAAAAATCACGAGGGAAGTTGAGTTAAAAATGAAAATAAAAGTCACATCCAAGAGTGAAAGATCAAGGATCATAGTTGTAACAAATTTTAAAATTTACAAAAATTAAGTAAAGTGAAGGGGTTAATGTTGTAAATATTACTTAAGTAACCGCATTTAACTTTTTAGTGGACAAGTTTGCCCATGCTCTAGATGTACTAAAGGTTGTATCATATCTTGAATAATTTGTAAATCCCTTAAATCTAAAGTGTCTTAATTTGCCCTCTTTCATACATTATATATAGTATAGATAGTATACTCTTGATATAAAAACATTTTTCATTATGATCTCTATTTAGATTTTTGAACATTTTGAACTTGCAGGTACTATTTTAAACATAAATTTGTGAACGACCTAGCGAAAGAAAATCTCCAACAATGTTTGTGGGGTGAAGTGAACCAAGTTTGTAAGGACATGCAAGCCATTAGAGTTTTATGAATTATAATTGTAATTACATGTTTCCTATTATATATAACTTTAAATATAATTTATAATAAGTATTTATAGATTTATGACATATTTGTTGTTCTCATTATTCAAATAGTGTAATATGCTGAACTATACAAAATATCATAACGTCGTATACAATAAAATCTTAGATTTATGAGTTATTTATATGTTTGTGAATTATAATTGTATCTTAACATTTTATTTAATTAATCTAATATAATTTTGATTTTTTATAGCGTTAAAATTGTTCTACCTAACCTAGTTAAATAATATAGCGTTTACTTTTCACATGTTTATTGAAATGAAATTGATCATCGATTCATAAGCCAAAACTCTCTTTTTTTTTAAACAAATTTTATTTTCATTAAAATCCTCTTAACTTTGTATAACTTTGTACATTACAGGGATTTAAACTCACCAATCACCATCTCATTTTGTAAGGTCTTGAGTCATAAGCCAAAACTTGATGAGTTGATGTGGAGAAGACATGTGTTATAACACTAGCCCTGTATTTTTATAATATTATTATAACCAGATTATAATATTTGATTTTTTTGGAACGACAAGTAACGCTGGATGCTCTGTACACGGCCCCCCATTGGTTAAAGGTAGCCCGAGCCAGCCACTAGTCCGGACGAATGGAGCCCCTAGCGGTCCACCTATTAAGGGATTCACCGGATAATACCCGAACCCCACGCCCACCAAATGGCACCACAGGCCGGTAAAACCGGGTGAGATCAGGACTCGAACCCTAGCAAGCCATGGTCATCTCTCATATCTCCCATATAAATTAGTTATATAAATTGATGATAGTGAGATTTAAACCCCTATCTCTCACTTGTAAAAATGAGTGCTCTATGGCCACAACCAATTTTAGAATTTTAGATTGTAATATTTGATAAAACTGACTTTAGGTCTACATCTATTACTTTTGATAAGATCAAACATTAAAAATTAGAGTTAATGGCCATTTTCGTCCCTGTGGTTTGCTACTTTCGCCACTTCAGTCCAAAATTTGTATTTTTGTCAATTTAGTCCTCATAGTTTTAAATATTAGCCATTTACATCCTATCCGTCTAACGGCATCCAGCTATGCCGTTAGTTTAAGGGTATTTTTGTCTTTCTCCTTTTTATTTTGAGTTATTGGTCATTTTCGTCCCTGTGGTTTGATACTTTTGCCAATTCAGTCCAAAGTTAGAAATTTTGTCAATTTAAGTCAGTTTTTTTCTATAACCCTAGAGAGCATTATCCAAGCCCAAAACAAGTCTGCATTTACTCTGTCGACAGCAGTAATCATACCCCCTCCTCTCGTATTTAGTTTCTAGACGGTTCCTAAACTCTCCCCCATGGTGGAATTCAATGGTAAAGTGGTCAAAGCAATTCCGTGAAACCGAATTGTACGGAAAAAACTAAAAATCGTTTCTTTGATGAATGCATAATATTTAGGGTTTAGAGATTAACATATCATAACGAAAATCTAGGTCGTAATCAACTATTATACATTAATCAACAAAACAATTTTTAGTTTTTTGTGTATAATTCGATTTCAGGGAATTACCTTGACCACTTTACCATTGAATTCCACCATGGAGAAGATTTTAGGAAATGTCTAGAAACTAAATATAAGGGGGGGGGGGGTATGATTACTGTTGTCAACAGAGTAAATGCATACCAGTATTTGAGGTTGCTCGATGGTTTTGGGCTTGAATTATGCTCTTTAGGGTTATAAACAAAAAACATAAAAAATATAAAAAACTGAATTAAACTGAACATTAAATTGACAAATTTTCAAACTTTGGACTGAATTGGCAAAGATATCAAACCACAGGGACTAAAATGACCATTAACTCAAAATTAAAAGGAGAAAGACAAAAATACCCTTAAACTAACGGCATAGCTGGATGCTGTTAGACGGATGGGACGTAATTGGCTAAAATTTAAAACTATGAGGACTAAATTGACAAAATTAAAAACTTTGGACTGAAGTGGCGAAAGTAGCAAACCACAGGGACGAAAATGGTCATTAGCTCTAAAAATTAATATAAAAATACAACAAATAAACCACCCAAAATAAAAAATGAATTATCCAATGATTCCAATCCACCCTGTATATCCTCGCCCACAGTTTCCTCAATTTCCACCTTCTTTCTTTTTCTCCCATCAATTTCTCCAACCATATATTCAAATTCTATTGCTTTCAATTCCAAATCATAATCCCTTCAAATCCACTCAGCCTCTTCTATTTCACTCAATTTCTCATCTGGGTTTCTCTCAAATTTATCCAATTTGCTCAAAACCCGAACCAAAACGTAAAATTGATGCAATTAATCTATTAATTATGTCAATTCACATCTTCTGATTGGTGGGTCTGCTTCCAAATTGATGTAAATCAATAAAAGTTCAAAATTTTTCTAGAAATTTGTTGTTATTATTATTATTCGATTTCAAGATTTGGGTATGGTGGCAATAAAGATTGAGATGCTTCACTATGTATTGGACCATGTATATGGTGCATTTATGCACAGAACAAAGATAAGCCCACCATTCTTTTCTAGAGGTTGGGGTGGGCCCAAACTTGATCTTTTAGAGAAAACTATTAAGCAGATATTTCCAGCTGCAGCTGAAGGACAGAACTGGCCTCCAAGATTGATTCAACCGATGTGGAAAACTGTTTGGGTGACTAAAAATGCTTGCTTGAGAGAAGGGGTTTTTAAGACTCCTTGTGATGAACAGATTATTAATGCATTGCCTCCTGAAAGTCACATTGCTAGAGTTGCTTTTCTTGCCCCTAAGTTTGTGCCACCTCATAAAATGGCTTGTGTTGTTCATCTTGCAGGTACATTATAAAAAGTTTAATTTTTTATACTTTTATTGGGTATGATACTATGATTGGATTAGGTTACTAGTTTGTTTATTTATAGTGGAACATATATGTGTTGTTTTATGATATTGTAGTACTTGATCTTGGTGTTAGAAGTAGAAACATTAAAAGCACAACAAGCATGTTCATTCAATTCAGTCAATAAGTTCTTAGGTTTGTATAGTGAAAGGAAGATTTAATTGATGGATTTATTCAAGGCTAGTTGGTATATAGCTGCACCTAGATATGTGATACCAAAAATATACTTAATGGGAAAAGCGAGCTATACTTTAAAGATTGTTGCCACTAATAATGATGCCGTTTTGAGTAACTGGCACCATTAACAACCAATCTTGGTTTCTCTAAGCCTAAGAGATAAATAGCAAGATGCTTGTTTTAAAGCATAAGAATGGACTTGTGTGGCTTGATGAAACTATTAATTGAAAGGGAGTAAAGGACCAACATAAATGGTTGTATCTATGATGCCAAGTTGATCAAATTCACAATCTTGAGGCTCACGGAAGTTCTATCTTCCAATATTCTTGTTAGTAAATAAAAGTTGCATGGACATTCAGATTTCAGGCTGGTTGACTTCCATTTAAATTGTCAAACTGTATCTTAGCGGATAAAATAAAGGAGGGAGATTGAAATGGTTTTGGTCATGTGCAGAGGACGCAAAAGACAACACCGATACGAAGTGTGGAGATTCTTACAGTTGATAGGAGGAGGAGCAGATTAGGCAGGCTTTGGTACACTTGTGCATCTTCGAGGACATGATCAGGGACAGGAGTTTTTGAGACGTTGGATAAAGGTTATGGATTCTTAGGAAGGAGTGTAGATTTGTCGTGGATTGTCTAGGTGTCATGACTTCGTCTTCCTCGTTAGTTACTTTCTAGGTGGATTATCTTCTCTTTTTCTGTCCCTTTTCTGTCGTCTTCCTTTCTTATCTCTTCTACTACTAGTATGCAACTATGCACATTATGTTATTTTTTTGTATGTCAAAAAAGAAAAACTAAAGCTTTGTTGAGTCGGGGATTTCTTTTGGGTGCAGTCTCTCTATCTCTTGGGATAGAGGTAAGGTCTGCCCCGTCTCATTCCCCAAACTCGTACCTTATTACACATGTTTGTTAGTTTTTCTTAGCAGATAGACACCATGTATTATTTCTGTAATGTTTTGGGTTGCTGAATTATTGTTGATGGTTATGAACCCTTGCTTATATTTCAGGTACGGGGGACCATAGTTTTGAGCGAAGGTTACGTCTTGGTGGGCCACTTTTGAAGGAAAATATAGCAACCATGGTTCTCGAGAGGTAATAATAATCAAAGCCATAACTGATTCAAGTGCACACATATTATTTTCTTTAACTCTATTTTAATACCATACAGCCCGTTTTATGGACAAAGGCGGCCATTTCTGCAAAGCGGGTCAAAACTGTTGTGTGTGAGTGACTTGCTTTTATTAGGAAGAACCACAATTGAAGAAGCGCGCAGTCTTCTACATTGGTTAGATTCTGACGCGGGTTACGGGAAAATGGGCGTTTGTGGTCTAAGCATGGGTATCTTTTCAATTCTATTGTCTACACTTTCATATAGGCTTGTAAACGAATTGAACAGCGTGTCCGTTCTTCTGACTTTAACCAAACAAACGATCGAACAGGGACAATTAAACGAACAAAGGTCCTTGTTCATGTTTGTTCGTTAAGAAATGAGCGTGTGCGATTGTGTTTGTTCGTTAATAGTAATATTAACGATTCACGAACGTGAACAAACACAAACGAACGAACATAACTGAGCATTGATAAGCGAGCATAACTGAGCAAAAACTAAAAGTAAACATGAACATCAATATGTTGGACCTGAAGTATTAAAAACTACAGTAAAATAGTAAATTGTACTTGTGATACTTAAATCATATAAAACTACTGAATTGTAAGGCACATAAATTTTCTCAATGAATGTATAAACCAAAAGAACATGAACGATATAAATGAATGATTGAGACATGTGTTCGTGTACGTTCGTTTTAACAAAATGAACAAAAAAACTGTCATGTTCGTTTGTTAAACAAACTTTAATGAGAATCACTCAAAATTTTAAGTATACTTGTCAAGATTTTTATGGCATTTAAAATTTGATTCTGTTTAGGTGGAGTACATGCAGCGATGGTTGGATCGTTACATCCTACACCGATTGCTACATTCCCGTTTTTATCTCCACACTCGGCTGTTGTAGCATTTTGTGAAGGTGTATTGAAGCATGCAACTGCATGGGACGCATTAAGACAAGATATTTCTACTGCCATGACACTTCATGAAGTACAAGAGCACATGAGACATGTTTTGTCCCTCACTGATGTCACGCGCTTTCCCATTCCCAAAAACCCAAATGCCGTTATTCTCGTTGCTGCTACTGTAAGTACCAGTTACCTGTTTATAATGTAAATGCATTTTGGTCATTTTATGTATTAATATTGTATTTGGTTTGTTAGGATGATGGATACATCCCTAGGCACTCGGTGTTGGAGGTCCAAAGAGCTTGGCCGGGATCGGAAGTGAGATGGGTGACTGGTGGGCATGTGTCTTCGTTTATTCTTCATAACGGTGAGTTTCGTAGAGCGATTAAGGATGGGTTAAACCGATTAAAGTGGAAGGAATCTCTTAATTGATTAAGCATAATGAGAAGATGCTGCTAACTAACCCTTGTGACTTCCTGTAAAGTTGATACAGCTGTACATCTTTTATTTCATTATATGATTTAATTCTGCAATGATTGTTTTGCATTTTCTGATACAACCGTGTCACCATCATCATATCGTTGTTCGTTCAACATTTGATAATATATATACGTGCATCATTGTATATGATATAAGTTAGGCACTTAGACAATTAGACTTAGTTTTTACTTCCTTGGGCTTGGTAGAAACCAGTGGCTTGAACCGTGCCAGCCTAACCAAGTACCCATGGTCAGGTTATAGGTCTCAAATTTTGTAGAAAAGCGATACATAACTGGACATGAAGGGCCAAAGATTTAGATAGATAACCGGCAACCCAGAAGGTTATGCAGTCTGTATTTCTGTGTATACCAAGATTTATAGACAGATATTGCTTGCACGGTTGGTGTTGAACGGGCTAGCCGAGGTCATGTTAACATGTCCAGCTGGTCCTTCATGTCTGGTTATGGAATAAACCAGAAAACTGATGACTGGATCACATGTGGCCGGTAATTTGTTAGCATGGCGTTATAACATATTGTTATAACACGGTGAGGTTGTTTAAATAGTTTGATTTCATATTCTAGTAATTAGTAATCACTTGATTTAACCTTATTGGTTTAGTTTGTCATGCCCGCCAATCGGTCCTATGGCCTACATTAGAGATGTAAATTAGTGTCACAAGATAGTTTGATGGTGCTTAGGTGGTCTGATTTTGTTGGTCATTAGCATGTTAATTGAGAATGTATATGTTTAAAAGCCTGTCCATTCTACTGGTTTACTGTTCAAATCGATAGAGTCCTGATCATTTAAAAAAATCAAGAAGACATAAGACCGTATAAAAGTCGAATAATACATTAATCGTTTAAACAATTAAACATAAACATGAACAAATCCATAGTCATGGATGTATGTATAGTCATAAACATCAAAGAAATTAAAAATATATACCTTACTCAAGGAAAGAAAAGCATGTTATATTTAATAGTATAAATTACAAGGATCATACATTTTGTTGCATATTATAAAAAATCATTGTTTGCTTGAATACCGTTGCACAACCTAGTTAATCTACATAGCTCTTTAGTGTGCACACCTCTGAATATCTATCTATAAATAGGATTCTTTTAGTTTACATGTCATGCAAAGATGAAGACCTCTTTCTTCACCATCACCATTGTCCTTCTATGCTCAACACTCCCTCTTTCTCTATCGCAAAGTTGCAACGTAAAAGACCAAATTACCCTCCTTCGACTCAAAAACTCCCTCGGTAACCCAAACGTGTTGGCCACGTGGACCAGCAGCTCCGACTGCTGCAAATGGCATTTTGTAGAATGCGACCCTTACAACGACCGTATCAAATCCCTTACCATCTTCTCTGGTGACATCTCCGACACCATCCCCGACACCATTGGCAATCTCCCGTACCTTGAAACGCTCATCCTTCGTAAACTAACCAACCTCACCGGCCAAATACCCGCAACAATCACTAAGCTCACCCACCTCAAAACACTGACCATCAGCTGGACTAATCTCTCTGGTCCCATTCCTTCTTTTCTCAGCCAACTCAAAACCTTAACCACACTCGATTTGTCCTATAATAATTTCAACAGCTCTATCCCGCCAGAGCTCGCTACGCTTCCAAATCTTGAAAGCCTTCACCTTGACCGGAATGAGTTAACCGGGCCCATTCCTGACTCGTTTGGGAACATCACAGGAAAAGTACCAGCCATTTATTTGTCTCATAATCTGCTGACCGGAACTGTACCCAAATCGCTAGCTCAGGTTAATAAGGCCGACTCTAGGCACACAAAAGTACATATAAGTTACCATTATGGTTGTTCGTTTTGACGAAAATTTTAAACCGAGCTTAAGTAGGAGAGTAAACGAGTTGAGCCGAGCTCGAGTTCGACTCATTTCAAGCTCTATTTATAAAGTCCGAGCTCGGCTCGGGCTATAGTCTATTAATCGATATATATACATTTATAGCTATTTTATACATATAGTTATAAATGTATAGTATAACATAATATATATTATTATAAAAAAATATATATTAAATATATATTTAATATAAATAATAGGCTGGTTTATGCTCACAAGTCAGCTCAAGCTCAATAAGCGAAGCATGGGATCGTCTCGTCTGTTAAACAAACTTATTTTTAGTCTCGAGATCGAGATCGTTTAAGTTCGTCTCGATTCAAACCTTTAGCCAGACAGGCTCATTACACCCGAGAGAAAAAAATATAACCCTAAATGGGCCAGTTTTCACGGTTTTATATTTGACTCTTTGGTTTTTGCGGTTTTAGAAAAAGGAATACTTTTCTTAAGGCATAGTTTTGGATTATATTATAAGAATCATAAGGATTATCTATGAATAATATACATACAGATAACTTTACATTTCTAAGGTAAAAATAATTAAATATTAAATCATAGATGTTAAACGGCTGCTGCCGGCTAAAACTGTCGGTTCGAAGTCGCAAACTGTTAAAATCGAACAGTGAACCGGACTGTATATATTTCAAACCGGCCGCATTCTTCTGTTTGGACGGTTCAGTTGGCAATGTTATTTTATTCTGGTTCGGGTAGTGCGCAGGTAAACTTTACTTGGTTAGACTTGTCCAGAAACAAGCTGCAAGGAGACTTATCAGTCTTTTTTGGTACCAACAAGACCATCGAAACAGCTGACTTTTCACGAAACATGTTCGAGTTTAATTTCTCAGCGATGAATGAGTTTCCGGCTAGCTTGTCAGTGTTGGACTTGAACCACAACAGTATATATGGGAATTTGCCTGAGGCATTGACTAGCCTAAAACTACAGGCATTGAACGTGAGCTATAACAGACTGTGCGGTGAGATTCCGGTTGGTGGGAGGTTGCAGAACTATGATAACACAGCTTACTTTCATAACCGATGCTTGTGCGGGTTTCCATTGACTGCATGCCTTTGAAATCATCAACACCTTCTTTAACTTAGTTGTTGTATCTGTTTTATGTTCCTCATTACTTGTGTACTTTTAGTTTGTTGCAGAAATTAATCAAAATTAGCTAAAACATTCAGGTACTGATTTGTTATTTGTTATGGAGGTCAACTTTTGATTAAGTTATGCATTATTACTTAATTAAATGATTGATCAAACATTTAATTTAGGCCTATGATGTTTGGATGACATTATTATTTACTATATTCTTGTAAAATACTTAACATTCAAATATGAAGATGAGAAGCCATAAATTTAATAACTAACATTAAAATAAAACGTTTTGATCACATTCATTCAAACAAAACATAATCAATTAACGTAAAAAAACAAATATGTTCAAACAAAAATTTATCCAACAAAATCGCGTAACAAAACTACATATTCATTCAAAGAGTTTGTTTCAATTCCACATTTGGTCACAATCTTCATTATTCTAAAATTAATGTCAAATTCTTCTAACTGTAGTTCGTGAATGTGAGAATCTTGTACATCCGTTGACGCTCATAAAACTCACAGATGTACACGTGTCAAATATAAATGTCATGGTGCTTGATTACATACTAATTATAATAATATTAATAATAAGATCACAGTTTAACAGCTATATAAAAGCTAATAATAATTATAATAATAATAATAATAATATATGTAAGGGAAATACCATTATGGTATGT
The DNA here is from genome assembly GCF_021521415.1 of Bidens hawaiensis. NCBI lineage: Eukaryota > Viridiplantae > Streptophyta > Magnoliopsida > Asterales > Asteraceae > Bidens > Bidens hawaiensis. The sequence continues at coordinate 129,467 of NW_027492661.1, forward strand.
GACATAAATAAGTTAAGTCTAAGCCCTAAGATATTCAATTCTCTCTAAAAATCCTTAACTTTAATTCTACTTCTCCACGAATTCCTATCCTCAACCATGTCCTCGGAGAGGTTTAGGTCTATCAAATCACGCCTAATCCTCTCATCCCAGGTTAATTTCGGTCGTCCTCTACCCCTTCTTGAGTCTGTGAGAGACAATATCAACACCAAGAATAAAGGTGAAAGTTGAGTTTATCTTGAGAATATATGCTGCAATGGAAAACTGGTATATATATATAAAGGAGAGAATAAAGATTAAATTAGCATCTTTCTACATACCACTGCTTTTGCTTTTCTTCATTTTATAATAAACTGTATCACCAAAGAGACAACGTTTCATCTTCTGGCTAGCTAGTCTGGACTTTTGTTCTAGCACACCATAATTATTAGTCAAATTATAACTTTAAAAAGCTTAACTTTGTCACAATTTTTATGTAAATATAATAATATGCTGTATGACTTTTTATATCAATGATTATACATAAAAAGCCATAGACTAAATATTAAGAAAGGTATCAATTTACAATGTGGCTTCTAAATAAAACAACTTTAACTAGGTTCTCCTTCCACTACATTTTCAATGGTCTCATATTACACAAAAGGCAAAGATTCACAAGCAACAACTACAAAGCTTGAGTTCACATCATATGTTTCAGTTTACATAAACCAAAAAGAATACTAAAATTGTACACAATTTTGCAATAGGTACTCATCTTTACATAAATGCTACTTACAAATTTATTATCTTCATAAACAATAACTAGCTTTGTTTTTTTTAGGAGGATAACACAATATGGGTTCTAAACCAGCTGCAAAACCGGATGACTACAAAATCAAGGACACGAAGCCACAGCTAGGTGAGCGGTGGCCACATGGTGGCGTACGGGGTGGTAGTGGTTGGATAAGCAGTGACAGAGTCACAAGCACTTACGACCTCGTGGAACAAATGTATTATCTTTATGTTCGGGTCGTGAAGGCCCGTGATCTTCCCATAAACCCGTTAACCGCAAGTTGTGACCCGTACGTTGAGGTTAAACTTGGGAACTATAAAGGAAAAACGCAACACTTCGAAAAACGAACTTATGCCGAATGGAAACAAGTGTTCGCGTTCTCGAAAGATAAGATCCAATCGACGGTTCTTGAAGTTTATGTGAAAGATAAAGATATGATCGCACGAGATGATTATTTAGGGAAGGTAGTGTTTGATATGAATGAAGTCCCGACGCGGGTCCCACCCGATAGCCCGTTAGCGCCACAATGGTACCGGTTAGAGGACCGAAGGGGTGACAAAAAGCACAAAGGAGAGATAATGCTTGCGGTTTGGATGGGAACGCAAGCGGACGAGGCGTTTTCGGAAGCGTGGCATTCGGATGCGGCTACGGTTCATGGGGAGGGTGTGTATAGTGTGAGGTCAAAGGTTTATGTTTCGCCTAAACTTTGGTACCTTCGGGTGAATGTGATCGAAGCACACGATGTCGAAAGCGAAGATAAATCGCAACCGCCTCAAGTTTTCGTCAAAGCGCAACTCGGGAATCAGATTCTCAAAACCAAATTATCCGCAACGAAGACCACGAACCCGTTGTGGAACGAAGATTTGGTGTTTGTCGCAGCCGAGCCGTTTGAAGAGTCGTTAGTGCTTACACTCGAGAACAAAGCCGGGTCGAAAGAAGAGACCGTGGGTCGACTTGTCTTGCCGCTTAACGTGTTCGAAAAACGGTTAGACCACCGGGCCGTTCATTCCCGATGGTTTAACCTTGAACAGTTCGGGTTCGGTTTGTTAGAAGGCGAAAGAAGAATGGAGCTTAAGTTCTCAACCCGAATTCACCTTCGGGCCTCACTCGATGGCGGGTACCATGTGTTAGACGAGTCCACTATGTACATTAGCGATCAACGCCCCACGGCGCGTCAACTATGGAAAAAAGCGATCGGGATCCTCGAGATCGGGATATTAAGCGCGCAAGGGTTGCAAGGAATGAAAACGAAAGACGGGAAGAAAACAACCGACGCGTATTGTGTCGCTAAATACGGTCAAAAATGGGTTAGAACCCGAACCATACTCGATAACTTTAACCCGAAATGGAACGAGCAGTACACGTGGGAAGTATACGACCCGTGCACGGTTGTCACTTTAGGCGTGTTTGATAACTCGCATTTAGGCGGTGAACAAGCGGCGACAGTTAAAGATGCTCGCATCGGCAAAATAAGAATCCGGTTATCCACACTGGAAACGGATCGAATCTACACGCATTCGTATCCGCTTCTTGTGTTACAACCATCCGGGTTAAAAAAAACCGGCGAGTTACAACTAGCGTTTCGGTTCACATGCTTATCTTTAGCCAACATGATCTATTTATACACCCAACCATTACTGCCCAAAATGCATTACCAACACCCGCTAACCATACACCAGCTCGATAGCCTGAGGTATCAGGCTATGAATATTGTGGCGATTCGGCTGGGTCGAGCCGAACCGCCACTAAGAAAAGAAGTGGTGGAGTACATGCTAGACGTGGATTCTCACATGTGGAGTATGAGAAGAAGCAAAGCTAACTTCTTTCGTATAGTTTCGGTTTTTTCGGGTGCGATATCGATGAGCAAATGGCTCGGGGACGTTAGCAACTGGAAGAACCCGATTACTACGATTTTGGTTCATGTATTGTTCTTCATATTAGTTTGTTTTCCGGAACTGATCCTCCCTACGATATTTCTCTACATGTTCTTAATCGGAATATGGAACTTTCGATCACGTCCCAGACACCCTCCGCACATGGACACTAAAATGTCATGGGCGGAAGCGGTGCAACCGGACGAGCTGGACGAAGAATTCGACACGTTCCCGTCGTCGAAAGCGCAGAATGTGACGCGGATGCGGTATGATCGGCTTCGGAGCGTGGCGGGGCGGATACAAACGGTTGTTGGGGACATAGCGACGCAAGGGGAGCGGTTTCAGGCGCTTTTGAGCTGGAGGGATCCTCGGGCGACATGTTTGTTTGTGTTTTTCTGTTTGGTTGTGGCGGTGGCGTTGTACGTGACGCCGTTTAGGATTGTTGTGTTGGTGGCCGGGTTGTTTGTGTTGAGGCATCCTAGGTTTCGGAGTAAGATGCCTTCGGTGCCGAGTAATTTCTTCAGGAGGTTACCGGCTAAGGCTGATAGTATGCTTTGAGTGATCAGTGTTTTATTGTTTTGGTTTGGTTTCATGGTTTTGTTTATATTATGTTTGAGTTTATATACATTAAAATAAGTAGTATCTTGTTCACTATCATTCAGGATTAACATGTGATTGGTTTGATATGAGTTGCCACACACACACTTACTGGTATCTTGTTGAAAGCCCGAAATCGGATTGATCGAATTTGGTGCTCATCAGTCGTACGGTACCGAACTGAGTACCTTAGGTACAACATGTTGAGGTTTCCGGATCGGTACGGTATGATTCGGTACCTTCTATTTTATCGAATTTTTTGTCTTCGGTACTATACCATATTGAACATTTTCAATACTGATACGAGTACTCATTTTTTGCGAATTTTGTACCGGTTCTTTTGATACCGACCCTAGTGGATTGGTAAACAATGGATTGTGTTTGTGGGTTGACTAGTCAAACAAGACATGAACCCACACACACATGTATGTTGGACTTAATTGGATCGAGCAACACGAACAACACCAATATTTTGTGAGAACTCCTCACGACTCTTTCAATATTATTAAGAACGAAAACCACACAAAATATAATAACCCAAAACCATCTATTTATACTAAAACCTTAACTTGCTCACCAAGAAACCTAATTAGACTCAAACTATGAAACTATATAATTTAATAATAATAACCAAAACTTATTCCTAATTTAATAAACTAAACCGACTCAAACTCAAACTCTTTAAACTTTAAACCTTTATCAAGATTAATCCTTCATTCACCCCCTTAATCTTGATATGGACTCGTTACTCTTCAAGATAGTGTTGGATCCAAATCGTCACGAACCAAATTAGTAGCTTTTTCTTTCGGTTTTGGCCCGGGGCACTCATATGCAAAATGACCATACTCAAGACAATTATAGCATCTGATATGAGCTTTACCTCGACCCATACCTTTCTCCTTTTGATTTTCATTGGGTTGGAACCGACCACCTCTACCTCGTCCAACGCCATGTCCTCTACCTCGGCCACGTCCATGGTCACTTTTCCCTCGTCCACAACATTCACAAACATCCTCTTCATTCTTTGAACTTTCCTGTCCATCAGTTTTAGTTAGCAACAACTTACTTTGACCGCTATCACCCGTCTCATCTTGCTCTCTGATTTGTTCCTCATAGGCCTTCAACCTGCCTATTGCTTCTTCGAATGGCATGGTGTCAAGATCTGAATACTGCTCAATAGAAGCAACAATCTGAAGATACTTCTTTGGCACCGAATCTAACAGCTTTCGCACTAATACTTCATCTTCGAGTTTTGAACCAAGACTAGTATACCTTGAAACAAATCCGGCTAACTTTCCAGCAAACACTTCAATCATATCTGTCTCCTTCATTTGGAGTTGCTCAAATTCTCTTCTTAAACTTGCTAAACGTGCCCTTTGGACCCTGTCAGCACCAAGAAACCTTACACGTAAAGCTTCCCATATTTCTTTCACACTTTGGTTCCTTGCAACTTGAAGGAGTATATCCTCTGGTAAGGCTTGATAGAGAATTGCTCTTGCAATCTTGTTCTTCTTTTCATCAACGGCCCCACCGGTTACCGGCTTAATTATCTCCCACAACCCTTGTGCATCCAAAACTGACTCCATTAGAATTGTCCAAGTGTTGTAGTTCGTTGTTGTCAACTTTGGTACTTGAAACGAGGTGTTGTTGTTATCTCTAACCAGGACATTCCCTGCATTGTTTGCATTATTAGCCATTCTTTTCTTCTAATCTTCTTAACGTCACACAGATCGTCCTCTTTGATTGCTCACACAGATACAATCACAGCGAATCACACAGATTTACGCTACTGCTTCTTTCAACGAATCACACAGATTAACGTTGCGTCTTCTTCTTTCAACGAATCACACATATTGACGTTGATTTTTCTTCTCGATCGTTCACACAGATACGACCGTCTTCGTCTCTTCTTGATCGTTCACATAGATACGATCGTCTTCTTCACTGTTTGATTGCTACACTATTGAAATCCGTCTTCTCGGGTGGGTTCGATCTTATTCCTTGTTTCTCTCATCTTTGGTTCGGTTGCTTAACTCTCCTGGTTGCTCGATTAAAAGTGGACTTTTAAGGTTCTTTATTATAATTTTCTTCTACCGAATAAAGTCACATACCTTCTTGATTATTACCCTTTTCTCGATCACCAATCGCACCTACCAACTTTTTTTTAATGCAAGATCAACAGAATATATATTAAAAAAAACAACTTTCTTTAATCACCTTTTCTTATCCTTGGTAATTGCAACTAATAAAGAAAACGTGAACTTTTCTTTTTTTCTTTCTACACAACTTCGAATGATAAATTCTTCACAAGCTTTGATGAGTTGATCTTCATACAGAAAACTTTCTTATGCGCTCTGATACCAATTGTTGGACTTAATTGGATCGAGCAACACGAACAACACCGATATTTTGTGAGAACTGCTCACGACTCTTTCAATATTATTAAGAACGAAAACCACACAAAATATAATAACTCTAAACCATCTATTTATACTACAACCTTAACTTGCTCACCAAGAAACCTAATTAGACTCAAACTAGGAAACCATATAAATTAATAATAATAACCAAAACTTATTCCTAATTTAATAAACTAAACCGACTCAAACTCAAACTCTTTAAACTTTAAACCTTTATCAAGATTAATCCTTCAATGTACATATCAGTTTTAAACTCAAATTGGTTCGGGTTAAAAACCAGACGGGTTGCCCAACTCTTAGTCAGAATTGGTTTAGGATAAAACGAGTCGGGTTGAGAATTGTTTTGGAGACAAGAATGATCAACACGATCAAACTGGTATGGATAAAAAACGATGTTTTTTTACAACTCCAAACTCACACTCAAGGATTCAAAAAGGCAGAAATGATACGTGTATAGAGGTAGGGTACCAAAAAGACCCGAATACCCTTAAGTACCATCCGCGGGTGGGAGAGGAACTCCCCATATACCACCCGCGGAACATATGGATCACCCACACAACATGGTAGAGGAAAAACATCCTTGCACCACACGCGAAAGCATCTAGGCACCCTCAGGAGTCATCCGCGACACAGGACATCTGTCCGCCAAATTGACCGAAAGGCAATGCCAACAGGGCAGCTGTAAATAACTAATTACCTTCTAGAAGAATAATCACGATTGTTACTTGAAGAATACGTGACTCGCTAACCAATGAGCGAAGGACACTTGCCAGGTTGTTATAACCGTGCACATGGCCAAAGTTTGATCCGTCCTATCATAAGGTGACGCGTGTCCAGGTTGTTATACCCATGCACACGGGACGTATAGCTCAACCTATCACAAAGTGACACACGTCCAGGCGGTTATCAAGATCTTCTAGAAGGGGACAGCTGGCCCAATCACCTTCCTACATCCTTCGGCTATAAATACCTTGTCAACCTGCATGAGGTATTCATTCACATTCATTCGCATACTCTCACTGTACTTACTCTGTTTGCTTAGTACTTTCTCTCAAGAACTGTACTGATTCTCACGCCGGAGGGTGGTTACGGGAAGACCCCCCCTCTTGTCCTTCCTGTAACGAGACTCACGGTGTCTGTTTTGCAGGTTTCAATCACTAGACTTTGGGAAGTTATACTTATATTGTGTTGGTTGTTATCATATCCTACCCTGTGGACTCACTAGATCTAGGACCCATATTGGGGATTGGATCGGTGCTTCTTCACTGGCGCCATCCATTTTGGTGTTAGAACAGCATAAGTTTTCGTTGGTTTTTTGGTTCGTTTGAATATGAGTAAACTTCCTGAAGGGCCAACGAAAACTCCTGCACATACTTCACGTGTTACTAATACCGGAGCACCTGAAGGTTTTGCTTCGAGTGTTTTTGCACGTGTTACAGCTCTGGGTTCACGAACTACCGATACAATACCAGGTGGTCGTACCCTCGAGCGTATCGTTGCACCAGTTGAGCCAACTCCTACACGTGTTACTAATACCGGAGCACCTGAAGGTTTTGCTTCGAGTGTTTTTGCACGTGTTACAGCTCTGGGTTCACGAACTACCGATACAATACCAGGTGGTCGTACCCTAGAGCGTGTCGTTGCACCAGTTGAGCCAACTCCTACTGATTTAGGACATGTTACGGCTCTAGAATGTTCTAATCTGGGTGACCCCGGACGAATTATGAGGGAGACTCGCCGAACTCAATCAGTGTTAGATCTGGAAGATGACTCAGGTGATTCTGATATGGCGAGGTCTCACCGTCATAATTCCAGATCTAGGGGACTACTGTCTCCGGAAGAGTGGCTCCGCATCCAGTAAGAGAAATTGACAGCTGAATATGAGCGTAGAGTGCGGAATGCACATTTCCACGCTCGCACTCTGACTTTGAAGAATCTCCCCGGAGATCTCTTTCTCCTTTGCCAACAATGAGAGGAAGTCAGGTCCTTTATAGTCAACAAACAGAACAAGAGTTTGGTGAACTACGAAGGTTGTGCCCTCGTCCTCGTATGGACATGCGGATGCCATCCTACGTAGATGACTATGACAGCCACGATTCAACTTATCACCCGGGAGACCTCAGTTTTTATACGGGTGTCAGCAGGATGAGTTCGCGGGCAAGAAGCAGTCGTCCGCGAGACATAGTCCGCCACACTGAATATCAAAGCGATACAGAGGAGGATTTCACTAAACTATACCGTCCGGCAGCTTTTGCCAAGAAATCGAAGTTTATAGCAAGCATTACTACAGCACCTGTAACATCCCCAAAATTTCAATCAAAATTTGACAACTAAGTAAAGTTGAAGGATCAAAATTATTCCCTAAAATAAGTGTTGGGAAAAATTTAAAGAAAACAAGATCATTCTATAAGGAAATAAAATATCCCATAAATAAAGTTATCTTATGTTAAGGATATGGAATAAAGAAATTTCATCCCACATTGAATGAAATAAGAAAGTGGAAGCATTCCACATGAGTATAAATAAGGAAATTAAAACCCATCTCACATGGAAAGTGGTAAAGAAATGAAAGCTCTTTATAAGGAAGAGATTTTCCATAATAATATTTTTATATGCCTAGCATGCACCCAGTGGTCCTAGCAGAGGGTGCGAAGCACCCGACGCGCACGTGCACTGGCTCGGGCGAAGGGCGTTGAGCACAATGTGGCGCTTTGATGGCGCACTTTGCACTTCACCCGCTTGAGAGCCGCCTTAGTATTTTTGGACAATGGGAGTTAGGCCTAGAAGTGACAAGCTATCAAAGACAAAGGACTAAAAGCGAAAATTTGAGTTCAGGACCCATCGAGCTACGCGACGAGCCCAGAACTCAGGTCATCGCGTATCGCGATGGACCTTGATGAGTCAGCGGACACGTGGCAGCCTCTAGTATGGCGGCGTAATTATTGCGGCGCCGCGATATGCGACGGGGTTACCAAGACCCATCGCGTACCGCGACGGGGTCCAGAATCAGCTATAAAAGGGGGGTGAACGGCATCTCATTTTCTCACACCAAAACCTTTCTCTCTCTAGATTTACTCTCTCACTACCTCGGTTTCCGTACCGACCCGACAATCGTCACCTCGTAATCCGTGCCATACACCGACGATATCTCGAAGTGCGTGCCACCCGAAAATAACCCGACAATCTATATCGAAGTACGTGCACAACACGACGGCCACCATATGTCGCCTTGATTTACGTGCCAAGTATCGTAGTGCGTGCCAAGCTCTAAGGTTCCGACAGTTTAAGCTCCAGTACGCGAAATAGAGTAGAAGTGCTGCTCATACAAACTTAGGTATCTAACTTTGAATACCCGTATAAGGTAAGGGTTCTTACCTAAGTCATTATGGTGTTATTATTATATGGCTTGGACCATAGTCGGAGGTATAGCCCAAACCTTGATCATAATTATGTTTACATAAGCTTTAAACATATAAAGGATTATAATAGTGTTTCTTTACAGTTAAGAAACATCAGTTTTACATTCATAAGGAAATATAGTTTCTTCACGATTAAGAAACATAAGATTTTACATGCATAGCAGTCAATGAATGTTTCTTCTTAAAGAAGAAACAGATTATAGATGTTTCTTCATGAAGAAGAAACTCATCATATGATTTAGTAAATAAACAGAAAGACTACAGATCTAAATATTTTATTCAAACAAATGATCTATCAAGGTTTAAAGCTATTTAAACCAGACTAAAGGTCTATAGCCGGATCAAGAGACGATCCGGATATTTATATACCTATTTTATTATAGGTCAATCAATCAGTCAGTCAGTCAATCAATCATTCATTCACAGTCAAGGTTTCAAACGAAATCACCATATCATTCAGATCAATCACAGGTGAATACGTTCAAACCTTTTATAACGTGAATACGTTAACCTTTTCAATCAGTCAAAATATATTAATACTCAATGAGACGAACGGGTGTTTGTCTTAACGAGTCAATCAATGTCTACATGAGATCATGTGATCTCTAAAACGTTATAATACAAAGTAGAGAATAAAATCACCTCAGACCGAATACGCATGTGTTTGGATCTAAACATAACTGTTAAAGCCCAATCAATCAATCAAAGGCAAAGAAGCCGCGGGATACAACGGTCATGACCAGTTCTCAGTTCAGGGCTGTTTGGCTCGGGGAATACCGTTATGTGTGTAGGGTAGTGGTACATATACCGGAAGTAGAAATGCTTCCGCTGAGATTGTCAAGAAAACTATGTTTGTATTATAATGTCATTCAAATGTTTTATAGAGTCATACGTGTTCACCAGCATATAGTTGATGTATTTTTCCCCACATTTCAGGGAAACATATTAGCACAGGTAGCAAGGAACATAATCATTCATGATGATAGACGATCGCAAGGTATAGATGGCTCAATTTTAAATCATTAAAATATTATAAACAAGATTCAAAATACGATTTATAAATCAAAAACTCGAGTATTTATTATCCGAGAAGTTTTTCAAATAAATTAATATTATATTCAAACCAGGTACCAACTATTGGTCGTCCGCTAAAATAAACCGCAACTCTGATGTATTTACAAAACAGGTACCAACTATTGGTCATACGCCTAGGCCCTAAGCCGGGGTGTGACAGCACCTTTTCCCGTCAACGCTAAGATACCTACATCGGTGGGTAAATACAATGGAATGACTGATCCAAGTGATCACCTTCAAAACTTCGTGGCGGTAGGTGGTGTGAGCGGATGGACGCTCCCCTATTGGTGTCACATGTTTGCATTGACACTAACAGTAGGGAGCGAGAGAATGGTTTGAAAAGTTACCTGACGGTCAAATCTCTAGCTGGGATGATCTGGTGAAGAAATTTTCACAACTGTTCAGCCAGCAGAAGAAGCACACACGTGATCAGTTAGAAATTCTGGACGTTATTCGCCGAGATAATGAATCCGTTGAAGACTTTATTACCCGGTTCAACGACGAAAGTGTGAACATTGGGGGAATCATCAAGGACATGCTTCGTGGTCCCTTCTGCAAAAATGTCAAGTGTGACGCGTTAATCCGCACACTCACTGGTAGGGATGGAATGCCACAAGAATGGGATGATATCATGACCACGGCAAAGTTGTTCGCCAGGACTGAAAAAAACATTGGGATACAATAATTCAAAACAGAAATTTAAGGTTGAGTTCCAAACTCCACGACCCAATAAACAGGCAAAGGGGCCAATCTGGTCAAGACCTCAGCCAAACACGGAGGTATCAAAGACATTCGATGCAAGATCTCTCATTGGTAATAAGAACAAAGGGGGACCCTCGAATCGAGGTCCCAACAGTTGGACTCCTATTTCAAAGACTCCCGCTGAACACCACAGAGAATGTGAATTTTCGGAAACCGCAGCCACTCACAAGGAGGTCATTCCTTGATGCTAAAAAACATTGTTCGTTTCATAATGATATCGGTCATAACACGAATGAATGTAATGCTTTAAAAAGCGAGATTGAGGCGGCTGTGAAATCCGGAAAACTTGGACACTTGGTGAAAGATGGAAAACCCGGGACTAGTAAAACACCCATGCGGGACAACCAGGGCCCGTCCAAAAAGCAAGTCAAAGACTTAAACGTTCATATGATCCAAGGTGGACGTAGGGTTGGGAGAAAGAGGCGAGAGTCCGACGAAGAAGAGTGGAAGAATGAGCCAGTGATCTTTCCACGAATTAAAGGAGGTCCTAGTAACAAGAACCACTTGATCATCACTGCTCTCTTCGGCCACTATCGCTCCCAATATGTTTTCTTTGACACCGGTAGTACATCTGACATCATGTACGAACAGTGCTTTGAACAACTTTATGAGGAAGATAAGGAGAGGCTGAAGCCTATTCATGCTCCTGTATCTGGATTTGGAGGGGAGGTAATGCACCCGCGAGGGGTGATTTCCTTCCCAGTCACTTTAAGTGATGGGATCCACTCAAGAACCGAGGAAGTTGAGTTTTTGGTTCTTCCAGCAACTTCCAAACATGACATCATCTTAGGGAGAGAAGCAATCGATGACTTTAATGCTCACCCATCCACAGCTCACGTCGCGGTCGGAGTCCCAACCCGCATCGGTGTAGCAATAATTCATGTTAATCGACATTGCTTCGCAACAGAAAGCTCAAAGCCAAGTAAGATTCCAAAACAATCTCAAAGGACTGAACCGGAAAAATGGTTTATGAACAAGAAATTCCCTGATCAGACAGTCATAATTGGACCCGCTATTTCAGAAATAGTAAGGACTTTCTTAAAACAACTGTTGACCAAAAATATGGACATTTTCGCTTGGCAACCTGCAGACATGACTGGTGTCCCGCGGACTATTGCGGAACACAAGTTAAGGGTAAACCCGATGTTTACACCAATTTTCCAGAAAAAGCGAAAGATGGGCCCGGAACAGACGAAAGCCATGAATGATTAGGTACACGATTTGCTCCATGTCGGAATCATTCGTCCAATCCAATATCAGACCTGGGTCGCCAATCCGGTTATCGTCCCCAAAAGCAACGGGACGTTGCAGATGTGTATAGATTTCAAGGATTTAAACAAGGCATGTCCCAAGGACTGCTATCCGTTACCTGAAATAGATCTCAAGGTTGATGTTGTGGCCCCATTCAAATTCAAATGCTTTTTGGAGATCTATATGGACGACCTTGTAATCAAAAGTATCGAGGAATATCAAATGTTGAGGGACATCGAAGAAACATTCAAAACTTTGAGGGGTATCAACATGAAGCTAAATCCAGCCAAGTGTTCATTCGGAATGGAAGAAGGGAAATTTTTTGGAGTAATTGTTACTGGTGCGGGCTTCAAAGCTAATCCGGATAAAGTCCAAGCTGTAGCCTGCATGCTTTCTCCGTCCTCCCTCAAAGAGGTTAAGACACTTAATGGTCGATTGGTTGCCCTGAATCGCTTCTTGGCGAATCACGCAGCCAAATCTTATCCGTTCGTTTCAACATTAAGAAACTGCCTCAAGAAAGCTCAATTTAAATGGACCGCGGAAGCAGAACAGGCTTTCTTGGAAGTTAAAAAATGTTTGATGGAACTACCCATATGACAGCAACTTATGCGGGGAAACCTTTAACGTTATACTTGTCAGCATCAGACATTGCTATCGGGGCTCTATTCCTGACAGATAGAAAAAACGTTCAGACGCCGATCTATTACGTCAGCAGAACATTGTCAGACCCAGAGACTAGATATTCAATGCTGGAAAAACTTGTCTTCGCATTGGTCTATGCCGCCCTACGCCTCCGCAGGTACTTTCAAGGGCACCCCATTAACGTGTTAACCGGATACAAACTCAAGAACGTTCTCAGTAAGCTGGAATTGTCTGGGCGACTGGCAAAGTGGGCCATCGAGCTAGGTGAACATGCGATAGAATATAAACCTAGGCCAGCAATCAAGGGGCAGGTGTTTGCGGACTTCATCACCGAAGTTCCGCAACACAAAGAGAGAGAATGTTTGATCGAGCAGCAACCCCAAGCACCTCCTGAGCAAGGACAAATTTGGTCATTGTTCACGTACGAGGCTTCAAGCAGTGAGAGATCTGGCGCAGGCCTCAGGCTAGTCAATCCCGAAGGCCATGAGTTTACATATGCCATAAAGTTAGACTTTAAGAGTAATAACAACGAGGCAGAGTATGAAGCTTGGCGGGCTTACGGATAGCCAAAAAGCTTGGGGTGAAACACTTGGAAGCCCGCGTGGACTCCATGTTGATTGCGGGACAAATCAATGGCACTTACAAAGCAAAGAATGACGTCATGGTTTCATACGTGTCACAGGCGAAAGATTTGATGCTTCAGTTTTCCTCGTGCAAAGTAATTCACATAAAACGAAGCGAGAACAAGTCAGCGAATGCCCTTAGCAAACTGGCTTCAACAAACTTCGAGCACTTCGCTAAAGACATCCGCATTGAAATATTGGATCGCCCATCTGTCCCGCAACATCAAGTTCTGGTAATCCAAACCGGAGTGCAATCTTGGATGACACCCATTATAGCATACTTGTCATCAGGAGCCCTTCCGGAAGGAAAAACCGCGGCCTGGAAGATAAAACACAATGCCTTGAACTATCAACTGCATGACGGTGTTTTATACCGACGTTCCTTCCTCGGACCACTACTTCGATCTGTGGATGCCGAGGACGCGAACTATTTAATCAGAGAAGTTCATGAAGGCATCTGTGGTCTTCACGCAGGCCCGCATATGGTCGTAGCAAAACTAATGAATGCCGGATATTATTGGACAGGAATGCATCTGGATGCTGTGCATGAAATCAGAAAATGCGATTCATGCCAACGTCATGCTCCTAACATGCTACGACCAAAGAACGAGCTCGTTCCAGTCACTTCAGCTTGGCTGTTCCAGAAATGGGCTGTCAACATAATGGGACCTTTCCCCGAAGCCCCGGAACGCGTCAAATTTAATAGTAGCAATCGAATACTTCACGAAGTGGGTAGAAGCCAAACCAGTTGCTTCCATAACAGTAGCGAGCGTTAAAAAATTCCTTTGGGAATTCATAATCTGCCGGTTTGGTCTTCCGCTGGAACTCGTTAGTGATAACGGTACTCAGTTCGCGTACAATGGGCTACAGGAATGGTTGAAAGAGTTACACATTTCTCAGATTTTCACATCGGTATCCCATCCGCAAGCAAATGGTAAGGTTGAAAGAACCAACCGGACAATCAAGGAAGGAATCAAAGCAAGGTTAGGAACTAAACGGACGGGATGGGTTGAAGAGTTGCCCCATGTACTTTGGTCCTTTCGCACCCAAAAGAATTCTAGTAATTCTGAAACCCCCTTTAGTTTAACCTACGGCACGAAGGCCATGATTCCGGCCGAGATTGGGATTCCATCCGCAAGAGTTTTGTTGATCGATGACAATGATCATGAACTCCGGATGAATCTTGACCTCCTTGAGGATAGGAGAGAACTAGCATCGATCCGCGAGCACAATTATAAACGCCAATTGCAAAAGTATTATAACTCGCGGGTCCAAAAATGCGAGTTCGATGCGGGAGACTTTGTCTGCCGCAACAACGAGGCCTCTGGGCAAGTTGGCCTCGACTTGGGAAGGACCTTATAAAGTTAAACAAGTATTATCTAAAGGTGCCTACAAGTTAGAAAAGTTGGACGGGACTGAGATCCCTAGAACTTGGAATGGGGCCCAATTGAATAAGTGTTACATTTAGTACGTTTTTTATTTTTTGGCCTGCGTGCCTAATAAGATACTTACAAATTATGTAATTTCATCTTTTGTAACTCGGCTTATGCCTCATCTATGGAGATTTTGTTTCAGTCATTTATGACATGTATTGTTATGTAATCCTTTATTGACAAACAAGAAGATCCTGCAAACACTTATATTTTGAGGAATAAGACAAAGTGTATCGGACAACAAATACTTCTTATTACTTATCAAAAGGGATTACAAAAAGATATAAATTACAAAAACGAGGAAAATCTATTTACAACGCCGCATCTTCATGTTCCGTGATTCTTGCCTCCCGCGTCGTTTGAATTTTCTTCATCTTCTTCATCAAGGTCAAGAAGGTCTTTTAACTATTCAATATCATCCTCCTTGTCCACAAGATCAGATATCTGCTCCGCCAGAGAAAACTTCAAAGTATCAAAATCTTTTGTTTTCTGGACAAGGATGGCAGCAGTATCTTGGCCGTACAAAACATATTTTTCCGGATGCTTAGATTCTGAAGAAAATTTATAGCCTTCCTGGAAGCCTAGTTGACGGCCAGCTTGCTTGAATGCATTCAACTGAATGGCAACACAATTCCCAAGTTCATCACTCGCTCCGAACATCGGGGATGACCTGTTAAGATAATTAAAATATAAATAATCATGAGAAATTTGTTAATTCACAACAAGTTAAGACACATACCTTGGGAATTCCTTCCGCTAGCAAACATTTCTTGTCCGCCGTTGCCCGAACAAGCTCCATTTTATGACCAGCACACTCCAAGGCCTGATCTCGGCTTTTGGTGGCAAGGTCGGTCAAACGCTTGTCTTTCGTTGCCGATTCTGCCTGGAGGGTTTTTATCAAAGCCGCCTGTTCGTCCATTTGCTTTTCGAGAACGGTGTTGGCTTCATCAGCAGCGAGACGGTTAGCCCTCTCGGCTTCTAAAGCTTTACGGCTCTCTCTGGCCTCATCCATAGCCTTCAGGGCTTCCCCTTGACATCAGAAGCCGCAGCCGCCAGTTCATCCCACTCCTCATTCATCGCCAACCAATCCTGGATTATTTCCTGATTGGTGGAAATAATATTCGCCATATGATAAGAGTTTGAGTTTAGTAACTCCTGGCGAATACGACGACGTTGTCGCTCCTTTTCAGCGGGAGGAAGACTTTTCCGCAGGTATTCAAAGCATAAATCCACGTCGCCAAAAGTTGAATCCCGGCGTAGAGACCAATGCGGATGATGTGGAGAAGCGTTTTCCTCATGAGGAGATGGGGAGGTCTGATGCCCATAAGCGACTGTACTAACACCCCTTGATCCCTGAAGTGATGAACGTTGAAGGAGGGTGATATATTTGAGAAATCAGTATCACCAACTTCCTTATTCTTCAAGGGGGAGTCATCCGCTACAAAGATTGGATCTTTGGCGGTGTTAGATGATGGAGGCGGTGGTGCTGTCGAGCTCTTCAGACCTGAAATATCTTCAGAAAGATCCGTCAGGGCCACTGTAAAATAACAAACATCCATTGAGGAAATATGTCGGACATAATGTAAGAAATCAGAGACTGTTAAGATTACCTAAGGAAATATCTTTAGCAGAAAGTTCTTCGAGGCGGGCTTCCAGGTTTATTGTTTTTTGTTTCTTGGATGGGGCGACCTTGGTGTGTTTAACCTTACGCTTGCCAGCCGCCTTAGAAATTCCCGCGTCAGCAGCTTGTGGTCCCGCCTCGACGTTAATATCCCCAGAAATGGGATGATCGCCCCCGGCAGCAACATTAACGTCGTCATGGTTAGCCGCCTGGCTGGTAGTTGCTTTCTGGTGGGTCAAACCTACAGTTGAATGCACGGCATTTATAGCATCAACTGGAAGACTTCCTTCGCAGAGTGACGACTCCTCACTAGACGAAAAGAGTACAATCACTCCGCTGGAAGTAATAGCAGTCTCGGGTCGGGGTTGTAAAATGCCCTCACCTTTCTGAATAGATTCTCAAACATAATCCTCACCTTTAGCGTACATCGCTTCGGAAACCACAGGTTTCGAACGAAACGCAGTGGGAAATAGAAAGTTGACACTAGTGCGTTCCAAAAAGGGCACATCCCTTGGATCGATTGGACGGTGAACCATCATGCCCCCTTCATGGTCCAGCAGGGTATCGAAGGCGGAACTCTCACCTGTACAAACAATAATAAAAAGTAAGGAGCCAGACACTTATAAATGAGAAAATTGAAGTAACACCAAGCTTACTTTTGTTGGTCCTCTCATAATAAGGCTCCAAATCAGAGAATGGCCACAGGCGGCTCATTTTAGCACTCACCATTGCCCTTTCGTGTATGGGGTGCATGGGAGTTGGTGTGGCAGTTAGTGTCATGAACCACGGAAGACCCTCATGAGCAGCAGCCGAGACCACTACATTGCGTCCTCCGCTTTGCGATGAGTCATCGTGAAAAGAATAACGTCCTCCGGATCCAGAAGAATTTCGGCTTCCAGCCATGAAGGCTACGGATCCACTCCGTACCAATAACTTTCTTCCCGGTGGTGGCAAAGGTATACCACCCATCGCGGAAGGTCATCTTGTAAAAAACGGCAAACATGCCAACAGATGGTTCGAAGTCGCGAGCTTGACAACAGAATTCGAAGTGTCGAATCCTTAACATCTCAAAAGGATGGACTTGCGATATGTGAATCCCATAGGTTTTCAAGATCGATTGGACAAACTTCGTCACCGGGATCCGGAAGTTTCTCGTCCTAAAGTGGTCCACATAAACAACCATCTTCTTCCGGGGTGGACTGGTGGCAATAGAACCACTCGCTGGACGTTCTGGTTCCCATTCCGACGCAAGACCATATACGTTAACAACGTCTTCATAGTCCTTCTTCTTGTGGTTAACAACAACCACATTAATAGCAGGAGCACTCTTCTTATCTCCGGCCATTTGAATAAGATTGGTATACTACAATCTTGGTAAAGAACTTGAATCAAAAGTTAGTAGTAATAGAGATGAAGAAATCTCAGATCTGCTTTCAATAAGAAAAATGGAGAACTTTGCAATGGTAAAGATTGAATGAAGGATGGATACGATGTATTTATACTCATCGCAATAAATGCATCCGGCTGGTTGTCAGAGGAGAGAGAAACCGCGGACCGTCAGATGATTGACACACCAGGCGGGAGATTCAAGAGAGTGCGAACACGCTGTCGAAGGCGTTATACATGTCTTATCAGTTGTCCCTTTAAATTCCTCTCTCCTCCACGTCATCAAAGTTATCCGGCTTAAAAAATTTCAAATTTCAAAAATATCTTACAAAGATATTATTGCACAAAATATTAAAATATTCAGAAAGACAAAAAGTTTCTTTCCATTAAGTCAAAAGACGGTTACAAAATATGGAGAAATAATTACAAAGTCTTAAAAATCTAGTCTATCATATTCTATGGATTGGAAGTTGTTGTGTCTTCCGGAGCCTTTGGTGAAGTATCCTCAGACGAGGCTTCCTCAGACTCATCATCCAAGTAGTTCCTCAATTGTCGCACGCCATCACTGGCTGAGGCAAACTCCAGGAGCATATTTTGCAGCGGGAAGACCAGGTCATCATGTTCCTTAATCCGCATATCTCGCTCCTGCTTGACATCAAGGCCATGAAGCGGATGATCCCTAAAAGAAAGATTACTTTGAGCATAGGCCATCCCTTCATTGAAACCTCTCACGCAACCAAGCTGGGATGAGGTGGTCATTTAGTTAGCAAAGCTATCAGTTAGCTCTGCACTTCCCTTAATATGACGAATGACCTGACAAAGGCAAAAAAGTGATCCATTAATATCAATGGCATCAAATACATAATGATAACAGACGTAAGGAAAACTTACGGAGTCAAGTCCCCGCGTGAGGAACTACTGACGCTCTTGCTCCGCCCTGCTCTGAAGCTCCCGCGTCTCGTCGGTCATTTTTTTATTAACTGCAGAAGCTTCATGTAACATCCTAAAATTTATAATGTTGAATAAAGAAAGTTATGTTTAGTAATTTCACGTTTTAGTTATTTAATGTCGAGTAAGGAACGGGTCTTGGGCTTAGTTATTTTATGAACTCGGCCTGTCTCGACCCGTAGGAAGCCAACCCGAGCCTAACCAAACCCGTAGTATATAAACGAAAGTTCTTGACACTTCCACCATTTTCACCATCTTCCTTCACTTACACCCACCCAAACACTCTCATTTCTAGAGAGAGAAGCTAGAGAGAGAAAGTTCTCAAATCACAAATCCGAGTCCACAATCTTGTTCCTAATCGTTTTTGGTAAGTCCCCCTCGAAAATCATCCGTTTTCATAACCATTTTCGACCTCAAATCGAGCAAAACTCCCATTTTCGTAACTTGAGTTTTCGGGTCAAAAACCGCCTTGTTTTGGTGTCAAAATACAAGCTTTTGTGTTTAAAAGTACTAGGGATCGATAGCCCTTTCAATCCCGAGCATTTCCATGTCAAAAACTTCGATTTTGGGTCAAAAATCTGGAAAACCCGTGGGTTTCTCCGTCGCCCAGCTTGAAGGAGTCGAATCAGACTCATTCGATCGAACCAGTCGATCGAATCAGTCCATTCGATCGAATGCGTAGATCGAACAAGTCCAGTCGACCGAATAGGGAAGCAACCGAATGGTCTCCAACTCATTCGATCGAATGAGTTTTGTATTCGATCGAATGAGTGTTGTATTCGATCGAACGTGTTCCTATTCGATCGAACGTGTTCCTGTTTGATCGAACGTGTTCCTATTCGATCGAACGTGATGTATTCGATCGAACGTGTTCCTGTTTGATCGAACGTGTTCCTATTCGATCGAACGTGATGTATTCGATCGAACGTGTTCCTATTCGATCGAACGTGTTCCTATTCGATCGAATCAAGCCAGAACCAAGCTGTTTCCAAGTTCGCCTAAGGTTTAACTTCGCCTGAAGCGAAGTTCGTCTATAAAATAAATTAAAAACCTAATGGAAAATGTGTTAAGGCAGTTATCGAAAATAAAATTTTTCCAAGCTGACCTGGCAGCTTAACCCCAGCCAGGGGCTCTGCCCCTTGGACCCCGCTAGGGGCTGCCGCCCCTAGAACCCCGCTACCAGGGGCGCTGCCCCCGGACCCCCGTTCGTTGTGGGTCATATAAAGATAGAAACGCAACATAAGTAGTAGTAGCTAATTGATACGTGTAAATATTATACAGTTAGCCGTGCGCAGCTCAAGAGGGGAATAACTATTAACGGAGAGCGTAACAGTATTCAGGTGAGTTTCTAGCCCCATTTATGTGTTATGTTTTCGGGGCTGTGTGCATACTCGATGTGTTGTTAATACATTTATCCTAAGTGATAAGTGTATGCCATATGTGATATATGTGATGGATATGAATGGTTGCTTGTCGGTACGCGAACGATCTTCGGATATTGCGCGTACTGTCAGGTCAAAAATAAAGGTACGAATATTATACATCGAAGATGTATGAACATTACAAATGAATACTTGTCGGGGCGTGAACGATCTTCGGATATTGCACGTATCGACAAGAGGTATGGTTGTTAAATGAATGATGTAAAGAACGCCTAGGGTGTTCTTATGCTATGATGTAATTATTGTATATGTGAAGTAGGTGTATGCAGTTACACGAATGGTATGTGAGTTCTACGTTCGACATAGTAAGTTAGGATGGCAAATCCCTCTAGCTTTTGTCGGACATAGACTCGGCTGGTGATGGCGTAGTTAAGGACTGCGGGCCTTATACGTAAAGTAGATGATAGATGTAAACGTAGTTAAGGACTGCGGGCCTTATACGTAAAGTAGATGATAGACGTAAACGTAGATAGGGACGGTGGGCCTTATACGTGTTACAGATAATAGACGACAACGTAGTTAAGGACTGCGGACCTTATACGTATTATAGATAGGCATCAGCATAGGAAAGGACTGTGGACCTTATACGTGCTGTAGTTGTATTGTGGTAGCATAGGGGAGGACTGCGGACCTCGTACGTGCTATGGTTTAGGTTGCAACATAGGGGAGGACTGTGGACCTTGTACGTGTTGTGGATGTAGGATGGTATAGGGAAGGACTGCGGACCTTGCACGTACCATAAAGGGTGAACATAGGTAAGGACCGCGGACCTTTTACGTGTTCACGACCTTGAGTACAGGTATAGACGGCGGACTATGAACGTACTCACGGTAGACTGAGGTTAGTGGTTATAAATATGTGTGTATGTATGGTAGTAAGTGTGTATGTAGAACAGAAGGGTAACTAGTGAAGTATGGATATGTATCTACGGATATGTATGTATGTGTATGTATTGTATGGCGTTCGATTAACTAGAACTCACTCAGCGTAGCTGACTTTTAGTATGCACGCAGGTGAGCTGATTACAGAGTTAGCATGAGGACGACACACGGCATGGATTGAACGGCTGGCATCTGAAGAAAGAAGTAAAGATGTTTTAAATATAAAGTTTTGTGTTATGGTATCAAAGAAAAAGTTTAACGTTTTGTAACAAATGATTATGTTTTATATTCCGCGAAAAGTTTTAATAAACTCTGATTGAAGAACTGTGTTTATGAGTAAATCCGACGCTAAAGTAGGGCTACCGGGTTCGGGGCCTTACACTTCAATGGCGCGAGATTCTGCCTCCTCATGAGCTTGCAAAAGGAAGTCATAGGCAGCTTGTATTTCAGCAGCACTTTTGTCCTTAAGCTCGCCTTGCTCCCTTTGCAGCTTTAGCTCCGCTTCAAGCTCTTGAATCCGGTTGCCTTGGCAGGATACTTGGTTTTCTAAAGCCGAATTTGCGTTAAAGGCTCCCGCCAAGTCTTCCCTTTTCTTTTGAGCCTCAACCCGGGCAGCTTCAAGAATGGAATTTTGCCTTTCACAGGCTTCTTTCCATTGACGGGCCGCAGCAGCATTTTGATCTTGTTCACCCCTAAGGGCATTATCTGCGTCCGCCTGTCTCCACTTGGCTGCATTGGCTGCCAAACGATTGTCCTCAGCTTCTTTCTTCGCGACCTCAACAGCTCGAGAAGCTTCACCCAGTTTCCCGCCCATGGTACGCCATTCGCGCAAGATTTCCTGGCTACAAGCTAAAGTGTTAGCCAAGGAAAAAGATAAATCGGTGTACAAATCATGGCGGGAACGTTCACGCTGGTGCGCCATTTCGGCAGGCGGCACGCAATGTTTAACAAAACTCATACAGGTCCCGGGATCAGAAAACCGGGACCCATTGATAATATCCCATGGAGGGACAAATAGATCAAAGTCATTCCCTAGGTTCGCATCCCCGTAGTAACAAGAACCTGAAGCTTCAAGGCGAACAGGGATTGAAGTTGATTGTTGAGGAGCATCTTGTGTTGCCGCCTCCCCGGTACCCCGGAATGCTTGCCCAACCTGAAAACCTCCTCCCCACCAGTAGTTAAAAGGGAAGAAGTAGCAAAAAGTTACGGAGGAGGACGAGGTGGAGATTCATCGGTCCTAAAACCCTCCGCATTCACAGCCGGGCCGCCCTCTTGGAAACCAGTAATAGTCTCAGTCTGAAAAAGATAGTTAAAAGAACTATCATTCCCAGACAGGACGTTTGATTCCTCCGTCGTAGTCTCAACCGGAGGAGTAGACGGCTTATCTTCTGTTGTCTTCTCAAGAGGAGGAGACGGTTGTTTCTCGGATATGGGGGTTGGCGATGGTAACTTTTCAGACACATCGTCCCCAAAGATCAATGGATCTGCACGAGAAGATCATGCTTAGCTAACATTCTAAAACAATAAAGTACAAAAAATGAAATGCATACTACCGTATCTATACGCTCAGCAAGACTATACTGTGGCTTTTTGGGACGATGAGTCTTCCGCCTCTTCTTAGAGGATCCTTCTCCGGCGTCCGCGGTACTTGCACCCGCATCACCCGCCTGAACGGACGAGAAAGCCCTCTTCTTCTCCAATTCTGCCAATAGGAGCGAGACAAAGGAAAATTCAGAGGCGTCGTCATCAGAGCTCCCCTCTTCTTGAGTGGCGGAATCGTCACTTGATGATAGAATGGCGATCACCCCATCATAAGTGAGGGCATTAAGTGGAGGAGGGTTTAAAATATACGCACCTGATTCAAAGGTCGCGTCCGAAACTAAGGGTTCGGCCCGCACCTTCGTTGGAAAAAGGAATCGATCCTTGGTCTTTTCAAGAATGGGTTTAGCACCCGCATCTCGGATGCTTCTGCGGGTACAACCCCTGTCCTCGAAAAGAGCGTTTATCAATGGACCCCGACCTGAAAGGGAAATAACAAAAATCAATCATCAAGTTTTAAGAAAAGAGAAAAGTCGGAGAGGGTAAATTACGTTCGTCTAAGCCAATAAAAACAGGCTCCAGGAACTCCATCGGCCATAGGCGGCTCATGCCCGCCCAGACAAGTGCTTCCTCAGGTAATGCCCGCATCGGCGTAGGCTCCGACATAAGGACGCAAAACCAATCACGACCCTCATGGGCGGCTGTAACAACTTCTGGAAGTGGCCCAGTAACCGGACGTCGGACAATGGTAACGGGCACCACGTCCTCAGATGTCCAAAAGAACTTGCAACGTCAATTGGTGGACCCTTTATCGACCTCGTAGCCGATACTCCTATCGGAAACCCTTGGCACGTGAACCAACCATCACGGTTGGCAAACCGGTAAAAGACCGGAAATCGGTCAAGATGAGGTAGCATTCCGTGTGCTGTACACACGAATTCGTAATGGCGAATTCGCATGACGGCACGAGGATGCAACTGGGATAAATGGATCCCATATGCACTCAGTATCTTCATGAAAAATTTTGTTATGGGAAAACGGAAATTCCCATAGACAAAATAATCAGAATATACAGCCATTTTGCCAGGCGGTGGCAGGCTGGCTATTGAACCAGGAGAGGGAAAGTTCGGTTCCCATTCCGGTGGGATACCATACGTCTCAATCAACTTCTGTTAATCGGCCAGATCCCATTGAACTTCTATTTCATCAACCTCAGACTGCATAGTCGCCATTGCAGTAAAATCTGGTGAAGTGGCAAGCAGTTAAGCGAAAATTCAGTGGGAAAGTCAAAGGTTCAAAGAGAGAAAGCAAGGTGATAATCAGAAATCAGAGGCGATAAAACTTCGAACGGAAGATAACTCCCACTATTTATACCCATCGCAATTAATGCAATGAGATATGAACAGTGGAGAGAGAAAGTCATCGCCCAATCAAAAACCGCCACGTCACGCAGGAAATTCGAAAAAGAGAAAAAGTTGCACAGTTGGGTACAGTGACAACCATCATAAACATTCCATCATCTGTTCACGCACCTGCGAGTGGTTAACTTGTCTTTTTTCATGATTATCTACACCAACAGAAGATATTTTCTACCAAAATTCAAAACCCCCCCAAATTCACCTTAAGTCCAAAATTTCACCCGCATAAAAACTTCACGCGAAAGAAACACTGGACTGCGGGGACTTATAGAGGTAGGGTACCAAAAAGACCCGAATACCC
Organism: Bidens hawaiensis; assembly: GCF_021521415.1. Classification (NCBI taxonomy): domain Eukaryota; kingdom Viridiplantae; phylum Streptophyta; class Magnoliopsida; order Asterales; family Asteraceae; genus Bidens; species Bidens hawaiensis. Next base: position 153,867 of record NW_027492661.1, read on the forward strand.
TTAAGTACCATCCGCGGGTGGGAGAGGAACTCCCCATGTACCACCCGCGGAACATATGGATCACCCGCACAACATGGTAGAGGAAAAACATCCTTGCACCACACGCGGAAGCATCTAGGCACCCTCAAGAGTCATCCGCGCGACAGGACATCTGTCCGCCAAATTGACCGGAAGGCAATTCCAACAGGGCAGCTGTAAATAACTAATTACTTTCTAGAAGAATAATCACGATTGTTACTTGAAGAATACGTGACTCGCCAACCAATGAGCGAAAGACACCTGGCCAGGTTGTTATAACCGTGCACATGGCCAGAGTTTGATCTGTCCTATCATAAGGTGACGCGTGTCCAGGTTGTTATACCCATGCACATGGGACGTATAGCTCAACCTATCACAAAGGGACACGCGTCCAGGCGGTTATCAAGATCTTCTAGAAGGGGACAGTTGGCCCAATCACCTTCCTACATCCTTTGGCTATAAATAACTTGTTAACCTGCATGAGGTATTCATTCACATTCACTCGCATACTCTCATTGTACTTACTCTGTTTACTTAGTACTTTCTCTCAAGAACTGTACTGATTTTCACGCCGGAGGGTGGTTACGAGAAGACCCCCCCCGGTCATTCCCGTAACGAGACTCACGGTGTCTGTTTTGCATGTTCCAGTCACTGGACTTTGGGAAGTTATACTCATATTGTGTTGGTTGTTATCATATCCTACCATGTTGACTCATTAGATCCAGGACCCATATTATGGATTGGATCGGTGCTTCTTCAACGTGCATTCCTATGTTGAGGGCCACAAGACTTGTCAAGCCCATTATTATTATTGTGTATAAAATGTGTTGATATTTGAAATGGGAAATTTTCTATAAACTAAACATTTCCAAGCGGGTTCAAGTGCCTGAAGAGCGTATTTACCAAAACAAATATTCTTACCTCGATAAGACATTCCCTTCATTCTTCCTCTATGTTGTTTACGGAATCTGGTTCTTTTGGGGTTATAGTTAAAACTAACTATTGATCTTATCCAAATTCTCTTGTTTTCATCTCAATCTTACCGAGAATTCTCTCTAAAGAAAAGGGATTCTAAATAGAATTCTCATTTTTTTTTCGAATTTTGAATTCTATTTATAATATTTTTAAGATTTTGATACGAAAGAACTCCTTTTCTATCATTATATAAAAATAGCTAACATTTCTAAAAAATTTAACTGACTATGAGTAGTCAGGGATAGAATAATTGAGGGAATTTTCTGAAGAATCTTGTGAAATGAAAAAGGGTGGCAAAAAACGACAGAAAGAAATTGGCTAGTTATCATTATAAGAGAGGGCTAATATACAATACACATTTAATGATATCTACTATGGTTAATGTCTTGTCAAATGATGTCGTGGTTAGAGAATTGAGTCTATGTTGCCAAATTTATTATGTGATAAGCATCTACGTGCGATATGTCTTGCCAGTATTATACTCTAATTATTCAAGATGGTTGAAAGCACACAATAAACCTTTTGAGTGTGTTTGCAATGTGGTTAACTACTTAAGACAATTATTTACAAGGCTTACTATGTTTAAAAACACGTACGTGCTAGTAATAAAAAGGAATCGAGTCGGAATCTTTGTTATCTCATTAGAATCATGTAAAAAGAATTATAAGTTGTATTATTTTTAATTTAAACTTTTCTCTTTTACAAATCCATCTCACAATAACTTTTCCATATAAGCATTAAAAAAATAGAAAACATAATGCATCGTCAAGTGGTAATTTGTTAAGCTGGTAATTCCGGAAGATCGGAACACCAACTGAAACTGAATGACTTTAAAAAGATGAAAAAGTGTTTGTGACTTTAATGTAACATATGGAAAACTTGATTGCTACAACGTGAAATATCCCATACAAAAATGTATATGTTTATGTGTCCTGCCAAGGGATTGTCTTGCCGTGCCGTTATCACATTAGCGGCTATCATGCACCAACACCCCCGTTGAAAGCATTTACCCTTGTCTTTGGCATGGATATACCACTCCAACCTCAAACTTCCGGTACCATATGGGGTGGGGTGGTGTTCCCGCTTGTACCGTTGTTTCACCTCACCTTTGTCGCATTGTCGGCCTGCTGACACTCCATAAACCCTAGCAGCCGTTGATGTCTTTTTTTTCTCATCTTCGTAAGTGTGTCAACATCTGGCTTCCTTTCATTTTTTTTCAACTTAGTGCACCAGCAAAGAGGCTGTTATCAGGTCCGTTTTCAGGTTATTCAAGTTATTTAGATTTAAAATTTGAAAATGAATTTGAATTTGTTTCAGAAAACTGATTTCGAAAAAACTTATTAGAATTCGGGTCTATTCTAATAAGCCGAATTAACAATACAAATACAAAGAGCTAAAAATATTTATAAAAAAATATATAAAAACTGTTAGGATACGCCATATCGATAATCTTGTTGGCAATGGCCAAAAACTGCTGAGCCTCCATTTACAAATTGATCCACCGATTTTTTTAAATGCCCGAAGTCCCGAACTATCCCATTATGGGCCATATGTTCAATTATTTCTCAGCCCAAAGACTTCGTCCTTTTCCTTTTATTTGTTTCTTTCCCGCGTAAATAAATAAAAAAAAAGTCAATTAAATTCATATATTTGTCTAGCCCAGTTACTTTTATCTTGAAGCCCACTTAACATATTAGATTACGAAATACTTCGTAAATAATTGTCTAACTTGATGCAAGTTTCAATAAAATATAACGTGATAGGAAACGATTAAGGTGCAAACACGAATAGTTTTTTTCATGGAAACGGCTAAATGCTGCACTTTACATGAATTAAAACCTTGACATTCTATTCTATACACTAACCGCCTTACGATACCTAGAGCCGGCCCAATCTTTTTGGAGGCCTAAAGCAGTCTCTGAATTTGGGGCCTTTTTACTATCAAATAAGTAAGACAAAACAAGTGGGTCGGTCGGGTCGGGTGATTTATCATACGGGCTCAGAAATACACTTGAGTCATTAACAAAGATCATGTACTTTAGTCAACTAGCAACATCAAAACGAGTAAATCGGACTCAATATCATCACATAGTTTTGCATAAATGGGCACGATTAATGAATACATATTAATTCATAAAATAGACCAAAATATCACATTTTACCAACCATCTATATGCAAATATTAAAACATTAAGTGTACTGGTAATATAGTATTACTAACAATATAAATGTGATGCTTTAATATCAACATAGTTTACAAAACTGTATATCACATACCACAAATTAAAATACATTAAAAGGCTAGATAATGGAAAAAAAGAATACAAAATAGTATAAAAGATTGATTAAATGAAAACCTGTGGGTTCGTCTGATCATAATATTGCAAAAGGGAAGCAATAAAAAAAATTGGTAGATTTGTGAAAAAAAATGCAAAAAGTGTAGAAAGAATGGTTGCAGCATGGACTCGAGCTTGAGCGTGGAAGTTATAAGTGCCAAACCTTAACCAATTCACTTCAATAACAATATTTACTAATTTTGGGAAAGAAAACATAAATATAGACTGTATAAATAGCTCTTGTTTTAAACGAACGGAGGCCCTAAAATTTTGGAGGCCTAAAGCGTTCGCTTTACCTTAATACACATAAGGGCCGGCCCTGACAATACCCTATCAAAGTGGAGAGGACTACAATTACAAATACTAACATAAACTTGTATCTTGTCTAGATAAATGATTTCTTGACATGGTGTACTTTTGCTTAAAGTCTGAACTTATGTTTGGATCCTACTTTTAAAACATTGATAAAAAGTTATAATTTAAAATATAGGTATTTGCCAAAAATGATTTATAATTTCCTTTATCATTTTCCTAGTTCCGAATGTTATGGATTTCAAAATATGAAGCAATAAATATTATTTTAAGGCATTTCTCTTTGTAACATTTGTGAGAATTTAACTCAGGTAATATGTCATGTTGGATAGAAAACCGGGCACATGGCTATAGATTCTGAAGAGGTATGTACCCGCCTCAACATCGAGCGGGGCGGGTCAACCCACAAGATATATACAAGACATTAGAAATCAAAGATATTATCAAGGCACAAAGCCAAAACTTATGCGCACAGCGCATATCGCATATGCTCAAGCATCACATGCTTGCACATATCACATATGCTCAAGCATCACATATGCTCACGCATCACATATGCTCATGCAGCACATATGCTCGCGCGTATCACATGCTCACGCATCATATATGCTTATGCATATCACATCGTGCGTGGCGCATCCGCGCGCGGCGCATATCACATACTCGCGCATCATACATGCCCACCCATATCACAGTTGCGCATGGCGCAGCTGCGCGTGGGGCATCCGCGCGTGACGTGTATTACATGCTTGTGCGTATCACATCTGCGCATGAAATATCTGCGCGTGAGAATAAAGAGAAGACCTCGCGCATCCTCAGGATGGGCGCATATCACACATGCACATAATCAACCTCGTCCTTATCCAAATCAGGATTAGGGCAACCTTGATTGTGCACGTCAGACAACCTTCCAGAAGGCATCTTTTTAAGGAATAAGGATATGCTGATGTTGACAGCTGCTAAATGAAAGGTGGACAGCTCAGCATGACTCATGGGTTACCACGTGATTATAACCAATGAAAAAGCACCAGGTGTCTCCAAGGACACGTGGCGCAAATCGATTGGAGGAGGCCAACAAAACCCTAATTTGGTCCCAGCTCAATCAGTGGAAACCCTAGCACTATAAATACAGCATCAACTCCACAAGGAAAGAGATACAAAAACACAGTCACACAATCATACAGAGTAACATACAGTATTCAGCTATTAAGCAATACTCTCCAGATTCCCTTACTCTCACATTATTATCTTCTCCTACATATACTTATTCTCACGCCGGAGGGTTACCCCAAAGAGGACCCCTCTGTCCCTTTCTGAGGGGTAAGTTAACGGCGCTGTTCATTTTGTAGGTGAAAGAACCCAGATCCAGAAAAACCATCGGTGAAGAATCGTAACCACACCCGAGGAAAGTAGATCTGCTACCAGTGAGTAGATCCACGTTTCTTCATTGGCGCCATCCACTGTTACAAACGGCAATCAGATCTCATCAGATCTACATAAAAAAAATCAATCACCATGGTTTCTGGCGTTCGTAACGCTGATCAAGCTCTGGAGGATATTGAACGTGAGGGTGTCAATGAGGGACAGCAGTTTCTGAGGGTGCCGCGTGATTCTACGCGCACCACCAGTAACCGTCCCTTCATCACAACCCCTCACGGCCAGACTGAAACTCCTCCAGACGATCTCACGTTATAAAATCTGGCCGGCGCGAAACTGAAAGGACCAATGGGTCCAGAAGAAGAAACAAATGATCCGAATGAATGGCTCATAAACGAGCAGCGGCGTCTAATGGAAAAGTACAATGAAATGGTCAAACAGAAAAAGCTAGCCGACCAAACACAAAGGCAAGCGTTTGATAAGCAGACTACAAAAAGGCCGCGCGCGCCGGAAGACGGACATTCTGTTCACACTGCACACACTGAGTTCAGTGATGAAGAAGTGCATAGCATGAGGAAGACGCGAGATACTCATGCAGGAGGCTCACAACTCCGCGCGCCTGTGAACATGGCGCCTGGAGCCAGAGCAGATCTGGATCTGCACATGCCGTACAGCCCACCAGTGAGGGGGCAAGTGGACGTAACCACGCCGTACAGGCCGGCCATCTTAGTGAAGCACTCAAAATTTACTGAGCGCATCGCTAAGGCCCCCATCCAGCACAAGACCAAGATGCCAAGTGGTCTGGGCAAATATGATGGCACAACAGATCCAGATGACTTTTTGCAAGGTTTCTATAACACGGGAAACCTAGAGAGCTGGACGATGCCAACATGGTGTCACATGTTTGCCCGCTGCCTTACGGGCGCGGCGCGTGTCTGGTTCGAGAGCTTGCCGACTGGGCAAATTGATGGGTTCGAGGAATTATTGGAAAAGTTCCAAGCCCACTTCGTACAGCAGCGCAGGCACACGCGCGATCATGATGACATCATGCACTGCGTGCGCAGGAATGATGAAACGATTGAGGACTACATCACTCGTTTCAATCAGGAGTCTCTGGCAATCGGGGGTATAACTGAGCAACTCCTGCGCGTGGCTTTTATACAAGGCGCGCGCAGTGATCAACTCCGCCGAGCTCTCGTAAGCAGAGATGGTATGCCCACCACTTGGGCAAAACTAATGGAAGCATCGCGAGTCTTCGCGAGAAATGAAAAACAGATTGGCCAAGATAGGGCAAGAGAAAGAGCGCATCAGGCTGAATCACCGCGCAGCAAAGAGAAGAGGGCCAAACAGAACTCTGTATGGTCCAGGTTGCAACCAACAAGTTTTTCTTCCGCAGAAAAGCAAACGCAACCAAGCTCACCCCAGCCCCAAAAAGATGTTCGTAATCGCGGAGAGGGTGACAAGAGGGAGGGCGGCAGAGATCCTAGCAGACCTCTGGCAAGAATATGGACTCCCCTCACTAAAACACCTTCACAGTGTTAAGTACTGAGAATGTCCAATTCAAGCCCCCCAAGCAACTACACTACAAGGGACCGCAAAACACTGGCAAATATTGTGAATTTCACAGGTCCCCGGGCCACAACACCGACGCATGCCATCATTTAAAGGATGCGATCGAGAAGGATGTAAAATCAGGCAGGCTGGCTCACTTGGTGAAAAACCCAAGAATAGAAGATGAGCAACCGGAAGGAGCCTCTGCCAGCAAGAAATACAAAAGAATCTGTGTGGCTGAGGGGGGACGACAAGGGCAGACGTCAAAAAAGAGAAGCGCGCAAATCCACGGAGATTGGCGCGAGCAGCAAGTTATCTTCCCAAGAATCAGGGGAGGCCCTTCAATCAGCAGCCCTCTCGTCATCACCACACACATTGCTCATTACGAAGTGTCAAAGGTCCTGGTGGACACTGGAAGCGAATCTGACATTATGTATGAGCAATGTTTCAGAAAGTTAGACCCGGCAGACCAAGCGCGGCTCGAGATGGTGAACGCACCAATCTGTGGTGTTTCAAATGAAATCATCCATCCCCTAGGTCAAATTCAGTTTGAGCTAACTATGGGGGATGAGGAGCACAAGCGAGCCGAAGTTGTCAACTTCTTGGTCTTGCCCACCATGTCATGCCACAATATGATCCTGGGTAGGGGAACGATTGCCCAATTTAATGCTATACCGTCGCCAGCGCACGGCGCATTGGGGTTCCCTACACCAACAGGCGTAACATTTGTTTACCGCGATCATTTGTGCGCAGTGACAAGTACGCCGCGGGAAGGGAGAATGAAACTTCCAATGGCGGACAATGCGCCAGAGAAGTGGATTTTAAACCCAAAATTCCCAGAGCAAACGGTCACAATTGGCGCTACCATTTCAGACGAAACGAGATTGAGAATGAAAAGGTTGCTCGCAAAATACACGTCGGTCTTCGCGTGGCAATACTCCGATATGACTGGGGTCCCGCGAGACTTGGCGCAACATTCTCTTAACACGTTCAAGTCGGTGGAGCCAATTGCTCAGAAAAAGAGAATCATGGGGGATGAAAAGGCGAAGGCCATGAATGATCAAGTTGAGGACCTGTTGCGCGCAAACATCATCCGCCCGATCCGATACCAGACGTGGGTAGCCAATCCTGTGATGGTAAAGAAAAGCAACGGGACATGGAGGATGTGTATTGACTTCAAGGACCTCAACAAAGCATGTCCGAAAGACTGTTACCCCCTCCCAAACATCGATGCAAAGGTGGACTCCGTGGCGCCATTCAAGCTCAAATGTTTCCTGGATGCCTACAAAGGCTATCACCAGATTCAAATGGCACCACAAGACGAAGACAAGACTGCCTTCAGAACCGACAAGGGTGTTTTTTGTTACACAAAAATGCCCTTTGGTTTAAAGAATGCGGGCGCCACTTATCAGAGACTTATGGATTCGGTTTTCAGTGAACAAATCGGAAGAAATCTAGAAGTCTACGTTGATGATTTGGTGATCAAGAGCAGGGAGGAGAGACAAATGCTCAAAGACATCGAGGAAACTCTTCAGCGCTTAACGGAAGTCAACATGAAGCTCAACCCGAGCAAATGTACTTTCAGCGCGGAAGAGGGGAAATTTCTTGGTGTAATGGTCACTAAGGATGGTTTCAAGGTGAACCCTGAAAAGGTGGAAGCCATCCTTGACATGCCTTCACCATCCACCATGAAAGAGGTTCAGAAGCTGAATGGTAGATTGGTGTCAATCAACAGGTTCCTAGCGAACCACGCCAGCAAATCTACTCCATTCGTTAACACTTTGAGGAACTGCTTGAAGAAGAGCCAATTCAAGTGGACGCCTGAGGCTGAGCAAGCTTTCAGTGAGATAAAAGAATGTCTCATAAAGCTGCCCGCGCTCACAGCTCCACTTCCTGGCGAAACCCTTACATTGTACTTGTCAGCTGGAGACCGCGCCATCGGCGCGGTATTATTGGTGGATCGCAAGGGGATCCAAACGCCAATATACTATGTGAGTCGGGTGCTGACAGACCCTGAGACGCGCTATTCCATCATGGAAAAGTTAGTTTTGTCACTAACACACGCGTCGCGTAAGCTTCATAGATACTTCAATGGTCATCCTATTGAAGTTCTGACAGGTTACAACATCCAGCAAGTCTTGCGACGCCCCGCGCTCTCCGGAAGGCTGACAAAGTGGGCGCTGGAATTAGGTGAACACACGATCACCTATAAGCCCCGTCCAGCAATAAAGGGTCAAGTTTTAGCGGATTTCATCACGGAAATCCCAGAGGGAAAGATTGAAGAAGCTCAGCGCGAGGTAGACCCTCCGCGAGCAAATGATGAAGAAGATGTTTGGAGGCTATTCACTGATGGAGCCTCCAACAGCGAAGGGTCCGGCGCAGGCCTCAAACTGGTGGACCCTGATAATCATGAATATACTTATGCTATTAGGTTGGACTTCAAGAGTACCAACAATGAGGCTGAGTATGAAGCCCTGCTGGCTGGTCTGCGCATTGCGCGCAAGTTTGGAGTTAAAAGGCTAGAGGCCCATGTTGATTCTTACTTGGTAGCTGCACAGGTCAATGGCCTTTATGATGCCAAGGAGAACACCATGCCTCTATATCTAGAGCAGGCAAAAAAGCTCGTTGAGCAGTTTGACTTCTTCAAAATCATACACATCTTGCGCAGCGAAAACAAGTCCGCTGACGCGTTGAGTAAGATGGCATCAACTAATTTTGATCACTTTGGCAAAGATGTCAGGGTGGAAGTGATGAGCAACCCGTCAGTGCAAACGCAATCTGTCCTTGTAATTCATACAACCCCTTCATCCTGGATAACTCCAATAATGGAATTCCTGAAGGAGGGGAAGTTACCGGACGATCGCGCACAGGCGAGGAAGATAAGACACAAGGCGCAGAACTATGAACTACTTGATGGTACATTATATCGACGCTCTTATCTTGGACCGCTCATGAAATGCCTGGATGCTGAAGAAGCAAGCTATGTGATTAGGGAGATTCACGAAGGAACCTGCGGAATACACGCTGGCCCGCGCATGGTGGTTGCCAAGGCAATGAGCTCAGGCTACTATTGGCCAGGCATGTACTTGGATGCGCTAAAAGAAATCCAAAAATGCAAGGCATGTCAGAGCTACGCGCCAAACACCATGCGGCCAAAGAACAACTTGATTCCAGTGACCTCCGCATGGCCTTTCCACAAATGGGCCATTGATATTGTGGGGCCCCTGCCGCAAGCGCAAGGGCGAGTGAAATTTTTGGTAGTGGCGGTAGACTATTTCACAAAATGGGTTGAGGCCAAGCCACTAGCAAAAATCACAGCTGAGGCGATGAAGCAATTTATCTGGAGCCACATCATTTGCCGTTTTGGCCTTCCTATGGAAATTGTGAGCGACAATGGCAAACAATTCACTGACAGGAAGATATCCAGCTGGCTCAAAGAATTGCACATCAACCAAATCTTCACTTCGGTCTACCACCCTCAGGGGAATGGCCAAGTGGAGCGCGCGAATCAAAGTTTGTTAAATGGGCTGAAGAAAAGGTTGGAGGGAGAATCCCATTCTTGGGTCGAAGAGTTACCTAATGTCCTGTGGGCGCACAGGACATTAAGCAAAACTAGCAATGGCGAATCCCCGTTCAGCCTAACCTATGGGACAGAGGCTATGATCCCAGCAGAAATTGGATGCCCATCCCATAGGGTATTCATGATGAGCAAGACTGATAACGAGCGCGAAAGAAGATTGGACCTCAACTTGCTTGAAGGGCGCAGAGAAGCGGCTATCATCAATGAAGCCAAATACAAGAAAAAGCTGGAAAAATATTATAATCAGCGCGTTAAAGAATGCCACTTCAAGAAAAATGATTTTGTCCTTCGAAACAATGAAGCTAGCCGCGCAATACCCCCAGGAAAAATGTCCCCCAATTGGGAAGGACCTTATCAAATCTCAGAAGAATTGGGGAAAGGCGCGTACACTTTAAAAGATTTGAATGGAAAAAAGATACCGCGCGCGTGGAACGCAGCACAGCTTAGAAAATGCTTCATGTAAAAATTCAAATATGTAATCAAGGCTTTTAAGCCATCATGAATGATGATTCGCGCTATCTTTCAATATTTGTTCTATTACCTTTGCATACATGTTTCACACTTCCTTTATTAATTTGGAGCAATATGACAACACTATATTGACTTCAAAACAAAATAAAACGCAGTAAAACATACATGCGCGAGCCTTAGCTCAAACGCGTTAACGAGTCTTAACTCTAAAACGTCAGGGCCTTAGCCCAAACCTACGAGCCTTAGCTCAAACACGTTAACGAGTCTTAACTCTAAAAACGTCAGGGCCTTAGCCCAAAACAAAGAGCCTTAGCTCAAAACACTCACAAACATCCATCTTATATCCCGCGCAGCCTGATCATAAAAATCCCTAAACACAACTAAGGCAAAGTACATGCCAAATCATAGTTGTTAAGGTCTCAGGTCGAGGTCGCGCGCGGAATCATAGTGGATATCTGAGTAACACATGCTGACATGTAATGGCTAAAACTCATAATTCCATATAAAAAACGCGCGACAACGACGCGCAAAAAAGGAATAGTGAAAAGTCATCGCGCGTGTCAGCATAAACAAGATACTGCGAAACCACTTACAAAATAGGACTATGGTTAAGTAAATAATTTCCTTACAACCTTGTTCTTATTTTAACGTGCAAGCATATCTTATATCTATACAAGCAAACATGAAGAGATGAATGGAAATGCGCAAGATGTGAAAAAGGGAAAACAAATTTCATTCCATAGCATTGAAATTTACAAGTGTGATGAGTTACAAATTACAAGTATAACAAAAAACAAAAAAAAAAATTAGAAAGATGAAGGGCTTCTCAAGTCTCCACGTCGACGTCAGCCACTTCATCACCCTCATCATCTCCCGCAGCATCTGGCGCGGCCCGCTCCTCGTCTCCAAACTGACCATAGTCAAGTTCTTCCTCCTCAATGGAGTCTTCTATCACGACGGTGTCAGGAGCAGATTCTTTCGCCGCGCCAGAGCCGCTGGCAGGGGCAACATCCCCCGCGCCACCATCATCGCCACCAGCCCCCTCGCATTCATCGAGCAACTTCTTTAGCGCGCCGAGGTCGGGCTGGTCAGCAAGCGCAGCTATCTGCAAATCATTAGAAAAGTATTTAGTACAAAACACTTGGAAAATTAATCAAGAAAAACTCATTAAGGTCAAGGTACCTGCACAAGGATGGGGATGGGAGTATTCATATACTTCTCCCCCACCGCGGCCATGTCCGCGCAGGCCGCGTCGCTCTTGTAAGGGTACTCGGATGGGTTCTTCTTCAACATGCCATATTCATAGCCATCCGTAAACCCTTCAGCTCGACCCACCAAGCGCGCGGCAGCATTGCAGTCCATCACAAGGGCCTGAAACTCGCCAGAATATTTCATCGCCAAAGCGCAACGAGTCATGCCCTGTGACACCAGCCATTGGCGATCCTGCGCGAGGCCAGCAACAGACGTCTCGAGGGCAGGAACCTGGGAGTTTAATAACTCAACAGTTTCCTTGGTCTTTTTTAGCTCCTCTTTATCAGACGCTGCTGCCGCCAAAATTTTTTCTTTCTCCGCCTGCGCAGCATCAAGTGCTTCCTGGCTAGACGCTGCCGTCGCCAAGGCCTCATCTCTATCGGCCTGCGAGGCCGCCAACTCCTTCTTCAGACGCGCAACCTCACTCTCCAGTGATGATTTCTCAGTGATACTCTGGACGATAGCTTGGTCACGCGCCTCCGCCTCCAGTTCCAAGTCACGCACTCTACGCGCGTACTTGGCAACTTCGGCCTCCGCCACCTACTGCTTCTCCCGCGCAGCTTGGAGCTCATGCCCGCGCTTAATAAAGGCGGTGTTGGCACTTGCTCGGTTTTCGCTGAGCTCTGCCTGGAGTTTCTCAGCTCGTGCGCGAGCATCAGAAAGGTTCCAGGCAGCCACCTTAGCCTCTTGCTGGGCTTCCACAAGAGCATCGCGTACTTTAATATAATCACGATGAAGCTCTTGGGAGGCAGCAAAGAAAGCCGACCCAGCGAAAATGTGATCGTTGAGAAAGTCAGCGCGGGTGCGCCCCTCCTGATACCTCCTTTCAGTAGGAGGCACGGCATGAGCCCAGAAGTCCTCGCATACACCCATGGATTGGAAGAAACTGTCTTCGTTAATATTCTATCTCGGGCGGTAAACGTGGTCACCTTCCTGCAAAACACAAGAAATGTTCTAAGTCATAAAAACATACTTATATGGAAGTACGCGCAGCGGAGCAACAAATTAAAACATACCTGCGGGGATGAAGCAGAAAAGTCAGCACCAACCTGACCAGAAGTCTGCGCTGCGAAGTCTTGTGGCATCGCAGGGCTGTCACGGACTCCGAAGGAGTCTTCAGCTTGAGCTCCCTCATCCTCCTCATCTTCTTCAATCGGCCTCTTCTCCTGCGACCTGGAGGGCTCCAAACCAGTCTCGCGGAGAGGGCTGCGCGTAGGAGGAGGCGAGGGAGGTCTCGACGCCGCCAGTTCGGCGCGCAATACGGCTTCCTGCTCCTTTGTAATCCCAATAAGGGGAGACTCAGCACTAGCAGGAGCAGGAGCAGAACCAGCGGCGCCGGCAACGGCGCCAGGAGTGTCACCAGCAGCTTGTACGCCAGCTACAACTCCTATGAACAAATCAACAACAAAAAATGGTTTATGACTTGATCAAAACAAAAAATTCAGAAGACAAATGCGCAAAACATACCTTGGCGCAATTCTGTTCGCGCGGCGAACATCGCCATAAAGTTCATTCTACCCTTTTCTGAGGGTAGAACAGGGGACTTCGAAGCAGCCCCCGACGCAGCCTCAGCACCTTGTTGCGCCTGCAGCTGATCTGCTACCGTCGCCGGTCCTGCAAACATTCAAATGCGAAAAGATTTAATTATAATTCAATCAGAGTCGCCCTCATCGAACCATTATGGGTAAGCAAAGTATACCTGTCGCAGGCGCGGCACTGCTTCTCTCTTCAGCCGCGCGAAGGGAGGAGGTGACGCCACCATACCTCAAGTGGACAGGAGGTCTGCCCACTTTCACAGGCAGGGAAGCTAAAGAAACCTTGGTGGTAAACACCTGGGTTTCCTCATGTACCTTCGTTTGAGCATGGGGATGAGCGACAGGGGTGTCATCTTTCTTCTGTTTCTTACTGGCCCCTGCGCCAGATTTCCCCTTAGCTTTGCGTTTTAATAGGGGCGCCTCCTCTTCCTCCTCCTCCTCTTCCGCGAGCTCCAGCTCGTAGTTTTCGAGCGCATCTGCAAATACAAGCAACAGAACTGTTAATAAACTTTGGTATTCTAAAGGAATAAGCATAAGTGCGAAGGCTTACCAGGCGCGTGGCTATCAAAGTCAAATTCCAGATCCACAGGGATGAACATGTCATCGAAGCGATCTGGGAAGCCCACCTCCCCAGCGCCCAGCGGGACGGAGCGACCCTCCACTTGATCGTCGTATGCGGCGTGGAAAAACTCCTTGGTTACTGCGCAAAAACAAGACAAATAATATCAGCAAAGGCAAATTCTATTGGCGCGGAAAGAAAGCAATGCGATAACTTACGCAAGCCGTCCACTTGGATGACAGGCTCCGCCGCGCTGTCGGCCCACAGCTTACTCATGCCGACCCCCACCAGCGCCTCCTCGCGAATTTTTTTGGCGGGGGATGGTTCGGCGGTCAGTTTCTTAACCCAGGCGCCGGTTGGGTTCTTAATAACATCTGCATCCGCGGGCGCAGAATTGGCTTACACCTGCGAATGGGGATTACACCAGCCCTGATGTAGAAGAACCTCTCAGACCAGTCATGAAGGCTCTTGAATGACACGGTGCTGCACTTAACCTTCTGACTGCGAGGAATAAAGGAGATCCAAGAATCTTGGATCTTGGGCTTGTAAAAAAATTGAAAGCGCCGAGGGGTGGGCTCCTCGCGCTGTGATTTGCACATGAACTCGAAATGAGTCATGCGCACAAGTCCAAACGGATGGACTTGGGATATATGAATCCCGAAAAACCGTAACACCGCGCCTACAAACCTTGTCATCGGAAGACGAAGGTTGCAGTGGGTGAAAAAATGGTTGTACAGTGAAATATAGCCGGGAGGCGGGTCCGCCGCCGTTTGCCCGGCCACAGGCAACATGCAACCAAACACAGGGAGAAAACCCTGTGACGAGATGAGGCTGTCGAGATCGGCCTGCCTCAGTTTGCAGGGGATTTCATTCCACCTTTTCGTGGCCTTGGTCCTCCCTACTTCCTCCGATGTGGTCTCAACAACCCTCTTCCCCTTCCCCTTTTGCTTCAATGTCGACATCACCACAGATTTCACACGGCGTCTTCGAGAGGCAATAGAGGTGATTGAGGGGTTAGAGGAGTCTGAGCTATCAGACATACAATAACAACAGCAACAGATAACAGGGTATCTGGAAGCAATAACCACAAAATCGGAAAGATAGAAGCTTTGGAGTACACAACAATGAAGATGAAGATAAAAATTTTTCCTAAGGGCCTGCTTTTATAGGCCCAGGAGAGAGAAAATTGGCAACTGATCGGATTTCACGCGCCCCCACTCGCAGGTGTAAGCCAACGCGGGCGCGGCACGTGTCCCTAACACTGTTGAGGGGACATAAAAACGTAACGGAACTGCCACGGAGCATAGACGCGCCCCCACTCGCAGGTGCAAACCAATGCGAGCGCGACACGTGTTCCAGACAGCTGTGCGAGGGACATGAAAGGCAACTGTAGCACCTCGAGCACACGAAACGTCTGACACGTTTCCGGCGCACGTCACCACCAACCAACCACGTGTTTGGACCCTTCGTTTCAACCAAATGGATAGAACTTCGCGCAACGATGGAAACAACCAAGAAAACGACAAAATCCCATTAAAAAGACCAAATCAGTAAGTCTAATATCTATCTTACCGCGCTAGCGCGAGATAAGACACACATTAGACTGGGGGGGCTTGAAGAGGTATGTACTCGCCTCAACATCGAGCGGGGCGGGTCAACCCACAAGATATATACAAGACATTAGAAATCAAAGATATTATCAAGGCACAAAGCCAAAACTTATGCGCACAGCGCATATCGCATATGCTCAAGCATCACATGCTTGCACATATCACATATGCTCAAGCATCACATATGCTCGCGCGTATCACATGCTCACGCATCATATATGCTTATGCATATCACATCGTGCGTGGCGCATCCGCGCGCGGCGCATATCACATACTCGCGCATCATACATGCCCACCCATATCACAGTTGCGCATGGCGCAGCTGCGCGTGGGGCATCCGCGCGTGACGTGTATTACATGCTTGTGCGTATCACATCTGCGCATGAAATATCTGCGCGTGAGAATAAAGAGAAGACCTCGCGCATCCTCAGGATGGGCGCATATCACACATGCACATAATCAACCTCGTCCTTATCCAAATCAGGATTAGGGCAACCTTGATTGTGCACGTCAGACAACCTTCCAGAAGGCATCTTTTTAAGGAATAAGGATATGCTGATGTTGACAGCTGCTAAATGAAAGGTGGACAGCTCAGCATGACTCATGGGTTACCACGTGATTATAACCAATGAAAAAGCACCAGGTGTCTCCAAGGACACGTGGCGCAAATCGATTGGAGGAGGCCAACAAAACCCTAATTTGGTCCCAGCTCAATCAGTGGAAACCCTAGCACTATAAATACAGCATCAACTCCACAAGGAAAGAGATACAAAAACACAGTCACACAATCATACAGAGTAACATACAGTATTCAGCTATTAAGCAATACTCTCCAGATTCCCTTACTCTCACATTATTATCTTCTCCTACATATACTTATTCTCACGCCGGAGGGTTACCCCAAAGAGGACCCCTCTGTCCCTTTCTGAGGGGTAAGTTAACGGCGCTGTTCATTTTGTAGGTGAAAGAACCCAGATCCAGAAAAACCATCGGTGAAGAATCGTAACCACACCCGAGGAAAGTAGATCTGCTACCAGTGAGTAGATCCACGTTTCTTCAGATTCTCACGATAACAACCTTCCAACCAAAAATCACTTTCAAAACAACATTGTCTACAGCTGTAATACCATAATGAAAACAAACCAAACCAAACCAACCCAATAAATGAAGATATGCGCCATTTCACCAAACAATATTAAGGGTGGTGGGGGGTGGCTACGGGTAAGGCTGTGTAGTGGGGGTTTTTCTGGGTGATTTTCATGTGGAACACCGCCCCTAGGCAATGGTGTTTGGGGTGGGGATGTGGAACACTACTACACCCTTAAAATGAAAATAACCCACTCTACTAACATGTCGCCACATGTCGAAAATCCTTATTTTGCAACTCTTCACCACACATTATAAAATGATATTCCTTTGTTGCAGTTGAGGAATGAATGAAGAAGAAGAAGAATGCCTGAATTAAAACACATTTTTTATTTTAATGTTTGCTTAATATATTATAGCCTTTTCCTTTAAATAAAGAAAAAGAAAAATGTATAATTAAGTAAATGTATAATTTATGTTAACTAAATATATACTGTATAATTTATTTTTTGTTTAAAAAATAATTAACTAAATGCATAACTTACTCATTTTGGTTAAAAAAATGTTAAAATTCTTTAGGGTGATTGAAAGAAGTGATGTCACCTCTTAGTATAATTCAGAGTAGTTCAGTGTAAAAATAAGGTGGATGTACATGATGAATTGGGTCTTAGAGTAGTTTGAAACGTTGAATGCACCCCCACCACGCTAATATGAAACAATCTATTCATAAATTGTAACAAGTTGTATTCATGTCAACCCGTGAATACTTGATACAATATCCCTGTAAATTGGAACATCTACATGAACACGATAAATTGGTTCTCATTTATTTACAGCTTGAAAACATATAAAACAAGGTACATTTTGTCAATGGTTATGTACCAACAAACTGAAGTTAAACTCCTAAAGAAATTATTGGTCATCTACAAAAGTGAATCAATTATATGCGCATGATAGTAACATAAATACTGGGACCAAAATCACCTACAGACCTAGAATAAAAGCAAGTTGATGTTGATATATGCACATGGGTCAAGCAAATTGAGACTTCACAATATGATTCCAGCACTGTCATCTTGTCTCATTGTAACTTTGTCCACCATGTTTCATTTCACTGCTGAAACCAAAACAAAATTCACCAAAGTCCAAAACACTTTGGTAATAAATTTTCCAGAAGATATGACTGTCACACCAACCTTAGACAAATGCAGAATTACCAAGTTTGTATGCATCCCACAAATCAACATAACACTAGACCAAAGAGTTAAGATGTTCATACACAAATTTTACAAGAGACCAATATGTAACACAAATTTATTCAACTTAACTCACGGTACAAGATATTTATCACCGAAGACGGTTACCATAAACCACTAACAACAATTATTGACAGTTCATGTTTGCATGTGGTACGTACAACAAAACAATAAGATATACAGAATATATTCCAATGAAACTGTACTCAAAGCATACAGTCGGTTCTTGCGGGCAATCTTCTGAAATAGTTAAGTGGGATAGATGGCAGCTTGTGGCGAAACCTCGGATGTCTTAAAACATAAAATCCCGCAATAAGAGCCACAATTTGAAAAGGCGTGACGTACAGAACAACCGCAGCAATTAAACAGAAGATAACAAACAGTGCAGTAGCTCTCGGGTCTCGCCAGCTAAGCAAAGACTGAAGCCTCTCTCCTTGTGTTGCCAAATCACCAAGCACAGTTTGAATCCTACCCGAAAAACTCCTTAACCGGTCATACCTCATTCGAACAATATCAGGATGGCGAGTTGTTGGAAACGTATCAAATTCTTCGTCTAGTTCATCTGGGTGCGCGTTATCTGCACACGAGAGACGTATGTCCATGTGAGGCGGGTACTTTGGTCTCCATCTGTAGTACCACACGCCGATTAAAAACAAATACAGAAAAATAGTCGGGAGAATCAGCTCGGGGTATAAAACGAGTATAAGAAACAGAATGTGGATCAACACTGTGGTTATTGGATTCTTCCAGTGGCATATTTGATGAAACCATTTTCCAATTGCAATAAAACCACCCAAAACCCCCATTATTCTAAAGAAGTTAGCTTTACTTCTTCTCATACTAAACATATGAGAACCTACATCAAGCATGTACTCCACTATCTCTTTCCTTAAAGGCGGTTCGGCACGCCCAAGCCGAGCCGACACAATGTGAGTGGCTTTGTGTCTTAAGCTTTCAACTTGGGAGATGGTTAATGGGTGAATGTAATGCATTTTGGGTAAAAGTGGCTGTGAATACATGTGCATCATGTTTAGCAACGAAGAGCATGTAAACCGAACCGCCAAATGAATCTCACCCATTTTTTTCAGACCAGACGGGTGTAAAACAAGAAGTGGGTACGAATGCGTGTAAACACGGTCGGTTTCGAGTGTCGAAAGACGGATTCTAACCTTACCGATTCTCGAATCTTTCGTGGTGTTACCTTTATCGCCTGTTTGGAAATGACAGTTATCAAACACACCGATTGTCACAACCGTGCACGGATCAAAAACTTCCCATGTATACTGCTCGTTCCATTTTGGAGTAAAACTGTTTATTATCGTTCGTGTTCTAACCCATTTCGTCCCGTATTTAGCAACACAATATGCATCGGTTGTTGCTCGTCCGTCTTTTGCTTTCATCGGTGACAACGCGTGTGCACTCAAGATTCCCAGTTCGAGAACACCAATACTGTTTTTCCATAACTGTTTAGCAGTTGGTCTGAGATCACTACTGTAATGAGTAGATTCGTCTAGAACATGATAACCGCCTTCTAAACAAATCCTCATATGAATCTTACTTGCAAATCTGACATCCTTCTTCTTTTCACCATCAACCATAACATACTTTTCAAGATTAAACCACCGTGTGTTAATCACTCTATGATCCAACCGCGGTTGCACATATTGTAACGGGATCATACACGTTCCGACAACCTCCTCCTTATTAGACGCAACTCGATCTTCAACGGTTAAAATCAAAGGTTCTTCAAACGGTTCAGCGGCTACAAACATCAAGTCTTCGTTCCACATTGGATTGATCGACTTACTCATCGACACTCGAGTCCTTAACGCCTGGTTTCCAAGAACCGCGCGCACGAAAACTTCTGGAAACCTCGTTCGATCACTGGGTACCAAATCTTGTGCTTCAATAACATTGACTCTAAGATACCACAGCTTAGGTGACAGATACACCTTTGACCGGATATTGGAAACCGCGTCATGCCCACCGACAGTCGCAGCATCCGAATGCCACGCTTCTGGAAACGCTTCGTCCGCCTGTGTCCCCCACCAAACCGCCAACATAATCTCGCCTTTCACTTTATTCCCTTTTCGATCCTCTAACCGATACCACTGAGGCGCAAGAGGACTGTCCGGTGGGACCCGTTTCGGGACCTCGTTAAGGTCAAACAGCATCCAACCAATGAAATCATCTTTCACAACATCTTTATCCTTAACCGTGACCTCAAGCATTGTCGCTTGCATCCGGTCTCTAGAAAACGCAAACACTTGGTTCCACTCGGGATTCGACTTCTTTTCAAAATGCCGGGTCGTTCCTTTATAGTTCCCTAACCGAACCTCTGCATACGGGTCACAACTACCCGTAAGATCCATAGCGGGTAAATCACGGGCTTTGACTACACGGACATACAAGTACTGCATTTGTTCCACAAGGTCATATGTGCTAGTGAGCTTATCGCTCGGGGTTTTGCCTCCACCGAGGCGCGGTTTGGTCTCCTTGAGGGAGTAATCAACAGGGGGAGGTCTGTGCATCATTTTGGCTCTCTCACAACTGAAAACAAAACACAATTTTAAGTTTTAACAAATTAAAAAGTTTCATGCTGCTAAATTGAATAATTAAAAAAATGTATCTAGTAATTTGGATATAAGACCTGGTGAAGTTAAACTAGTTTGAGCTGAAGTGTTCAGATCTGTTCTGGTCTACAAGTAAAAAAGCAAAGTGAATATATCAATACAATGAAAAACCTAAGTTAGACAGACACACATGATATAATTATATTATAGCTGAAAATTTAAATAATGCAAAATTCACAAAAATGAAAATGCATGAATGTTTATAGAATGGTGTGCTTGAACATATATATGGATATATTAAACAGGAATGTGTATATACCTTATTAAAAAAGATAAGAAAAGAGAGATCTATCTAGATTCTGAACAAGATTTTTGAGGTAACTCATGGAGTTGCTTTAACAAAAGTTGTTAAGGTTCATGAGGGTGATTTGGAAGAATTGATACTGGGTCCCTCAACTTTATGATAGTTAGTAATGGGCCCATTATTATTAGTTAGTACAATTTACAAATAACTTTACTTAAAAACAACAATTTTATCACATATAGGACCATCCGTAATGCTATGGGGGTCACCGACTGCTCATGTCATGGATCTTTGATTGATTTTTGGTAAACCCATCTTATCCGAATAAATTATTAGGAGCTTATATTCTTTTGTATTATGGAGCCTATCAAATAATGCTCTTATTAAATATAAGTTGCATCCGTTTTGCAAAATAAACCTCAACGGGGTTCATGTAATTGAGCATGGACAATTAAACAAACAAGGTTTTCTTGTTCATGTTAGTTGTTAAATACTAGTATAAAAACGAAAGGCAATCATGACCTCACCTCCTTCTCAATGCCACCCCAGTAAAATTTTGCAGCCCCCTTCATGCCGCCCAACGCATTGTTTGGGGCTTTAAAGCGCCTCCATATCACACTTACCGCCCCTCTTAATGCCCACAACACTCAACCTAAGGCTATGTGTTGTGGATGGCCCACCATTTGTCAACAATTTTCCCTTAAAGTCCCTTGTCGCACATTAATATTTTGAAGCCCCCTCCTTGCCGTCCCATCCATGTAGCCCTCCCGCAATGCTTGGGGGCGGTAAAGACCTGCCATGTAAATTTTTTAAGCTCCGCAATACATAGCCTAAGACTACTCCCATTGGCAATCTCAAAATGAGATTGGTGGGCCCAAAGTTAAAAAAGAAAATAAAGCAATCTAGATTGATAATCTGGATTTGCTCTACCAACCCAGATTGCAATCCAAACTAACATCCAATAACTTAATTATTCAATTAACTTTTAATATTCGAACTAAGAAAAATAATTAAATACATGATATTACTTTAAAAAATACCTAGTTTTTTAAAATTGGGATTGGTTGTGAATGTGTGTAAAAGATGGGTTAAATTATGTAGATTGAGGAGAGAGAAAATAGTTTTATAATGTAACTATCTAAGATTGAGATTGTGAATAGAGGTGCACAAACCGGTTTTTTTAAAAAAACCGGTTCGGTTATTAACCGGACCGGTTTTTTTTTGGCCTGGAAAAAAACCGGTTCGGTTAATAACCGGTTTTTTTCTGTCAAAACCCTAACCGGTCTAACCGGTTAGGACCGGTTTAGAAACCGGTTAATAAACCGGTTTTTTTATTAACCGGTTTTTTTTATTAACCGGTTTTTTTTTTTTTTTTTAAATTTCGCGGTTTCAAATACGAATATTTGTTTTTTATATTTTGTACTTAATGAAGACCATTATTTTTTCACAGTATAAACAAACCGGTAACTACAAGGCAAACCGGTAACTATAAGGCAAAACGTACTGACCGAAGCCATTCTTTGCTTTCGTTGTTAGGGTTCTTTGCTTGGAAGATGAGTATGAGTGTGTGTTGGTGAATGTGTTTTCAACAAACCAAAGATTAAAAACACATAACTTTTATTTATAGTTTTTACATTAAAAATACAAACATTAAATCGTTATCGCATATTCGTAACTCAAAAATACAAACATTAAATCATTAACACTGAAGAAATCTCTGCCAAGAACTGTTGTTCATGATTTAACTCAAAAATACAAACATTAAATCGTGAACTAGCAGATGCTCCTGTTGTTCCCAATCGCAGTTTGTTCATGATTTGCCTCCATGTTTGCTGTTTCTTTAACTAAATTAGAAAAATCCAAATCAACAAGTAAATAAGAGCACATATTAGGAAAAAGAATGCTTAGACACGATTACATGAACAACTTGCTGTTTCTTACTCATGATTTGCCTCCATGTTTGCTGTTTCTTTAACTAATTTTCTTCGCTACCCGATCCCGAGCTATTTCTTAGGTAATCGTCGTACGCGGCTTCTTCATCGGTCATTGGTTGAGTGTGTCCTTCATTGACCTCGTCTTCATACAAGCCCGCTTCATACTCCATTTCCCCCTCGAGTGAGCGTTGATGTTGTGCCCTATCTAAAGAGTCCAAGTAATCCTTGTAGCAAATCGACATCTCTGGTGCAGTGAGTCGAGTCCTCCTAATCGATATAACCCTGCCAGAAACAGAAAAAGCAGACTCCGAAGCTACCGTGGAAGCTTGGACCGTTAGTAAATCTTTGGCCATGGCGGCGAGGATCGGAAACTCATCCTCCTTACCTCTCCACCAAGCCAGCACATTCACCCCTACTTGACAAAATTTGATGAAACGCAATTAATGATTCTTTTTGTTGGATGGCTTTCTCAAACATATTACAAGTCGAGTTCCATCTTGTTGGACAATCCCAATTTGGCCCCAACCATTGACAATTAGCTTCTACACAAAATTTTTTGTATCTTGAAAATGTTTTATTGTTGCTAAAAACATCTCGTAACATTCTTTTAAAACTGTTTCTTTGCGTTTCGATCACGTTTAACCCATCTTGCACGGCCAAGTTGATAATATGTGCAATGCATCGGCTATGAAAAACGCTCCATCACAAATAGGTTTATACTTTAATTTTAAATGGCCAACCGCGGCCGTATTGTTGGACGCGTTATCAAACGAAATTGAAAAGATTTTATCTTCAATTTTGTATTGTCGAATGACTTTATCCAAGATTTGAAAAATATTTCTACCCGTGTGCGGGTAATCAAACAATTGAAACGCAACGGTTCGTTTCATCATTTGCCACGACTCAGGGTCAACCCAATGAGCCGTCACACAAATGTATGAGTCGGGCGAACCATGAGGTACCGACCAAACATCCGTTGTTAAGTTTACACCAGTTTGTAAGTTTGAAAAGTATGAAATTAGTTCGGATTTAGCGTTTTTCCATGCTTTAAGACAATCTCTTCTTAGGGTCGAACGACTTACGAGTTGGTAGCGTGGTTGAACATAGTTTTGCATCATCTCCGTGAATTGAGGGTTGTCGAAGTGGTTGAAAGGAAGTGTTTGTTGAATCACAAAGTTTGAAAACTGTTGACGTACCGCTTCAACGTCGTACGTAAACACCCCTCCTTGATTCGTCATCTCCGGCTGCGAACTACTTCCCGCTTCGGCCTTCAAGGCCTTGCAAAAGCGCTGTTGTATATGCGCTTTTAAAGTGGAGTTTGCATCTTTGGCATAGAACTTCAAACAGTGCTTGCATCGAGCTTTTTGGCGACCGTTAGACAGTTCGCATAGGTCGAAATGTTGCCACACATCTTGGTTTCGTTTCGTGGGGATGATCCGAACGACCGTTATGTCTGTGTTCGAGGCACCCATGTTGACGGATGAAGCAGCACTTTGGGAGGCCATGATAATAAGAGCGTATAATCGAGTATGAAATAAACGAGTACGAGCATGAAATAAACGACTACGAAATAAGAGCGTATGGAGTGGTAATGTGGTATAATTGTGTCACACCCTCAAAATCCACTAACGGAGTTTTACCGTCAGAGAGTGTGAACTGGCAGGATCGGAATCATTAGTTATAATCAAACCAAAGAAAAACGTTTAAATGAAAGTAAGTGCGGAAGCGTAAAACCTTAATTCAAAAGTTGCGTCACGCAGGACGACTTAAAACCAAATGTAACTGTTAAAATTAAGTTTGTAGAATAAAGATGTTTTCAATTAATGCATGCTCCTAAACCGCGCGCCCGCCTCGGCTACCTGAGAATAACATACTAAAAGTGTCAACACAAGGTTGGTGAGTTCACAAGTTAAATAAGATAAATCGTTTAGCGTTTTGCGTAACCTCGTTACGGCGTTTCAGTGTTGCGTAACCCCGTTACGACGTTTAAGTGTTGCGTAACCCCGTTACGACGTTTCAGTGTTTTGCGTAACCTCGTTACGGCGTTTCAGTGTTTTGCGTAACCTCGTTACGGCGTTTAAGTGTTTTGCATTACCAGATAGTGTTATGTCAAATTATATATCGATAGGTAGCTAATCTATACAACAAGTATCGCTAAGTGGTTCGCGACCGAAGCTGACTGTTTATCAAGTGCCCGTCACCAGGTCAATCCAGACCATGGTAAGTGTTAGCCAAAATTACACCCACTCAACCTCCAGTTGAGCTTAGCGTCGGGTGGGGTTTGTCAAACCCAGTAGTACTACTCAACAGTGACTCGCTATTCCAAATATTAACCGGTCCGATGTGTGGGACTTCAAATGTTACGTTTGCCGCTTAGCCTTTACAAGTGATATATAATTTATAACAAAATCTTAAATATGCGTTTATCTCAGAAAATACGTTTATCGGAGTATGTTATCTCCCCCAAGTGAAAAACGTTTGAAAACAGTTCAAAGAGCGGGGTAAGTGAAACTCACTGTTTGC
Organism: Bidens hawaiensis; assembly: GCF_021521415.1. Lineage (NCBI taxonomy): Eukaryota > Viridiplantae > Streptophyta > Magnoliopsida > Asterales > Asteraceae > Bidens > Bidens hawaiensis. The sequence goes on from NW_027492661.1 coordinate 179,118, forward strand.
GAAGAATATCCCGATATAGATCACCAAGTGATGCGCGTCGTAGAAACTCTCTAGCGTTCTAAATAACAAAGAGATTTTCTAAGTATCGGTACGTTTAACGAGTCTCTAGACTCGGCACATAATACCTATGCACGTAACAGATTTCGTGTTTCGTTTGTGAATTGTGTGTGACTTAAACAAGTACAATTGCGATACGATACATGAGTGAGCAATTACTTTCGTGTCACGTACTAACAACATACTTTACTAGCAATTATCCCCGTAAGGGCATTTTGGTCAACAAACAAAGACTAACTAACCATTATTCCCCATAAGGGCAATTTGGTCAATTCATGGCAATCAACTAACAACTATTCCCCGCAAGGGTATTTTGGTCAAAATACAACAATTATATAAAAACTATCATATTTCATGCATTCCTACACAACTCAGCAGCTAGTTTCGTTATGACAGAATTTCTACTTGAAAGATTGCACTAGTTCACCGATCATAACGTCTCAATTAATTCACCAAAAATTACCACAGAAGCATACATATCTTAGGTTTCCAGAACATATTTTATCTTATTTTTATTCCACATATTTTTCTTATAATGATCAAAACATTACAGCAAACTCATATCAGTCAGATTCATGTGCAACAGAATGTTATTTGCAATTCCCATTAAACGAAAAATCCAATAAATGCAAGACCACTTGGGTTTGGTTCCTAACTCAATGAGTAAACTTCCAGAAGTGGAACCAACCCAATTGGTCTCGTAGTTCATGAGATATAACATTTACAACATAACCTAACAGCAGGTCTAATAGCTCAGCTTTGCATCACGTTTTTGTAAAATCATAAAAGTATACCTCCACTTATCCAAAAATTACGAATTTATACTTTATAGAAACTAGACTCAACCTAGTTTACTGCAGTACCCACAATCTCAATCAATTTTCACGTTTACACTTCGTTACAGTCACTTAAACATCATATATACATTCTGTCCAGAATCTGTTCACATCAAAACTCAACATAATAACAATCTATGAACTATCATGCATCCATATAACCCTCTAGACACTATAACTACTATCCATGCATATCAATTACACCATACATACAAGATTAGGGTTTGTGTTTTAACTCAAATCAAAGACAACAATCAATCAAGCAACAACATCAATCTAGTTATCAATCCATTATCCAACTAACAACAATCATATTAATCACATACATACACATGATCGGCCGATTAGGGTTTACACACAACCCATTAAACATCAAAATTAAACAACAAAGAGGTAAGAGGTGATCAAGTATACCTTCCTAGCACCTAGTTCTTGGATTAATCTCTTGATTTGATGTGTGTATGTGTGAGTGGGTGGACGGCAGCTGTGGAGAACCAAAGAGGGGAGGCCGATCGGTCTTGTTTATAATATAAAATAGATTAGGGTTTAGTGTTTAGGTTATATTTATAGATAACCAAGTTACATTCTAGTCCCTAAACTTTCAAGTGCTACATCTCTAGCCTAAACTAGTTGGTTCTTGTTTCTTGTTTAACATTCCACATAACAATCAAGTAACACACATATACCTAACACATAATAATCACATAATTAGTGTTTTGACGTTTGTCGTTTATTTATCAATCGTTCGCGTCAACTCGTTTGCGTTTCGGTGCAAATCCCGAAAGACTACACATGTAGTAAGTGTTAAGCGTCATTTAAACCCTAGTTTAAATGTAATGAAGTGTGCGTTATAGATTCAACGATCTTAAAGTTTGAATTGACGGAGTTGAGTTAACGGGGTTAACCTGAAATTGACGATTGTCACATCATTCCCATGTTAAAGAATTTTCGTCCCGAAAATTTGAGTCAAGTCGTGATGAGTGTCTGAAAAAGTAAGAAAAATTTTCAGTTTGTCATATCATCCCCTAGTAGAAAGAAATTTCGTCCCGAAATTTAATTCATACCTCCGGTGATGTTTGACGGTTTGCCGGGTTTCGCGGTTTTCGGTGTTTGGTTAGCCCTTCAAAAAGGTGAGGATACTTTTTCGTCATGTGATCCTCGCGTTCCCACGTGAACCCCGGTCCACGTCTCGAGTTCCAACGAATCTTAACGATTGGAATTTTGCTGTGTTTGAGCGTTTTGGTTTCCCAATCCAAAACCTCGACTGGTTCCTCAATGAAACGTAACTGTTCATCAACTTGTAGTTCCTCCAAAGGGACTACTTGGTTTTCATCAGATAGGCATTTCTTCAAATTTGATACGTGGAATATATCATGTACGCCACTGAGTTCTGTTGGTAGGTCCAGTCGGTACGCCACCGGACCAATGCGCTCAGTTATCCGGTACGGACCAACATACCGTGGGTTGAGTTTGTTTCGCTTCCCAAAGCGAACCACACCTTTCCAAGGTGAGACTTTGAGTAACACCCGATCGTTCACTTGAAATTCGAGAGGTTTCCGGCGCTTGTCGGCGTAACTCTTTTGGCGATCTCGTGCTGCTGCCATGCGATTTCGGATTTGAACAATCTTTTCCGAGGTTTCGAGTACCAGTTCCGGACCAGTGATTTGGCTGTCACCCACCTCTGCCCAGCAGAGTGGTGATCGACACTTCCGTCCGTACAGCGCTTCAAACGGCGCTGCCTTAATACTTGCGTGGTAGCTGTTATTATACGAAAACTCTACCAAGGGTAAGTGGGGTTCCCAACTTTTTCCGAAATCTAAGACGCATGCACGCAACATATCCTCCAGGGTCTGAATAGTCCGTTCACTTTGCCCATCCGTCTGAGGATGGTATGCTGTACTCATATCGAGACGGGTGCCCAGTGCGCTTTGCAGCGACTTCCAAAAGTGCGAGGTGAAACGAGAATCTCGATCGGAAATGATCGAGACAGGCACTCCGTGTCTAGACACCACTTCTTTCATGTATACTCGAGTCAGTCTTTCCATTTTGTCTGTTTCTTTAATCGCTAGGAAGTGTGCCGATTTAGTCAACCGGTCAACGATCACCCAGATGGTATCGCATCTCGTCGGTGTCTTAGGCAAACCCGTAATAAAGTCCATAGAGATGTGTTCCCATTTCCACATTGGGAGTTCCGGTTGTTGCAGTAGACCAGATGATTTCTGGTATTCTATCTTGACTCTGGCACAAGTCAAACATTTGCTCACGTAGGTGGCAATGTCGGCTTTCATGTTCGGCCACCAGTAAAGTGCCTTTAAATCATGATACATTTTATCTGAGCCAGGGTGAATAGAATATCGAGACTTGTGAGCTTCGTCCATCACTAGAGTTCTCAACTCTCCGTATCGTGGAACCCAAATCCGGTTCTCAAAATATCGGACCCCGTCCGATTTGGTTTCAAGTTGCTTGTTCATGCCCCGCATGAGTTCCGATGGAAGATTGTCATCTTTCAAAGCTTCAAGTTGCGCATCGCGAATCTGATCGGGTAAGCTGGCATGAATCGTGAGTTGCAATGCTCTCACCCGTCTGGGTTTATCCGTTTCTTTTCTGCTGAGGGCGTCGGCCACCACATTGGCCTTGCCAGGGTGGTACTTGATGGCACAATCATAATCTTTAAGCAGCTCGACCCAACGACGCTGTCGCATGTTCAGCTCCTTCTGATCGTAGATATGTTGGAGACTCTTGTGGTCGGTGTAAATGGTAAACTTGGTACCGTACAAGTAATGCCTCCATATCTTAAGAGCAAACACTACAGCTCCGAGTTCCAAATCGTGGGTCGTGTAGTTCTTCTCGTGAACCCGTAGTTGTCTAGAGGCGTAGGCTATAACCTTCTCGAGTTGCATCAACACACAACCGAGACCTTGTATAGATGCGTCACAGTGTACCTCAAAATTTTCCGTTCCCTCGGGGAGAGCTAAAATAGGGGCGCTACAAAGCTTGGTTTTCAACAGTTGAAAAGCGGATTCTTGCGCGTCACCCCAGTTGTACTTAGTGCCCTTGTGGGTCAAAGCGGTGAGGGGTTGAGCAATCTTTGAAAATCCCTCGATGAAACGCCGGTAGTAGCCGGCCAGTCCTAGGAATTGTCGCACCTCAGTCGGAGTCTTAGGTGCTTCCCAGTTTTTGATGGCCTCTACCTTACCGGGATCGACATGGATACCATTCTCGTTGATCACATGTCCTAAAAAGTGAACCTCACGAAGCCAAAATTCACATTTCGAGAGTTTAGCATACAGTTGTTCCTTCTTCAATAGTTCCAGAATTACCCTTAAGTGCTCTTCGTGGTCAGTCTCGTTCTTGGAGTAGACGAGAATATCATCAATGAAAACAATCACGAACTTGTCGAGGTACGCCTTGCATACTCGATTCATGAGATCCATAAATACGGCTGGTGCGTTGGTTAGGCCAAAAGGCATAACCGAAAACTCGTAGTGACCATACCGTGTTCTGAAAGCCGTCTTTGAAATATCTTCTTCGCGCACTCTCAGCTGGTGGTAACCGGATCGTAGATCGATCTTCGAGTAGTAACTCGATCCCTGAAGCTGGTCAAACAAATCATCAATTCGGGGTAAAGGATAACGGTTCTTGACCGTCACCTTGTTCAACTCCCGGTAGTCGATGCACATTCGGAAAGTCCCGTCTTTCTTTCGGACAAACAAGACAGGGGCTCCCCATGGCGATGAGCTAGGTCGGATAAAACCTTTATCCAACAAATCTTGCAACTGTGTGGACAACTCCTGAAGTTCCGCCGGTGCGAGCCGATACGGGGCTCGTGCTATGGGTGCTGCACCGGGTGTCAACTCGATTTGGAATTCGACTTGACGAATAGGAGGGATTCCGGGCAAATCCTCCGGGAAAACTTCCGGAAAGTCTCGCACAACCGGTATGTCTTCAATTAGTTTCTCCTCCGCGGGTTTCTCAACAATCTGCGCCAAAATTGCCGAATGACCCTTTCGTAGATACTTCTGTGCCTTCAAAAGGGTAATGACGCTGGTGGTCATGCCGCTTCTCTCGCCTCGGACCGAAATGATCTCGCCGGAAGGGGTGGTAATATGGACTATCTTATCATGGCATAAAATCTCCGCTCGGTTCTCGGATAACCAGTCCATGCCGACAACGACATCGAAACTACTAAGCGTAAAAGGAATAAGGTCGATGTCAAAGACATGACCTGACAGTTTCAACTTACATCCCGCAAGTATATGAGTTGTTATTACAGTTTTACCGTTAGCTAATTCAACAGGAAACTTAGCGTCTAACGGGGTTGGAGTAAGGTCTAAAAGTTGGCTAAAGGCTTTCGACACAAAACTCCTATCAGCTCCAGTGTCAAACAAAACAGAAGCAAAACAATCGTTTACAGGGAACTTACCAGACACCACATGCGGATCATTGCGGGCTTGACCCGATCCAATCACAAACGCTCTTCCTTTGCCATTGCCTCCACCATTACCGCCACTTCCATTACCCCCATTGTTGTCATTCTGTTTCAGCTTGGGGCAATCTTTCCGGAAATGACCTTCCTGCCCACATTCAAAGCACCCCTTAGTTGTCATTGGTGGCTTAGGAGCACCCTTTGCCGCAAGGTCTCCTCTACATTCTTTCGCTTGGTGACCTATCTTTCCGCATCTTTGACACTTGACACGGTCACACTGGCCAACATGATGAAAGTTGCACCTGTTGCACTTTGGATATTTCCCAGCATATCCGCTCGAAACCTGCCCGCTACCGTTGTTGTTGTTGTTGTGATTCTGAGTGTTGAAACTCCGAGTAAATTCGGGCTTACGGTAGTGGTGTTGCGGTGGGAGGTTCGAGGATGAAGATCTGGTGTTGTCAAACTTCCTCTTCCCGCTGTTCGGGTTGCTGTTGCTGTTACTGTTGCTGACGTGGTCATTACTCGGGTTGTCACGGGCTTTAGTGGTCGAACCCCTAGGTGGTAACGCACCTTGGGTCACAGCCTGATCCGTCAGTTTGTGAGCTAAACGGATCGCTTGTTGGATCGTGGCTGGTCGGGAAGACGTCACCATGCCCTGAAATTGCGGTGCTAAACCATCAATGTACATTTCTATTCTCTTGCTCGGCGGATCCACCATCCGCGGACACATCACAGCCAACTCGTGCGAACGAGTGGTGTAGGCTTCGATTTCCGAGCCCACCATCTTCAGTGACCAGAATTCTGACTCTAACTTCGAAATCTCCTCTCTCGGACAGTACTCCTCTCGCATCATGTTTTTGAACTCCTCCCAGTTCATCGCGTTAGCCAGTTCCAATCCAAGAATTTGCACATCGTCTGAGGACACCTCTGAGTGTGCCTCTGGCTCAGCCGGTTCTTCCTCCGGTTCTTCTTCGGGTTCCTCCTCGGGATCTTCCTCGGGATCCTCCTCAGGCTCCTCTTCGGGATCTTCTTCAGGTTCTACTTCAGGCTCTGCCTCGGGCTCGGCCTCAGGCTCTGCTGCGTTCTGAGCAAGTTGCATTTGTAGGATATCGCAACGTTCTAACGCTATCTCAGTTCGGGTCCTTGCTTCTTGGAGTTGCTCTTGCAAGTCTATCATCTCAGCTTGCATCTTCATCATAACCTTCGTTTGTTGCTCACTAGTCTCTTGCATTTCCTTCATTGCCGCTGCCATGCGGGCAATCTCCTCCTTAGTCTCGGTTCCGTCTTTAAACAGTCTGGAAACGTTCTCTCTAGTGTAGCGCATGTAACCCACATCACGCTCCAAACAAGAAACGACAGCTGCGAGAACTCGCTCTACAGGTTCGGTTATGGGTGGTAGGGTGTTAGGGTAAGCAGGGTGGTTCGGGTGAGGCAATGGGGGAACTTGTTCACGGTAGACCATACGTCTGATCATGTTGGGGTACCAATCCCAGCAAACGTTGTTTTCATACAGGCCTCCGGATAGGCGGTACCTCTTCGGTGCAGGAGCTTCGAATTCCGGGACTACACGGGGTGGCGAGGCAGTAGGTAACTGCGGTTCCTTCCCGTGAGCATGCGTCATCGAATCGGATGATGATGAGGGTGGCGTCGACATTCCTACAGGTAAGCCGTGTATATGCGCGCGTATGAGTGAAGGAGGTAAAGAAATAAGATTTCAAGACTACACAAACCTATGCAGTGCGTATCATTATAACTAATGGGTCGTCGCGGTTATAGTCTAGTATGCATGCAGCTTCTAGTTCGCTATAACCAATGGCTCTGATACCAATCTGTCACACCCTCAAAATCCACTAACGGAGTTTTACCGTCAGAGAGTGTGAACTGGCAGGATCGGAATCATTAGTTATAATCAAACCAAAGAAAAACGTTTAAATGAAAGTAAGTGCGGAAGCGTAAAACCTTAATTCAAAAGTTGCGTCACGCAGGACGACTTAAAACCAAATGTAACTGTTAAAATTAAGTTTGTAGAATAAAGATGTTTTCAATTAATGCATGCTCCTAAACCGCGCGCCCGCCTCGGCTACCTGAGAATAACATACTAAAAGTGTCAACACAAGGTTGGTGAGTTCACAAGTTAAATAAGATAAATCGTTTAGCGTTTTGCGTAACCTCGTTACGGCGTTTCAGTGTTGCGTAACCCCGTTACGACGTTTAAGTGTTGCGTAACCCCGTTACGACGTTTCAGTGTTTTGCGTAACCTCGTTACGGCGTTTCAGTGTTTTGCGTAACCTCGTTACGGCGTTTAAGTGTTTTGCATTACCAGATAGTGTTATGTCAAATTATATATCGATAGGTAGCTAATCTATACAACAAGTATCGCTAAGTGGTTCGCGACCGAAGCTGACTGTTTATCAAGTGCCCGTCACCAGGTCAATCCAGACCATGGTAAGTGTTAGCCAAAATTACACCCACTCAACCTCCAGTTGAGCTTAGCGTCGGGTGGGGTTTGTCAAACCCAGTAGTACTACTCAACAGTGACTCGCTATTCCAAATATTAACCGGTCCGATGTGTGGGACTTCAAATGTTACGTTTGCCGCTTAGCCTTTACAAGTGATATATAATTTATAACAAAATCTTAAATATGCGTTTATCTCAGAAAATACGTTTATCGGAGTATGTTATCTCCCCCAAGTGAAAAACGTTTGAAAACAGTTCAAAGAGCGGGGTAAGTGAAACTCACTGTTTGCGAAGAATATCCCGATATAGATCACCAAGTGATGCGCGTCGTAGAAACTCTCTAGCGTTCTAAATAACAAAGAGATTTTCTAAGTATCGGTACGTTTAACGAGTCTCTAGACTCGGCACATAATACCTATGCACGTAACAGATTTCGTGTTTCGTTTGTGAATTGTGTGTGACTTAAACAAGTACAATTGCGATACGATACATGAGTGAGCAATTACTTTCGTGTCACGTACTAACAACATACTTTACTAGCAATTATCCCCGTAAGGGCATTTTGGTCAACAAACAAAGACTAACTAACCATTATTCCCCATAAGGGCAATTTGGTCAATTCATGGCAATCAACTAACAACTATTCCCCGCAAGGGTATTTTGGTCAAAATACAACAATTATATAAAAACTATCATATTTCATGCATTCCTACACAACTCAGCAGCTAGTTTCGTTATGACAGAATTTCTACTTGAAAGATTGCACTAGTTCACCGATCATAACGTCTCAATTAATTCACCAAAAATTACCACATAAGCATACATATCTTAGGTTTCCAGAACATATTTTATCTTATTTTTATTCCACATATTTTTCTTATAATGATCAAAACATTACAGCAAACTCATATCAGTCAGATTCATGTGCAACAGAATGTTATTTGCAATTCCCATTAAACGAAAAATCCAATAAATGCAAGACCACTTGGGTTTGGTTCCTAACTCAATGAGTAAACTTCCAGAAGTGGAACCAACCCAATTGGTCTCGTAGTTCATGAGATATAACATTTACAACATAACCTAACAGCAGGTCTAATAGCTCAGCTTTGCATCACGTTTTTGTAAAATCATAAAAGTATACCTCCACTTATCCAAAAATTACGAATTTATACTTTATAGAAACTAGACTCAACCTAGTTTACTGCAGTACCCACAATCTCAATCAATTTTCACGTTTACACTTCGTTACAGTCACTTAAACATCATATATACATTCTGTCCAGAATCTGTTCACATCAAAACTCAACATAATAACAATCTATGAACTATCATGCATCCATATAACCCTCTAGACACTATAACTACTATCCATGCATATCAATTACACCATACATACAAGATTAGGGTTTGTGTTTTAACTCAAATCAAAGACAACAATCAATCAAGCAACAACATCAATCTAGTTATCAATCCATTATCCAACTAACAACAATCATATTAATCACATACATACGCATGATCGGCCGATTAGGGTTTACACACAACCCATTAAACATCAAAATTAAACAACAAAGAGGTAAGAGGTGATCAAGTATACCTTCCTAGCACCTAGTTCTTGGATTAATCTCTTGATTTGATGTGTGTATGTGTGAGTGGGTGGACGGCAGCTGTGGAGAACCAAAGAGGGGAGGCCGATCGGTCTTGTTTATAATATAAAATAGATTAGGGTTTAGTGTTTAGGTTATATTTATAGATAACCAAGTTACATTCTAGTCCCTAAACTTTCAAGTGCTACATCTCTAGCCTAAACTAGTTGGTTCTTGTTTCTTGTTTAACATTCCACATAACAATCAAGTAACACACATATACCTAACACACAATAATCACATAATTAGTGTTTTGACGTTTGTCGTTTATTTATCAATCGTTCGCGTCAACTCGTTTGCGTTTCGGTGCAAATCCCGAAAGACTACACATGTAGTAAGTGTTAAGCGTCATTTAAACCCTAGTTTAAATGTAATGAAGTGTGCGTTATAGATTCAACGATCTTAAAGTTTGAATTGACGGAGTTGAGTTAACGGGGTTAACCTGAAATTGACGATTGTCACAAATTGAGTGTGAGATAACAAAATAATCACGTATGAAATAAACGTTTAGAGCTAGTAGAGTTGTATAATCGAGTGTGAGCTAACCTACCCAACCTAAACTATATATAGTTGTTTGTGGGGGTAAAATGTTAAAAAAAACGGCTAGAAATCAAGAAAAAACGGGCAAAAAAGGACCCAAACGGTCATATGGCCGTTTTATAACGGTCAAAAACCGGTTAACCTAAAAACCGGTTAACCGGTTTTTAGGTTAACCGGTTTTTGACCGTTAACCGGTTAACCGGTTTTTAGGTTAACCGGTTTTTTAATAACCGGTTTTTAAATTTAACCGGTTTTTTTACTAACCGGTTCAATAACCGGTTTTTGTCCACGAATGAGTAACCGAAGTACTAACCGGCGGTTCAATAACCGGTCTAACCGGTTTTTTAATAACCGGTTTTTCTATTAACCGGTTTTCGGTTAAACCGACCAAACCGGTTCTATAACCGGTTTTTTTGAACACCTCTAATTGTGAATGGTATAAACCTAACGGCCTAAAAAGTTTAAAATAATATAAACTAATTATTTCACTCCACATGACCCCACAACAACATCTTATATTTCACCTCACCATAACACATTCAACTTAGTGTGAAAGTCCTTTCTAGCAAAGGTGACGCTTATGTGTCACGAATTGTTCTTTTAACATCTCACACCTCACACCTCTCATAACATATAGCCCAAGGTTTAAATTACTTAACAACCCTTATTTATCTCAACATGACATGAAATAAAATACTACGTATATGTATATTTCATTGCTAGTATAGAGGCTAAATAATTATTTTTATGTTTGAAAGATCACAACTGAAATAACATAACATATTTTCAATTCGGAAAAGAAAAGTATTTTTGTACCCTTTTGCAAAACAGTTGAACAATATAACCAACTAATTCTACTTTTGTTATATTACTAATGTTTAGAATTAGTCTCTCTGATACACCTTAATTTCTCCTAGAGGCATTGTATATGATTTAAGAAAATAGCTAAAAGAATATTAGAAAATCTGATTATTTAAGAAAACAATATATTACATGAGAGTAAAATAAAGTTTACTCGAATCAAAGAGCTTGTTTGATCCCTTTGGAATCCATATGTCAACTTGACAAACAGTTACATTTATAACTAACACTCCCTATGACTTTATAAACATAGCTCTGGATTCCATAAAATTTCATTTAAAGCATATGATACACTTGGGTTATCTCGGTTTGGTAATTGTATCTATTTAATGGAGAGCATTATTTTGACAAAACCTAACAATTATGGAATTGTAATCACTGTTAAAGAAACTGTAGTCAGATAGCAGTTCCATATACAGGTCTTAGATTTGAACTTGACAAGTGTGTACTGATATATCAGATAGACAGATGGGTGACTGTTGGCGATCCAACGAAGCGGGATTGTGTTGACCGGAAAGACCTCTCGTATGGATCAACATCTGCTTGTCTCATTCTGCGGTACTCTTCTATCATATTCGTCACTGACTCCATGATTTCTGATATCACTGGTCTCAATCTCTTCTCACCCTATCATTATCATTACCACTAATCGTTATTTAACAATAATATAACGGTATAATAGTATGATATTATACATACCTGAGTACACAGGGAGACAATATCAGCAAATCGAGAGAGAGCTTTCGGGGGTATTGTTTTTCGGAGAGCTGGTTCAACCATCTCATCCAAAGACTCGTCATGAAGACGCGAAGAAGCCCATTGCACTAGAGGATTCTCTTCTTTTCTGTTCAAAACGAAACATACCAAAACATCAGTTAATAATACATGAGCATATAGTGTGTGCAAGTGAGTCATACCCGGTATTCAAAGCCTTCTTTCCAGTTAAAAGTTCCAGTAGCAGCACTCCATAGGCATAGATGTCATCCTTCTGGTAGCTAGATACAGGTTGAATCTCTTCAGGAGCAACCAATTCAGAACTCTGTTCGAGTCACTCATTAGTTAATAAGTAAATGGGTCGACTTAACCAACAATGTATGTAGTACATACCTCAGCTTTAGCACTGTTTAATGTTAACGGCTTCAAAACAGCTAGACAGCAGTCAGAGATGCGAGGAATTAGATCTTCATCAAGTAAGACATTAGCAGCCTTCAAATTTCTGTGAGCCAAAGGAGGCACACAAATGGAATGCAAGTGGCTGAAAAAGATAATAAGTCAATAACAACAATGAGAATCACATATTAATCAGTGTTTCAAGTGAAGATGAGATGCTTACTTCAAAGCTCGGGCTATTCCAAGAGCAACTTTGAGACGAAGGCCCCAAGATAAAGGCATGTATCCTTCAGAATGCAAAGCATGATCAAGAGAGAGGTTTCTTACATATTCATACACAAGCATATGCTGTCCCTGTTCTACACAGTACCCGTGTAGTGTTATGATATTCGGATGCCTTAAACGGGATGCATTCCAAATAACCTCCAAAAACCGCTGTTCTTCAGGAAGAGAGAGTGCAGCCGTACTGATGCACTTCACAGCAAACACCTTCCACAATGAAAAAAAGACATTAAAATGATTATAACGGGTCAATTTCAACCCATTTACTTCTGAATGGGCATGCAAATGAACAGAACGTTCAGTAAACCATTCGGTGGGAAGCTTGTTAATGTTCGTTTATTTAATAAACAAACGAAGATGAACACATGTCTCATTCATTCAATTATGTTCGTGAACGTTTATTTATGTTTGTTCATATAAATTTGTTTATGTTTGTTCATTTATGTTGTTAGTTTACGTTTGTTCGTTTATGCTCATTAATATATTCATAAAAACTTCTAAGCCCATTTCAGTTCAGTTTAGTTTTAATGACCTTTTAAACCAAACACATTGTTATTCATTCACATGTACTTTTAATTGGTTTTAGCATAGTTATATACTTATATTTGTTCTTCTATGTTCAGCTATGTTCGTTCGTAGTTCGTGAACCGTTCGTTTAGACAGTTAACAAATGAATATAAAACGAACACGAACAGGAACACATTAATTTTGTTAATTAACGAACATGAACAAGAAAACCCCGTTCGTTTAATTGTTCGTGTTCATGAAGCGTTTTTTAGACAGTTAATAGACGAACATACACAAACACGAACGGTCATTTTCTTAATGAGCAAAAACGAACAAGAAAACCCCGTTCATTTAATTATTGTATCGGTTAAAGATAAAAGAACAAACACAGACATAACACGTTCGTGTTTGTTCGGTTCATACTGGCCTACTTACGAATGGGTCGAATTGGGTTATGCTCTATATTTAGTGGGTCAAACAGGACAAAATTCACCCAAAAATAATATAATTTGGCTAATCATATTTAAGGCACTACTTTTCTATGCAAAAATATAATAAAAAAAAAGACAGAGACTTTTTCGAGTCAACCCGTGTTCACATAAGTGAATAGTACCCAATTTGACCCAAAATGACCCGTTTTGATTGTTTACCCATTTGGCCCGGCCCACCCAAATAAAGAAGAGTCAAGAATGTACTTGTCCATCAGGGAACTCTGCTCTGAACACTGAGCCAAGAGATCCTTCTCCTAGAAAGTTAGTTTGGTTGAAGCTATTTGTGGCTAATTCCAGCTCCGCAACTGTGTATAATTTTGCACCAATGGGAGCTCTAATCTTCTTAGCAAAACTTCTTCTTCTATTCACTTTCACAAATCTAGTATGGGCTGGACGAAAACGCCTTAACCCACTAGGTGAGTTGATAACCGAGAATTCCAGGCTCTCCTCATGAGCATCAGATAAACAATCTGTAATACAGAATATAGATATATCTTTTATAATAATATGTGTTTAACAAACAGTATGCAATTATTATTAGTGAATCAAGGCTCTTTGAGCTTGCTTGCCTACGGGTGTACTGAGTGGAAGAGAATGTTGCGAGTGTTCACTTGTTTCTTGTCTTCTAAGCTTTCTACCACATTTATAGAACTGAATCATGAAGAGTAGTAAGCATGCTACCACTAGCGTACCACCACCAACCAAAATGCCTATTTTGCTCGATTTCTTCTTTTTATGCATTACAACTTCAGGAAAAGGATAGGTTTCAACTGCACTTGATTCGGTTGACGGTGGAAGGGTAATGTTCAGCTGATCTGGTGGATTGTCTAGAGGGAAATCCCAGGGCGGGTTGTTATCGGATTTGCCAAACATATTACCCCCGATCCTTATCAAAGACAAAGACAAAGAGAATGTGATTTAGAGGTCATATAAATGAGTTCGAAAGTAGCAAGAAACTAAGAAAAAAATTGAAAAATATTTCATTGTGGAAGCTTACCACAGATTGTGTATATCCTGGAATTGCTTTGGAATAATACCACTAAAGTGGTTGTCCTCTATGTTCCTGGCATTGTATGGATTTGAAGTTAGCATCATCAGATAACTCTTAAGAGATGCTACGAACAATGAAAAAACTTACAGATCTGTTAGCTGTAGGCCAGCTAGATAGATCACTGATCCTGTGAATTCGTTATGCTGCAAGAACCTGAAAAATTGTTCTACAAATCAATAAAACTAAGCCAAATGTGTTAATAAATGTGTAGATCTTGTTAAACAATTGGAAGGCACACTGACAGTCTTGAGAGGCCTCTGAGTGTTCCAAATGAACTTGGTAGGTCCCCTATAAATTGGTTGTAAGACAGGTCCCTGTGAAAACAGAATTGATTTACTTTCTTTCACAAAAAAAGGTCAGGCATATATACATATTGAGAAAAAAGTTCATATCATACATTTCTTTAAGAAATGACAGGCCTGTAAATACATTGCCAATAGGCCCTGACAAATAGTTGTGGCTCAAGTTCCTGCAAGGAGAAAGATTATGCCTGCTTGATAACAGGTGAAGTAAGTTGGAGACGAGGAGAAAGACTTACATATGTATAATATTTTTCATGGAAGATATTGAGTAAGGTATGTATTGGCTAAGATTGTTGCATGCCAAATTTCTGCATTCACGTGGATATTTAAGTTGAAATGAATACTTGTAACAACGTAAAAGGAAGTTAATTCTGTAAGGTAATATCAGTAGAGTGAATCTTACAGCTGTGTTAGATTTAAAGGCAGATTGTATGGAATTTCACCATAAATGCTGTTGTTGCTAACATCCCTAGTATTAGAAGCACCAAAATTTAGAAAGCAGGATATATATACAATAAATATTATGTGAAATTGAAGTTGCATGACTAAAAGAACCTACAGTTGCTTCAGGTGAAGGAGATTATTGAGCTGGTAACCAAGGTTTCCACTAATGTTTTGATTGTCAAGTTTACTGTAAATTAAGTGAAGTAATGTAAGTTCAGGGTAAAAGATCAAAAAAGTATAATCCTAAACAACTTCCATCTATTCAACACAAAAGAGTCACATTTATGCAACTAAAAGTTCTATAACTTCTGACATATTTATTTTTGCGTTATTGACAATCATGTATTTTGGGAACAAAAAGTTCTTCATAGTTTGGATGAGTACACATCATTTGTAATATACTTAACATAACACATGACTCTTCTACATTGTTGGATTAACTAAATGAAGGGAAGATCTTAGACTTACATTTTGGTGATGTATGAACCAGAGCATGTAACTCCAGTCCACGATTCTGCACACGGATCACCACCGCTTGATTTCCATCCTTTGAGCTGTGGTGGAGTATTTAAAGACCTATACAGATCTTGAAGCGCCTTAACTGCCGAGATCACACAAAGATATTACATACAGTACTATGATTGCAACTAGGTTCTACACTACCAAGCAGTTATTACAAAATGATGCGCACAAACATTATTCAAAATAACAAAAACACCAGAGCAAAGCCATACTGAACTATGTCCATTCCGTTAATCATTTGAATAATCATAATTAACATAACTAAGCTATCAAAGCTCAGGTAATTAACAGAAATAAGAGGACATAGTTCACAAATAATCAGCTAGGGTTTCTGAGAACTAATAACACATACCTTCGAGATTATCGGTATGAGCAGAACCTTGTGGAACCAGAAGCATCAATAACGCCCATACAGCACTCAAGTACAAACATCTACAGCAAGTCATCGTTGAAATTGAGCTCATCACACAAAGTAGCCGATTAATTGCTTAGAAATCGCCTGAAAATAGAATTAACGAGGATAATTATACAGAAGGAACTCCAATTCTAAGAATCAAAAACTAATTCTTCAATTAATCACTTCAAATCCACATTTCGCACAGAATTAGATAAAATCAAAAGATGTGTTGAGTACGAACTGTGTATGCATCAACATTTCTAAATGTACGAATGTAAAAGCGATTAATTAAGCCTTGAAGTAAAATTAGGGTTCGCAGCATACCTTCGAAGAAGAAGCTTGCTCTCTGTAAGTAAGTTGGGCGTTTAGTGAGAGAAATTGCTTAGAGAGTTAGGGTTTATGGCTTCAATTTGGTGAGTGAGTTGCAGAGAGTACACGATTACACGTCAGCAAACGAGCGGTTAGTTTGTTGCGTTCGCGCTTTGTTTTGAGATATGAATAGAGCGTGACAAGAGGGATATTGTAATTCATGCATTAGCGGTTGTACACTAATATAATGGTGGATTCGTAATCATAGTTTCAGTCAATCGATTTCAGTTAGAAGAAACAAACTATAAAAAGCCGTGATATTTAAATATCTTTTATTTGAACAAGAAAACATGAGTTATAAACAATAAATTCGAATACGCAGTGGAGGTTTAAGATGGAAGAAGATAGTCTTCGGAGAAACTTCATATTAGCTAGGGGAGCAAATGACCCGAGTTGCTCGCGAGCTACTCGAGATTGGCTCGTGAGAAAATTCAATCGAGCCGAGCTTAATCGAGCCCGAGTTTGAGCCTAAAGGTAAGCTTGTTTAGCAAACAAGCCTGAGCCCGGGTTTCACATATGAAGCTCGAGCTCTGTGTAAATTAAACAAGTTGAGCTCAAGCCTAGTTAAGCTCAGGCTCGGCTCGATTCGTTTGCACCCCTATGCATCATATGGCGAGATCGTGGACAACATTTCCGCATAACAAAAGATCAATGGTGTTTGGGATAAGATTATGAAAAAAGGCCCTTGCTACCTCCCAAATTCCGTTGGTGAACTTGATTAATGTGAGGTGGGTGATGGTTTAAAAATTCGGTTTTAGTTGGATGTTTGGCTAGACAATTGTCTCTTAAGGAATCGGTTTCCAAAGTTGTTTGAACTAGAAGCGAATAAAACTTGCGTAGTTGCGGATCGTTGTATTAATAATGATGGGGTCCATTCGATGTCTTGGAACTGGAAAACTTGGTTCGTGTACGGTGAGGCTATTAATGAGCTAAAGAATTTGTTAGATATCCTTTTCTATTTTCGGTTCAAAGGGGTCAAGATAAATGGGTATGGGAAGGAGAGACATCCGAGGCGTTTTTAGTTGCGGCTACGAAAAAGCTTCTTTATAAGGCTAACCGGCCGATTCAATCAAACATCTTGGAGTGAATAGTTGAGTCCCTTTGAAGGTGAATGCGGTTGTACGGAGGGCATCTTTGAACCGTTTTGCCTACTAGTGATAACTTGATGGAAGGAATTATAATATATGGTCTGGGTATATGCAGCAACTGTAAGGTAACGACCGATGGGGGAGTCGGTTGATCAGATTTTTGCATCTTTCTATGTTGCAGCTGAGGTGACGTGTTAGTTTGTGGTGCAATATTCAGCCCCTTAACCCTGGGTCGGCAAGTGAGATTCTTTCAATTTTAAACAGGTGCTAGAAGTCGGTTTCAAAAGCAAAATGGTCCAGTCAATTATTATTATGGCTATATGCCTATGATGTGTGTGGAGAGCTCGTAACAATTTGATTTTTGATAACAAGTCTTTGAATATTGAAAACATTATTGAAGATATAAAGGTTCTTACCTATTTGAGAATTAAAACTAGGACTAAATGTTTGGACTTAGATTGGGATATATGAAAAACATTGTTTGTGTAGGTTTTGTTTTGTAAGTACCGGCCAATGTCATATACTTGATAGGATGGTTTTGGGTAGTGTTTTAGTGGAAATTGATATTCGAAGAAAGATATACTAAATGTGCGCTTTATTGAATGTAATTTACCAAAGCTTTACAACCAATATATCTAGAAAACTAATTATTATTTTTCAAGACTAAGGTTATTGTTGTTTACAAACCGGGTTTTAATTGTATAAATAAACAAATTATGATCTACATTCACGGAGTCAAAATTTATGATGTTAAGTTTAAAATTAGTTACTAACCTTGGATAGAAAACAGCATGAGGACGGTTGATGCTACCGGATTCAAGTATTTATATAATGCTTTTAATAATTTTAAATACTTTAAAAACTAAGTTTTAAAAACACATTAGATCCATAAGTTTCAAAATTTATCATTATTTTGTGTGTGAGACATTTTAAATATTCTTAACGCCCTAAGCCTTTTTAGAGCGTTAATAACGGGGGGGGGGGGGGTGTCTTTTAGCCTTTTCTGTTGAGATGAAAGAGAGAGTCACCGATGTAAAAATGCGATAGGTGGAGACTAGAACAGAGATCATGAAAGTCATGCACACGGACGGTTTGGGGAGGAGATGTGAATAAGGTCCTAAAGAGGGTTATGGGTTTGTCGATTTTTTATTAGAAAAGTCTTGCATGGAGATTCTTGTCACTTGCCCCATTGCAAATACTCTTATACCGTCAAATAACTTGAGAGCATGTGCAAATAGGGCCGCGAATAGGCGTGTTTGATTATTTTTGGATTCAAATCGAACCAAAGCCGAAGTTTTGGTATTTGTATTGGCTGAGTTGTTAACAGTTTTCAGTTTCATGTTTGGACTCGATAAAAGTTGCTAAAACTTTTCTAGTATGGGCAAGAGAGTAGTCAAGAATTTCTTTTCATCAAAGACATACATTAAATTTGTTCCCTCAAATCTGGTCCTTCCGAAAAGATAGTAAATTTGATAGTATAAATACCAACCATGTAACTATATAAATAAGAGAGACCAAAAGTTACGGATGAATCCATATCTATCCTGAATTTCTTAAAAGTTTAGTATCAATGCCGGTATTTTATGCAAAATTTCGATAATATCGGGGTACATTATCTATCCCGATTTTTTAAAACCCATTTGCTCATCTAGCTGACCCGAATAGGGTCGCCGGATATTGAATGACCCATTGAAATCCGGTAAAACATCCCTAGGGCTTGATCATTCGATTTGCAGCAGAACGAACAATCCAAAAGAAGAAGTTTTGTAATAATAATAATAATAATGGCGGATGAAGATGATGATTACATGGGCGACCTCTCCAAGTTTCTGTCTAACGCCTCTGCAAATCCTCCATCCAAAAAGGTTACCAATTCTATCTACACATTTCTAAACCCTAATTTTTCAATTCATATCATGTTTCCAGCATCAGTAACAGTAATTCAACAACTATCTTGCACATATCAAATATATACTTTTTAAAGCCCTAGTTTTTAATAGCAGTAGTAAATTATCTGTCCTGCACATATCAATTGCATACGTTTCAAAACCCTAGTTTTTCAATTCATACCATGTTTCCAGCATTAATAACATTTTTAAAACCCTAATTTTTCAATTCGTATCAGGTTTCCAGCACTAACAACAGCAGTAAATCAACTAGTTTACATCCTTCGAAGAAGAGACCGAAACCGCGAAACTGGCAGGAACAAAGAAAACTAAAGCGAGAAATCAAGCAAGTAGAAGAGGACGAACGGACACTAGCTAACCTAGAATCATCAATCCCGCAGTCCAACATCGGGTTCAAGATGTTGAAACAGATGGGTTACACCCCTGGGTCTGGTTTGGGCGGTTCGGGTCGGGTTGATCCGGTGGGACTGGAGATTCGGAGGTCCAGAGCTGGGATCGGGCGGGAAGATCCTTTAAAGGAGAAGATGAGGAAGGAGGAGGAGATGGTTTGGGAGAATAAGAGGAAAGAGGAGGAATTAATGGCGGATTTTGGGTGCAGGGTTAAGGAGAGGTGGCGGAATAAGAGGGTGGTTGTGAATTTTCATAAGGCTAAAGGAGTGTTGGATCAGTTGGAGAATAAAGAGGTTGTCGAGGTGGAGAAGAAAGATGAAGATGGTAATGATGATGAAGATGAAGAGGAGGAGGAGGTGATTACAGAAGAGGTAAATTGTTACTTTTATTTGAATCTCGTATGGACATTTTATTGGATTGATTAATTTATTCACAAATCACAACCTGCATTCACTTATATTTAACAGGCTAATTGTTAAAGTTTTAGTGTGTGATTTGAAAATTAGTTTGTAGTTCGATTTTGATATGAGTAGATCTTTGTGTTAGGTTTTTGTTAATCACGCAGACAAATAGATTATTTATTGAGTGTCTTTAAACAACTCATGTCACTGAAAAAATCTGACTATATAGTAGTTTGTCATCAATATGAAATCTTTTGAGTCCTCACGTGACATAGTTTTGAAAAAGTCCTCTTGCTCTTTCTAATACTTTTGATGATGATCACATATTTTATGATTTTATCTATATTAGTATAGTTCTGTATCATTTGCCCATTCAATTTTTCTCTTGCCCGTGTGACCGTCTTTTCATGTTTTGATGATACCAGCACATGTTTCTACCAATAAGTATATGCATTAAATATAAAGAGTTCAAGAAAGTTTATACTTTGTAGATGATTTATTAAAGAAAGTGGTAATACACAATTTTACAGTGATAATGTGCACAGATTGATAATTGATTAATTGAAAATGAGATTATAGTATGTGCAGATTGTTGAGGAACTGATGAATTGAAGTTACTTACATTTTCTGAAATCATCATTTTAGATCCTGTGAACTTACACAGCTCCTATGTATTTTGTAATGCAGGATTTGCATGAAATTTTGATGAAGCTGAGGGATAATTTTCAGTACTGTCTCTTTTGTGGATGTCAGGTGTATCTTCACTTTATGCTTTCAAGTTTAATCATATTCAACTGCTATATATGCATTTAATCTGTTATGATTGGCTAAATCATGATTTTTGGTGCTTTCTTTTTTCTTCATTTCCCTTTGTTTCTCTAACTTCTGTTAACTGTATTTTCAGTATGAATCAATGGATGCACTTTCGGCTAACTGTCCCGGCATAAATGAAGATGATCACTAGAACTCAAATATTATCTACCATGTTCATGTTCCCAGAGGGAGTTAGCACTGTACAGAACTACAGATGACGGAAGACCTTTTGGTTTTCGAGTATGATGTTCAAGAAATTTATTAAAGATATTGCATTTCTTTATATAATTCATTACTTGAAACATCTAGTTTTCTTGGTTTATTATTGCTGTTAAATATGTGAAACAGAAGGATGCCAACTCAATATTCCACATACATTCGGTTGAAGTCGATGTTCGACTCACATGAAGAGCTTGTTGGACGGGATAAATTCATTTTGGCATTCGAGATCCAAAGGTATTTGATTTAAGGGTTCTTTAGATAGTGTTTTCTAGCAACCATTGTAACAGATTCAATTCTTAGGATTTTCACTTTTATGCTACATTTGTCATTTAGGCGTTTCAGAATATTTAGTGGTTTGATTGGGCTTTTTTGGAACTAATATTTAGTTTATGCTTGAATGGGTTTATTAGATTCATCTAATCATTCCCCTATATATGTTTTTTTTATGCTGACGGTTCCTGATGAATGGTGATACTATGTAAAGTAAAGAACATGTAACTCCTGTGTTGAATGCATTTGACCCAAAGAGATAGGCAAAATTTAAAGAGTTGTCAAAGTGATAACGTTTTGTAAGAAAAGATGTCAAATTTTTTATAGAAAACCAATATTGTTGTTATTAATTAGTAGATTTATTATTGTTTTAAAAAAACACATCCTCTGTTAAGTATATAAATATTAGGAAAAAAATTCTTTTTTTTTATGGTTTAGAAAAGGTAAGTAAGAATGGGGCTGCATCTTGTTCTCTCTATTAGGGCTGAGCAAAAAATCATTTGAAATCGGTAAGAACCAAATTTGGTTATTGAAATACTGTTTTTTGGGTTTCTGGCCCGGTCCACTGCATAAACTGAATTTGGTTCTCAAATTAGAGCTAGTTGTATGAATAAAGATGGCAAGGGGCCAATATGAGTTGGAACAGTCGGTCCTAAACACGAAGAATCGTCCAACTTAAACATGACCTGACTGAAGCCCATCGGGGTTGGACCGGCTTAGTCACCGGCTTAGTCTCCAGAAAGAGGCAAGGCACGGCATGTTGGCATCAAAGATCGACGGTAGATAGGTCAACGACATGTTTAAGTGTGCCATCAAAGATCGACGGTAGATAGGTCAACGACATGTTTGTGTCGCTTGAGACTTGGCATGAGAGACTCAAATTGCTATTATGTATATCTTATTTAAATTGCCAGTACTTTTGTTTCTTCACCATAAATAACGACAATCATTACAGTAATGGACTCATTGTAATAGAACCACTGTATTTGTTATTTTGTTACCCTTTATGAAAAACCATCTTACCCAGAATTGTGTAGAATTAAACAAGCAGTCCTTAGCATTGCATGAGATAAAACAAGTGCATAACTTTAAAAAGAATGTAGAATTAACAAAATATGTTGCTTGATACCATTTATCAAGAACTAAAGAGTGTAGTGGTGGCTATACATTCTAATACAACTTTTTTTTTTGAAAGACGGAATTGTATTAAAAAAAAAACAACTAGCAGGATGCTAGAAACATCCAATAAACCAAACAACAATAGTTAAAAGAGAGAATTTAGTGGAGCCTCTTCAAGCGAATTCAACTTAGGTTCTTGATCCAGAAGAATCCCAAGGCTTTGACCTCCTAGGTTATGCATCTAACAACCACCTTTCGGTTGTTGAAGATAATGTTATTTCTCGTCTCCCATAGCTGCAACACACCAACAACATAACCGAATGAATCATCCTACGAGTCGTTTTAGATCTCTAAGCTCTATAAAAAATTGAAAAGATCATGAGTTGAGAAAGTAAGGATTAGGGCAGATGACACCAAGATTCTACCACCGACCAAACCTCCATGGCAAACAAACATGAGGTAAAAATGTGCTAAACCTTCCCCGACACATCTTCACAAAATAAAAACATTAATCAATAAGTAAAAACATTCTATCATTTGAGTAGGGTTCAGCGCGTCGTACACGGAACCTCTTCAGCTTCTAGGTCCCACAGCTTCGTTTTTAGCAGGATTGGCTTTGCTGTTCAAAAGGGGGTTGCGGCGCAGCTTGTTGCCCGTTTGCCTGCCACTTTATTGTAATCGTTTTATAGTAAATTATATAAAACTTCGATTGTGAAAAAAAAAAAAAATAATAAAACACATACCAAGAAGTAAAACACTTGACAAATTTGATAAAAGTTAATAACATTTATCAAGTAAAAACTTTTGTAAGAATGTTAGTAAAGTGTCCAATGCCATAAATGAAATCTAACTCAAAAGGAAATACTCCTATATTAATATAACAATGGACTTTTATATATTAATATAACAATGGACTTTTCTTATTTGAAATGACATTTCTCATGATAAATTTGGATTGTTGAACATATTATTAAGATCATATTTGACTTAGACTAGAGTTATAAACGCTAAGCCGGTAGTAAGCTAACAAACTTGCCAAAGTCTTAAAAGACTTGATTTGAAATGAGTATAAAGGAACTCGAGCATAAATTAGTGCTACTATTATAAACAAATTACACAAGCCCAAGTTTCATATACGGACAACGATAAAGTAACCAAAACAAAAACACGTTACGTAGCACACATATTTGTGCGAGAGAGAGAGAGAGCGATTATATATATATATATATATATATATAGGCATTGATATATATAACATGTATAATAAAAGTTTTAATATATGCTATATAAAAAAATTAAATAGTTAATAAACAGTAAATGAGTCGAATATAGATTACTTGAGAATCAAACTCGAGTTTTAGGCAAAGTAAAGCAAGCTTATGATCTCAAGAACCTAAGAGTTGTCAACAACCAAGAGCTGTCTTAAATTAAACGAGTCACACTTTGTTTCTACTCTTACAAGCACAAGTAACTTTTTGGTGCAAAAAAAATACAATGCACATTTTTAACACATTAACTTGAAGTTCAGCTCGAATGGTTTCGAGTGTTACATCTAAAGTTAGAGCTGAGGTTGTGGCTAGTTTTACTAACAAGCTTGATTTAAAATTTTTACTTGAACTTAACTAGTATATTACTTAATTAGGTAAAGGGCCCAATACAAACGCTCCTTATTATACAGAAACGTAAAAATTCCTTTTGCGCCATAATCACGCACAAACTAAAATAATTACGTAACATTTATATGTAATTACGGGTGAAGTAAACAAGTTACATGCAAAAGTCAACAAATTACGCACCGGAAATTACACATGTAATCATGGTTGTAAAATCGTGTCTAAGCGCTGATTACTCAACGATTAAGCCCCGAGTACTCCCCGCCTAGGCCGAGTTCTAGGCTAGCAATCCCCGAGTACTCCTCGATTAAGAACGAGTACTCGCAACTCTCGAGTCGACCAAGTTGAAAACACTTAGCAAATTCCGCAACCATGCATGCAATAATAATTACGCAAGTTATATAACAACCAAACAACCTATATTAATAACTACACAACATATACTTTTTACATTAATAGTCCTTTATAGTTTATACAATAATCTGCCATAATAATTTTTATGACATATAATATTCATGATTTTATACCTTTTTTTGCCTAATAAAATTTTAGTATCCATATGACCAAGGTTTAATTCTTACTCCCATCATTTAGTTTCGGCGACCCTAGGCGGGCGAGTAGGTGACACACTTGTTGGATCCTTAAACTGAACATTTTCAACCTCACTGTATTGTCGTGCCTTCGGGCTAGTGTTCACGGCCTCATTAACGTTGGCCTTAGGTGAAGATTTTTCTCAGATCGAAAAGCGATTGTATTCCAGTATAATCAATTTAACAAGTAGCCAACCGTTAAAGAAAAAAAGAATAAGAGAGGGACTAAAAGTATAGATTCGGAAAAGCTGAAATGGAAATAAAAAGCGGAACCCCAGCGAGAAACAAAATCCAATTCGAAAACAATTTCATGTCCGCCTTCGTATTCCATGGTAAGCAATATCCAACCGGCCTCTATATAAACCCCCAATTACTTGCTCTTATTAAACAATCACCAGCAAAATCTGACGAAATGCTACACCAGTGATTGATTAAACCACTACTTAGAGAGTCTTGTCTTTCGATTCCTACAATCTCCATTTTCTTCTAGGGTTTCGTAAGATCCCTTCTTCACGATTTGCCTCTTCTTACACAGGTCAGTTTAATCCTAATCCTACGTTTGCCGGGTCGGTTTTTCTTTTCATTTTTGGGGTTTTACTCTTTTTTAGGGCTTCAATTACGTTAATTGGGGTTTTTTTAATTTTAGGTTTAAGCTGTAGCTTTATTTAGAATTGTATACACGAATTATTTGTAACCGTTAAGAAATTTTAATTTAAACTGGTGAGCTTAATTTGGGTGGTTTCTTGAAATTAGGGTTTCGAGTTAGAAGCACATAATTACATATATACCCTCACCAAATCGTGTTTCTGAAAACTTAATTATCTCCTAGTATTTAAAGGCTTTAGTTGATGATATAAGTTTGTGCTGTCAAATTGAGCACCTGTCTAGACACGATAAGACTTGTTTAGCAAAAAAAGCTTGTTATGCAATTTTATACTTTTTAAAAATAATCAAAATTAGGAGGCTAGGGTATATCATTTCTTCTTCTTGGTACATAAAACGTGTAACTGCCACGCTCAACCACCAAAGTCAAGTGTTAAACGAGTCCTTTTCATGTTTGATACATGTTAAACACATTAAGACACGGATTGCCAGCTCTAATCTTTATTGTTTACATTGATTCCTTTTTTCTGTAGACGGGGGCATGAGGGTATATGTCTAATAGTAGAAATAATTCACGTGCCTAAAAATATATCTAGCAAGGAGATTGAGACCTAAGCATTGTATATATTAGGCATATATATAGGTTGATATTTAGGTGTATGCATCATTACTTATCAAAAAATGGCGCAACACTTGTTAGTTTATAAAGAGATTAGTATATGTGGTTTAAAGAATGTGTAAGTGGCAATGGCATGTGATCTTTTATGTGGCGATAGAGATTTTTTTAGGTTGACTTAATTTGTGAGAAGAATGTTAGAAAAACATATCCAAATTATGAAGCTTTGGTTTGTGTTGGTAAAAGGCAAAAGCATTTTGTGTGAATTTGGTTCTTTTTGTGTTTTCTTACTGGAATGTAACGGAGCAATTGTGTCATGACAATTGAGGAGTCCATCAGTGTGAATGCTTTGGTTTCTTAAACATAACATTTCCATCAGTAGTAACAAGAAATCAAGTAATTAACGTTATTAAAACTTGGGAGGTTTTTGGATGTGTTGCAATCCTATCAGTATTTGTTTGGCAATTTTTGTTTTACTCTAGGTTTTGTATTACTTTTGGAGGCAAGGTAATAAAAATTTAAGACATAGGCAAAGAGTGGCCACATAGAAACTGATTTCCAGTGTAAAATGTAAAATTACCTTACTTGTACTAACTTCAGTCACTGGATTGTTATATTGAATGCCATAATAATAGCTTTGGAAGCACACTTATAGACACTCCCTTATTGAAGCTCTCTTTATTACCATCTTTTTAGCAGTCTATTTCTAGAATAGTGCCATTGAAAGATTCTTAGCAGTTAGCAATGAAACAGAGCTAAAGAAATGATGGTAGCATTAATCTGAATTAGCAGTATTCTGAAACTGAGAAACTAGTTGCTATGATAGGTTTATTACAAGCACTATTTATTTAATGTTCCATATTATCAATAGAATTTTTTGTTATTATGGAACTTACAACAACACAATTGTGGTGAGCTTTAGGGTTTGGCGGGTGGTTTTTGTTTTAATTTGTGGGTTTTTACTTAGGTTTCAATTGGGAAATTAGTATGCGAATGCTGTTATTACGTATTTACGTTAACTGGGGGTTTTTAGGGTTTAGTTGATGATATAAGATTGTCTTGTTATGCTGCTTGATTTGTGAATCTTTATTATTTACATTGCTTCCTATAGACATGGGCATGAGAGAATATGTCTAATAATAGTAATGTTTCACGTGCCTAAAAATATATTTAGCAAGGAGATCGAGACCTAAGCATTGTATAGATTAGGCATATATTTAGGTTGATGTTTAGGTGTGCCATTACTTGTCAAAAAATGACGCAACACTGTTTAGTTCAGTAAGAGATTAGTATCAAGGTTGTGTAAGTGGCAATGGCATGTGATCTCTTATGTGGCGACAAGTACTTTTCAGGTTGACTTAATATTCAAGAGTGTCCAAGGATTGAACAGCTTTGATACCACTTGTTACGTATCAAAATAGAATGATCGAAGATTAAGAGAAGAAGCACTAGAGAAGAAGAAGAATACTCAAATCATCGATATCTTGTATTACCCTTGATCGTTCCTTAAGTACAGAATGTTAACAACTAAATGACTAAACAGATGCACAAGTACCCCTATACTATACAACAATTACACTATATCGTAACAGAGAAGAATGTCAGAAAAATATCCAAATCATGATGTTTGGTTTGTGTTGAATTTGGTTCTTTTTATTGTTTACTTACCTCAATGATACAGAGCAATTGTGCAATGCACAAATGAGTAGTAGTGTGAATGTTTTGTTTTCTCAAGTATAATGTTGTTCATCAGTAGTAACAAGAAATCAACATTATCAAAACCTGGGAGATTTTGGATGTTTGCAAGCCTTCAGTTTTTGTTTGAAAAATCTGGTTTTACTTCACTTTTTATACTACTTTTTTGAGGCATAATAATAAAAAAACTAAGACTCAGGCAAAGAGTGGCTGCAAATCCTGCAATGAAACTGCTTTTCAGTGTAAAATGTAAAATTAACCAAGTATTACTAATTACAGTCACTTTGTTGCAACTATGTATCGGATTATCATTATCAATGTCATAATGCACACCCTTGCTGAACCTCCTTTTTTTTACTTTTACCATATAGTAATCTATATCTAGATTAATGCATTAGAAGATTATTTCCTCAAACTATGTATATGAATAAAAAGGTTATCAAATTGTTCCCCTTGTCTTTGTCATAGAATTATTTTTGCTTGTTTGTCTGTTTTTTAAATGCAAGTATGTGACACATGTTGGTTAACCAGAACAATTTATTACTTAGAAATAAAGCAGAGTAAAATAAACGATGGTAGCAATAATCTTTTGTTGACCTGGATTTAACAATAATCTGAAACTGAAATTAGGTATTGCTATGGAAAGTTTTGCTCTGAGCACTATTTATAAAATGTTCATATCACCAATAGAATATGTTTTTACTGTAATAAACTTACAACAATACAATTGTACAGGGTTCTTGATACTCTTTTAAAATGATGCAACATGAGATGGAGTCCCAGATTCATTACCTTGAGCAAGTAGCTTACAGTTCAGTGCTACGAGCTTTCAAAGCACAGTCTGATGCGCTTTCATGGGTATGATTTAGTTTTTTGTTACAAACCTTTATCCTAAATATAGTTTATTTTAACGTTCTGTAAATATAAATAACATTATATCAGGAAAAGGAGGGATTAATAACAGAACTTCGAAAAGAGCTGCGAGTTTCTGATGATGAGCATAGAGAATTACTCTCAAAGGTAAACACCGATGACATCATCATACGAATCAGGGAATGGAGGAACTCAGGTGGGACCCGCAGTGCAATGATCAACATTCCTCAATCTATCCACGACTCTATTCCACTGAGTCCTACTGTTTCTGGATCCAGGAAGAGGCAAAAGACATCCATGCCCCTGTCTTTACCTACTCAATCTTTGCCTGGCTTGGGAGGTGGAATTCAAATCCCTAAACCCGTGAGTTGGTTTAAAACTTAAATTAGACTGTGATGTTAATATTACTATGTTTGTTGAGTGATTGATGGGTCATGTTGGCTTTTAATGAAGTCTCCTAGGTACCCTTTCGTGGGTCGAACTCCAAGAGCAATGCTTTCAAATCACGGTTCTGCTGTTGTTCCTTTTGCAAATGAAGCAAGCGATGTGGGGTCAAAGGATCAGTTGATTGGGAAGAAACTAAGAACTAGATGGCCTGATGATAATAACTTCTATGAGGCTATCATTGTTGACTACAATGTGGTACAGGTATGTTTTAGATTCATTTTACTAATCTTAATTTTCTGTTAATATATTTAATTTTTGTTAGGGACGGCATGCTTTGCTTTATAATAAGAATACACCACAAGAAAGCTTTGAGTGGGTTAGTCTCAAGGAGGTAATTTGTTGGCATCATCTAAAGTCTTAATTTACTCTCAGATTGGTTTATATCTTTTTTTCAATGATCAAGTTAACATGGAAAATTCTACTTTGTTTAAACAATGATTCATCCCAGATTCCTCCAGAGGATATTCAATGGATAGGTGAGGACCCGAGTTACCATCAGGTTAGTCACGGTGGGTCCCACGGGTACAATAATCAAGGGAGCCATGGAGTTGGAAGGAGTAGAGGGAACTCAAAGGAACAATCCAGAATAGGGTACCCGACGCCCATGCAGAATGGTGATCATATGAAGGCTTCAGATGAAATAGAGATACTTCACACCGACACTCTTATAAAGGAGGTACTTTAACTTTTAAATTATAATAATAATAATAATCTTGAATTGTGTTTTAAGTTATTTATTTTAATCAATATTTGCAGGTGGAAAAAGTGTTTGATGCTACCCATCCTGATCTGCTTGAAATCGAAAGGGCAAAGAAAATGCTCAGGGTATATATTATCACACGAAAATCAACATGACTTAATAATCTAATAAATTTTATTCCATGCCAGCATTAATGTTTTTTTTTGCTTTGTTGATGATATAGGAACATGAACGAGCACTGATTGATGTCATTGCAAAGCTTGCTGATGCATCTGACAGCGATAGTGGTAATCGTCATATTATTATTTGTTTTATGATATTTATGTTGATGTTTAGAGATGATTTCATAATTCTTATGCTGTTCAAATCAGGTGGAGATCAACGGTTCATGCGGGGGCAAGCTATGGATGGGGAAGTGGGGGGCCGGAGTCTGCTACAGTATGTCAGCAATCAGTATGGTACGGGAACGGGAATGAGGGGAAGCATAACTGCAACGGATAACCAAACAGAAGAATATGTGGAGATCCTCTAGTAGTTGTATGCTTTTTGCTTAATGGATCCGACCCCCCTTTTGCCACCTGTAAAGCTCGATCTCTTCTAACTCTAAAACAAGATATCCAGAAATTAGGGTTTTAGTTTTGGGTGCGGGATTTTATTTGTTGAAGAATATCTATTGTATAGACGGTTTGGTACTATAGAAGTAGAATCAATGGCACATAACATTCAAGACTATGGCCTTGTAGGTCTCAGTTTCATCATGCTAGCTTTATTTTCTGTCTACAAATCTGCAATTCATAATAATATTCACCGACGCCATTTTAGCATTTCATAATCTTTTAGGTCCAAAACTATATCCCATATGATACAGAACAATGCGGTGTAATTAGGCTTGTAAGCGAATCGAACGTTCAAGTAGAGTTCGTGATCTGTTTGATAGGAAGTTCATTTGTGTCTGCTCATTACCGTTTGATAGGAAGTTCATTTGTTTTTGCTCATTTAAGTTGTTTATGTTTGTTTTGTGTATGCATTTTCAGTTGTGTTCATTTGTATATTTATTTAATCTTTTAGATTAATTACAGTTTAGTATCTTAGGCCAAACAGATTGATGTACATGCATACTTTTGATTGATTTGCTCAATTATTTTTGTTTACATTCATGAACCGTTTATTGATACTGTAATTAAAATGGACATAAACAGACATAAAACATACATTTTTTTAGTGTATATGGACAAGAAAACCCCATTCGTTCAATTGTTCATGTTCCATTGTTTGGTTTGTT
This sequence comes from Bidens hawaiensis, assembly GCF_021521415.1. Taxonomy (NCBI): domain Eukaryota; kingdom Viridiplantae; phylum Streptophyta; class Magnoliopsida; order Asterales; family Asteraceae; genus Bidens; species Bidens hawaiensis. The sequence goes on from NW_027492661.1 coordinate 210,046, forward strand.
TACAAGCCTAGACAATAGTAGTCTTTATTTTGAAACCTGGTGAAATTGAGTTTCAATACATTCAAACTGATGATCAGAAAACCCCAAAAAACACTGGGTCAAAACTCAGCAACTTGTGTACGATCAAAATAGCAACCTGAAGGGCCTCCTTGAGGTAAAAGAGCCAACATAACTGACCCTTGTGCTCCCTCTTCAACTGTCATGGTACCCGTGTGCCAATTTATATCAGTGTCTACATATCCAGGATGCACACAGTTAATGCACATCTCCGAGTACTTCTTTGCAAGGACTCTAGTGTAGGCGTTGAGCATGGCTTTTGACACGCTGTAAGCCGGTAACATCTTTGACCAACCGCTGACTTCAAGCTCATTGTTCTTCAAATCATGCAAAAACTTCTCTATGAACCCATCAATCTTCTCTTCGGTTAATGCCTCTAGGTTTCCAAGCTCGCTTCTTATTTGTTCACTTGGAATCCTCTATAAGAATCATACAATACAGTTATAATAAACTTATTATATAACATGATAAACAGCAGTCAAAATACATTCCGACAAAAACCAGACTTACCCATAATTCGGCTCGAAGGGAAGATACATTTGCGATTCTACCCCCAGAAGTTGAACATTGTAGGAGTGGAAGTAGTGCTTTAGTTACATTCTTGACACCATAGTAGTTTGTGCCGAGACATTCTATTGCTGAGTCATAGGTTGTTTTCATCACATCTTGAACCATATTTGTCGCCTTACCCGAAAGCTAGATTGAAGTTGAATATTATTATTTTATATATAAGTTATAAACTCGAGTTCAAACAGGCGTCACGCATAATGACTAAATATAACTTACCCAAGTTGCGGGATCTATATTTAGAGCCCGTAAACCGTCTTCGTCAACAATCACTCCAGATGCTCCAGCATTGTTGACCTTATTAGTTTAAATAAAGCAATGATTAATGTATAAAAAGAGTGTTTTCTCACCGTAAAACTCAGAAAGATGATAGCTTTACCAAGACGTCTAGCTTCCCAAACTGGGTTCGTATGAAATCAGCCAAAGCTTGTATGCTTTGAGGGTCTTGTACATCAAGCTGATGGAATAGTACATTTAATAAACCAAGTCCATGGAGCGATGACACGGCATCCGTACCTCTCTTCTCATTTCTGGCTGTCAACAAGACTGTCACGCCGGAAGCTGCCAGCTGTCTAACTGTCTCTAAACCAATACCCTTGTTTGCTCCCGTTACAACCGCATACCTTAAAAGTTGCATATATTTAGAAAAAAAACACTCAAACCAATTATAACAATTATTATGATGCTACTAAACCTTACCTCTCTGTCGGTTGGTCCCCGTTCGTCATCGACGCTGTCACGCTTTGATTTGTTTTCAGGTAATCTATAAATATGTTACACCTACTATAAGGAGATAAATGACATGAGCCAATAATTTGGTTTTTGGACTAGTTTGGATGTTTCAGTTTTTGGTCTATATGGCATATACCCTACCTACAGATATTTATATCACGTTTTATGCAAGAAAAGTCTTTGGTCTGTCTATATGCTCATAAATACAAATTGTATCGATGGAACCCAAACCCGAATCGTTCTAATTCAATTTGGAAGAAACTCGTTCTGGTTTTAGACTCACACATATTCATTCGATTTCAAATTCTATGGCTATTGTATTTCTAGGTCGAATACTCGAAACCCGATTAACCCAACCCGAGAGAGACTAGCGTATTAAGAATGAAGAGAAGCAGAAAGTGACCTGTTTTGAGAGGCGGTGTTAAAATAGATGGATGTACGTACATCTACTAGAAATACAAAGTGTTGTGAGTTGATGATATTTGCAAAATCTTGTTCTTGCCTGCCAAGTGTTTGTCAAAATGCCAAGACAATGTGAGTGGGGATGTCTAAACCACCATTCATACTTAATGGTTGTTTAGTTAGTATTCAAATATATCGCCTCACTCTAATAATAAATTATTTTCATCGGGGAATGCATATCGCCTCACTCAACAGTGGGAGAATAATAAAAATATAACTGAAACACATTTTAATTATTGATAACCAGGGCACTAACTTGAAAACCAAATAACTTGAGTGTGTCACGGGCCCATCGCTTGAAGATAGCTTTCCTGAGTTTCTACCTGAAAGGCTGAACACTTTAGATTTATTGGCTACTTTGAATCTCATCAGACGACCTCAACTGATAAGGCTGAATATCGACAAGGCTTAGATGTGATTGCTTAAATGTGATGGCACATTCACAAGGCTGACTCAAATATTTTTGGTTCTAAAGCGGATAATAAAATTAGGGCCATTTTCATCATAAAAAGAAAATTTATTTTGCTTTCGATTGCTGGCATGTGTATGCATAAGTGTAGATCTTTCTTAGAACTTAGGGTCTAGGAATGTGCGGGCACAAAGCCCTTACATTATGTCACACCCCGACTAGGATATCGGAAGCGAAATACAGAAATGTAACAGACACCTATGGTATCAACCACGTTGTTTATAAAGATTCATTAACAAACTAATTTACATTATTTTACATCATTCTAACTTTATTTACAAACTAGGCGTTATACAACGTTAACCAGTCCGCAGCCGCTTGATTCTTTATTAATATATTTGCTTCTATCTACCGTTGTCTTATTTACTTCCAGCAAATGTAGCACGTAAACACATTACTCCAATTTTGGTATACCTGAAAAGCATGTTAAAAAGGGTCAGCTATGAATAAACGAAACCAGTATTCGTAATCATAGTATTCATGTTTTGTATGTATACGATGTAATTATACTAAGCCACAAGTGAACCCTGGACATGCGATTATCACATGGCCCCTCACTGCCCAGTCACTCCTCATGGCCACATCTGCCACATGCCACAAGCAGTACTATGTCTAACACCACATAACATGTAAGTATTTATAGTTGTATGGTCACATGCAATTGAGTAATAGTTCCGGTACTCTCCACCGGCCCTGTCGACTGAGTTTGTCAAACCAATAATAATATTCACATGCCACGGGCTAGTAGTTAATCACTTGTGTTTGTGGGGACATTTAAGTGTTAGCACTTAGATAATTCACATCATAACACGTTAAAAGAGCGGCTATGAAACTCACCTTATTGTAATACAGTATCAGCAACACACTGATGTAAGTGGTATGCTTCGTTTATAGCTCAATCCCTATAATTGGTATTGCATTGTTAATACTAGTACAGTCTTCAAACTGAATCGGGCTGTATATCTAGTCTGGGTATGGCTGTTACGCCCAGAACATGTCAGTAGTCTTAGATTGTGACGTTGTACAATGCCTAATGATCAAAATCGGTTTTTGCTCAGTTTCACTATTTTTCGTGGCTGATCAAGTTGGTCGTTTACGCGTTTCAGAAATAGGTAAGATCACACAAACTTAATTAAAATGTACTGTTTATAAAATGATTCGATTTATAAAAGAAATTTAGGGTTTAGATGCCTGGATTTGCTATAAGGTTCGTTTTCGTTTTAATACTGATTCAATGTACAAAACACGTACAATTCACCTGAATCATCTGGGAATCTCGTAAAAAGTTCTTTTTTTTACTAAATTTATTCAAAACTATGACAATTGACCACTTTTGATGTTTTGATATACCAGTCAGCTCGTTAATCATAACGTTGTCGGATTTATCAAAACCTATATTGTTTAATCTTTAAATTATTATAACTTTTTATTAAATATATATAAATGATGAGAATTTTTATACTAACAAATTAAAATGTGCAGATGTTTATAAAAAGAATTCCAGAATTTTTAAACTTGTTTATTTATTTATTTATAAAAATTTGTTTTATATGTTATTTTGATCCGATAAATCTCCCTTTTATACCAAACGATACTCGAAAAATCCGATTATTTGTTCGAGTGGTCAAAATATCATTATATAATCCCTGAAAAATTTACAGAAACTAACTCTTTAGCTAAAATACCTTTTTGCGCATAATTTGGCTGTTAAAACTCGATTAAACAAGAATCCACAAACCAAATCTTGAATTCTCCAATGGACCCCAAATTTCATGTGTGATCTTACAATGACATTTCTGAGTTCTTCCCAAAATTTCATAATTTTCCAACTGTTTAACTATTTTTCCCAATAAATCACCAATAAACGGTAATATAAAATAGCCAAATATTCGCCGTTTATCGAAAATTACCATATTTGGACATGGACTCATTTATGATCCCTGATTTCCATGAAAAGTTTCATAGGCTAACAACAAATTCGTCGTAATCTGATCCTAAACAGCCTCTAAACTAGTGTTTCGGGAGTTCCCTTTGCGTTTTCCGGGTGTTTAGGCCTTTTTATCGCCTTTCCGGGTTCTTGGTTCTCTAGATAGTATAACTAAAGGTCATGTATCATAAAACTAGGCATATAACATCAATCATCAAGCCTTGTAACATAGGGTTTTGATTAGGGTTTAAATTCGAGTGTTTAAACCGTAAATCGCAATATAAACATCCTCATCCGTGTTTTCTGTCAAAAAAAAGTGTATGATTCTGATTTGTAACCATGTATAAGATCAACAAATATTTTGGATCATTTTAAAGGATTTTACATGGTTAAACATAATTTTCACTAATCAAACTATGTTCTTATCATTAAAACAAGCTTTAAACAAGTTCAAAACCCAACAAAATAGACTTTTTGCCTTAAGGTTTTGGTTAGAAATAGAGCGAATCATCTGTTCCAAAAGTTGTTTAAGGCTATAGTGTGAAAATGATCAAGGGACTAACTTAAACATAAAGATATGTAAGGGGGTGGGACCCCCTCACTTGGGGCAGCCCTAAGACCATCCACATTGCAAAGAGCCCTTCCTTTAAGCCCTTCTCACATGCACTATGACACATCATATGCCAACACTTTCCCCATTCTTTTACAAAAAGCATCTAACATGTAGGTCCCACATCTCCCCTCACAAAACACACTTTTCTTCTTCTTTTTCATGCCCTTGGCTAAGGGCTTCTTCCACTCTCTCTCATCCATGTCATGAAACCACATCATCAAGGGCAACTAAGGGCCATATTTTTCTCTTGCATTGGAGATGGTCTAATGAGGGGCCCACTGGGCCTCTCTTTTGGCCACTAATGCCTCGTTTTGCGTGCCCACGTTAAATCCCTGGAAAAATTTAGTTGGATTCGGTTTTTGATAATAAAAATAGTTCGGGTTTGATAAACAACGCAAAAACGAGTGTTTTTCGGCTAATTTTTCTAATTTAAGAAAAACGTACCAACTCGTAAAAATTCAAAATATTTTCATGAATTTCTTAAAACATTTCAAATAAATGTTTTACAAGTCTTTTTCGGCTTAATAGATGATACAATGGTTGTTTTGATACATACGGTCGGGTTTAAATTCAAAGAGTATTTTTGTTTAAGCGGTTTTGCACATACTAGGGATGTAATATCAATATGTTAGTTGTTATAATACATATATAACTTGTATATGCCCCCCGATATATCCAGGTCATACATAATCAGTATCATTCGGTTAATCATTTACTCAATACAAAATAACCGGTTAACTGTTTACTCACCACATAATAAATAATGTGTACCTCATTTTGTCACGAATGTCACATTCTCCCATGTTAAAAAATTTTGTCCCCGAAATTCGATGTATCAACGACTTTATTTTTATTGAAAAGGTGTGGGTATTTCTTTTTATTGAAAAGGTGTGGGTATTTCTTTCAGAATTCATCTTTTCATTCCCAAGTATATTCGGGTCCTCATTGTGAGTTCCACCGAACTTTTACCAATGAAATTTTGTCGTGTCGTAACTGTTTGGTTGTCTCGTCTACTATTTCTACATGTTATCTCCCAGTGGTACTATTTTCATTTCGTCAGTAAGACACCTTTTCAAGTTTGATACATGGAAAACATCGTGAATAGTACTCAACTCTAAAGGCAGTTTCAGTCAGTATGTTACAGGACCAATTTTAGCAACTCAAAAGGTCCAATGTATCTTGGAGCTAACTTACCGGTTTTACCAAATATTATGACCCCCTTCCAAGGGGAAACTTTGAGAAACACTTTATCGCCTACTTCAAAGGATAACAGCGTTCTACGAACATCGACATAACTCTTTTGTCAGTCTAGTGATGCTTTCAGTTTACGTTTAATCTTATGAATTCTATCTGTCGTTTATTGAATCAAATCGGATCTCATAACTTGAGTATCACCGACTTCCGTCCAACAAAGTGGTGATCTACATTTCCGCCTATATAATGTTTCATACAGTGCGACTTGTATACTACTATGATAACTATTATTGTAAGAGAATTCAATGAGTGGGAGGTGTTGATCCCAATTCCCTTTAAAGTCTAACACACAAGCATGAAGCAAATCTTCTAAAGTTTGAATGGTTCTTTCGTATTGGTCATCTGTTTGAGGGTGGTAAGCTTAGGTCTATTCGGGTTCCTAAAAGTTCTTGCACAACTTTCCAAAAATGAGAAGTAAAGTGACTATTTCGATCTGAAATAATTGTAAAAAGTGGCGTGTCAAGATACAATTTCATCAATGTAAATTCGAGCTAGTTTATCAGTAGTGCAGTTGTCACGGATCGAAAGAAAGTGTGCAGATTTTGTCAATCAGTCAATTATTACCCAGATTGCATTATGTCCTCGAGATGTCTTAGGAAGGTGTGTTACAAAGTCCATTGTAATTTGCTCCAATTTCCATTGGGGTATTTCAGGTTGTGTAACATTCCCGAAGGTTTTTTGTATTCATCCTTAACACGAGCACAAGTCACACATTTACTTACATACGTGGCTATATCCTTTTTCATTCCAGGCCACCAATAAAATTCTTTCACGTCTTATCAGTACCTGGATGAATAGAATATTTGGATTTGGGCGCTTCATCCATGATTAATTCACGAAGATTATGAAGGTTCGGAATCCAAACTCGATTTTTGAAGCAAAGTATTTCATCAGTTTTCTTTTCAAAATTCGTATCGTTCCCGTGTAAGTCTTATTTTTCTAAGTGATTTTCTTTTAATGCTTCATCCTGGGCGACACGAACTTGCTTATTAAGGCTACTTTGGATAATCATTTCAAGTGCTCATACCTTCAAAGGTTTAATTCTATCTTTTCGGCTCAACGCATCGGCTACTATATTAGTCTTGCCTGGATTGTATTTAATTTCACAATCGTACTCATTTAACAGTTATACCCATCTTCTTTGCCTCATATTTAGTTTTTTTGGTCAAATATGTATTGTAGGCTTTTGTGGTCCGTGTAAATTGTCCATTTGGTACCATACAAGTAGTGTCTCCAAATCTAAAGTGCAATGATTACTCCACTTCTAGATCATGAGTGGTATAATTCTTTTCGTGCACTTTTAGTTGTCGGGAAGCATACACTACTACTTTGTTTCTTTGCATAAATTTGAATCTTAATCCATTACGAGATGCTTCATAATAAACTACCAAGTCATCAGTTTCTTCTGGAAGAGTTAATATTGGAGCTTCACATAACTTTTGTTTTAACAGTTGGAAGGCCATTTCTTGTTCTTCTCCCCAGTCATACATTCGATCCTTTTGAGTTAGGAGGGTTAAGGGTTGGGCAGTGCTGGAAAAGTTTTCAATGAAACGTCGGCAATATCCAGCCAATCCCAGAAATTGACGGATTTCTTTCAGTGATTTAGGTGCTTGCCAATTCTTAATAGCTTATGTTTTATTGGGATATACCTGAATTTCTTGCCAAAATTCACAGTTGGACAACTTTGCGTACAACTTCTCCTATCTTAACAACTCTAAAATTACCCGTAGGTGCTTCTCATGTTCCTCCTTACTTTTCGAATATATTAAAATGTCGTCAATGAAAACTATCACGAACTTATCTAGGTAAGGTTTGCATAGTCAGTTTATAATATCTATAAATACCGCTGATGCGTTGGTTAACCCAAAAGGCATACCTAAGAATTCATAATGACCATACCGAGTCCGAAAGACTATTTTTGAAACATCTTTTTCTTGAATTTTCGTTTGGCGATAATCAGATTTAAGATCAATTTTTGAAAAGTATTTTGCTCCCTGAAGTTGGTCAAACAAATCCTCAATTCGAGGAAGGGGATACATATTCTTAATGGTTACTTTGTTCAATTCCCGATAATCAATACACATTTGGACACTTCCATCATTCTTTTTCACAAATAAAACCGGTGCTCCCCACGGCGAATAGCTAGGACGTATAAAATCCCTATCCAGTAATTCTTGCAATTGATTAGATAGTTGTTGCATTTTAGAACATGCAAGTCGGTAAGGTGCTTTAGCGATTGGAGGTGCTCCTGGTATTAGGTCAATTCAAAATTAAACTTGTCGGTTTGGTGGTAATCCAAGTAATTTGTCGGGAAACGCATATGAATATTTTCGTACCAATGGGATGTCTTCTATACGTTTTTCATTGGGGTTTTTAATTGTTACACTTGCCAAATATGCCATACAAACTTGGCGTAAATATTTTAATACTTTAAGATGTGATACAAGAGACAATGTAGTACCAGATTTCTCTCCTTGTATAGTGTTTCATTGTCAGAAAGGAGAATTTTTATACTAAAAAATTAAAATGTGCAGATGTTTATAAAAATAATTCCAGAATTATTGAACTTGTTTATTTATTTATAATTTTTTTAATATTATTTTTATCCGATAAATCTCCCGTTTATACCAAACGATACTCAAAAAATCCGATTATTTTTCTGAGTGATCAAAATATCATTATATAATCCCTAAAAATTTTCAGAAACTAACTCTTTAGCTAAAATACATTTGTTCGCATAATTCGGCAGTTAAAACTCGATTAAACAAGAATCCACAAATCAAATCTAGGGTTCTCCAATGGACCCCAAAATTCATGTGTGATCTTACAATGACATTTATGAGTTCTCCACAAAATTTCCTAATTTTCCAATTGGTTAAATATTTTTCCCAATAAATCACCAATAAACGGTATTAAAATAGCCAAATATTCTCCGTTTATCAAAATATTACCAAATTTGGACAGGGACTCATTCATATGATCTCTGATGTCCCTGAATTTTTTCATAGGCTAATAACAAGCACGTCAATATCTAATCCTAAGCAGCCCCTAAACGAGTGTTTCGTGTGTTACCTTTGCGTTTTCCTAGTGCTTAGGCCTTTTTATCGCCTTTCCGGGTTCTTCGTTCTCTAGATAGTATATCTAAAGGTAATGTATCATAAAACCAAGCATATAACATCAATCATTATGTAGGTTCCCTGGATGGATCGCACGAGATATCTCGATCTACTCAGGTGCGGAATCCCTGCGTAGATCGTTACGAGTAAGAACACGAATCACACGAACACACGAAACGAACACACGTTATATAATAACTCAAACACGTGATACGATATCACGTTTACAGACACACATTACAGCTCTCGTAACAACTCGAACAAACTAACACGAACAACTGATTCAACCAAACAGCCGTAACCTAGGACTATTTATACACGACAACTTCGCCTGGCATGTTCAGGCGAAGTTGTCCATAACTTCGCTTGACTAACAAGTTCGCCTAGGCGAACTTGTTAACAACTTCGCTTAAGACATATATAAAACATAATTAACATTACAGACTCGATTACAGACACTAGACTATGAACTACTGACATTATGCACCAACAGACTCCCCCTTGGCAGTAGCTTCATGTCTTGATCTTCAAGCACGTGTCTTGTAACCTTCAATCTCTTTGTCTTCATGCATGTACTCCTTCTCTCACACATACCGTGACTACTCGCTGATATTTCCTCGCTTCGTCTTTCCAAGCAGGAATATAAAATATCTTCTTTTCATTTAACACCTGCAGATTAGCTTTCGATAAATTAACAAGATTCATCGGATCATACACTCTTAGCACTTCTTGTTCGTCTTCGTCTTCCATCACGGCTTCAGCAGTCTGGCAATCAACATACCACCATTTAAGGTTCTTGAACACATCCTTGGGCATTGTCTTCATCGGCACATCTTTAAGACACCGAATCGGTTTGTACTTCATTACCATCAAAGGCTTGCCATCTGCTCTCATTCCCCTTTCTTTATCTTCCACTAGCTTTCCCTTCTGTGGCTTTAATAACTCAAACTTCTTTTCTTTAATACTTTCTTTCCACACGATCTTCCCAATAACTCTGGCCATGTTGTCGTCACTTCTATTAATCAACCCCAATCTAGCCAAATCCTTCACCTCACATTCAGGCAATGTATTGAGAGATCTCAACGTCCTCTTAAAGTATTGGATCTCATCATATCTTTTCACCACGAACACTTTTAACTGTTCATCATATAGCCAACAGATAATTCCTTTCTTTGATTCAGCATAGCCTTTGATATTATAACTTTTCTTGAACATGGTTGGAACAGCAGGCTTCTTAGTTTTGATAAACCAATGAGCATAGCCTTCCTTCCATCTAGGCTGCTCCTCCCATTCTGTATCATCACCTGCTGTGTCTTGACATACATCTGACTTTTCAACTTCAGGGATCTCGTGTTCAACATTCTCCTCAACTATTTCACCCTCTTCAACATCATCTTCAATCACTATTTCAGCACCAATCTTTTCAATCTCCTCAATAACTCATAAGTTTTTTTTTTTTTTCGAAACGAAAATAGCGATACTATAACTCCTTCCAACCATCAAACGGTTGAGAGCATACACCACACCAGATTAACAGTCACGAGTGATTCACATATATACTCACACCTTAAACTCTTCAAACATGTTTAGTTCTCGTGGGATAAACGTGTCAAAAACTTGCACCAACTGGAAATCTAACAACCACTTATGGCAACATCAAAAACAAAAGCAACTTTTGAGATCCGGTCTGTCAACTCTTCTATATAGATTTCACATATATATCAGGGTTTTGATCTTGAGCAGCTGGTAAAAGAAACCTTTGGCTTATTCAGTCTTCTTTTGCTTCTTTTGAGCCATTGGAATGTTTTGCAAGATGAGATCAACTTTCTTTAACACCACACTCATGTTCTTGTGCACAACTATCAACTTTTCATCTATTTGAGGCTGGAACGTATCATATAACAAAGGAACCGACAAGCTAAGAAGCACCCCAATATAAACCAGTGTAAGAAAATTAAACAAACTACCAATACAAGAAACCATCCATAATCCAAAAGCAACCAGAACTAAAGTCCTCAAGTTCCCATCAACCGCAATTTCATGAACGGTTGCTAAAGCCCGATTAACCCAAACTCTGATCTCATCAGCAGCAATCAGAACAGACTCTTCAGATATATCCAAATCAGGAATCGGAGGCAACGGCCGGTTAAGAAGCGAAGCCGATTTCACCCAAAAGAACAAGATCACAACCAAAAGCAAAAGAGAATTAGCTACAAAGGATAAGAAATTATATCCAGCTCGTTCAAACAAAACCCACATGACAGTTGAACCAATTAACAACATAACACCTCCGTAACATTTCCTCCATAGCAATGTATCAGCAACTGGGCCACCGCCGAGAGCGTGGTGGACGGAGATTGGACGGAATTCGCCCATTGTAGGTTCCCTGGATGGATCGCACGAGATATCTCGATCTACTCAGGTGCGGAATCCCTGCGTAGATCGTTACGAGTATAGAACACGAATCACACGAACACACGAAACGAACACACGTTATATAATAACTCAAACACGTGATACGATATCACGTTTACAGACACACGTTATAGCTCTCGTAACAACTCGAACAAACTAACACGAACAACTGATTCAACCAAACAGCCGTAACTTCGCCTGGCATGTTCAGGCGAAGTTGTCCATAACTTCGCTTGAATTGTTAACAACTTCGCCTAGGCGAACTTGTTAACAACTTCGCTTAAGACATATATAAAACATAATTAACATTACAGACTCGATTACAGACACTAGACTATGAACTACTGACATTATGCACCAACACATTAAGATTTGTAACATAGGGTTTTGATTAGGGTTTAAATTCGAGTGTTTGAACCGTAAAATTGCGATATAAACATCCTAATCCGTGTTTTTGGCCAAAAGAGTGTATGATTCTGTTTCGTAACCATGTTTAAGATCAAAAAATACTTTTTTTTATCATATTAAAGGTTTTTACATGGTTAAACATAATTTTCACTAATCAAACTATGTTCTTATGATTAAAACAAGCCTTAAATAAGTTCAAAACTCAACAAAATAGACTTTTTGCCTTAGGGTCCTGGTTAGAAATGGAGAGAATCAGCTGTTCTAGAAGTATTTTAAGGTTATGACGTGAAAATGATCAAGGAAATAACTTAAACATGAAGATATGTAAGTGGGTGGAACCCCCTCACTTGTGGCCACCCTAATGAGGGGCCCTCTGGGCCTCTCTTTTGGCCACTAATGCCTCGTTTTGGGTGCCCAAGTGAAATCCCTAGTCCAAATTTAGTTTGGGTTCGGTTTTTGATGAGAAAACTTGTCACACCCTGACCAAAGGCGGCGGAACATGCCGGGATACGACGGATTGCCCATAGTGCATGACACTATTTTAACTGATAACATTTAACAAACTCATTTAAATTTCACAACATCAAAATGTCACATAACATACTTGTTCATAAGATAATCATAACAAAATATAGCAAATAAATATTGTTCATTTTTGCTCATATCCTAAAGGTCTTGATGACGTTTTCTCCAACTCCATAATCAACCCAAATGCAAACCTGTAACGTTTTATAAAATAAAGTTTATCAACACAAAGGTTGGTGAGCAATTCATAGTTTTGAGCATATATGTATATAATAAGAAAAGCCACAATCTTGTATACGAAACAACAAATAAATAGCAATAATTTGGATAATAAGAGGTCGCTAATAAGAATACATTAGCGACACCGTCTATAAGAGAATACCAATTAGATTTGGATTTCATGAGGTCGTTAATTAGAATACATTAACGACACCGTGCTATAAGAGAATGCCAGATAGTTCACGGATTTATGAATCAACCCTCCAAAAGAGATAAACACATAAGCATATAAACATATAAGCATAGAACACCAAATTGAGCATTTATTTAAGTAAAGTATGCAATAACGGTTGTGGTTTAAGATTCAAGTATAAAGCATTTAATTTGAATAAGTATGAAATGTCACCCCAAAACTGTCACACCCCGAAACCACGGCCTAGGCGTATGACACATATGTTGGTACCACACAATTGTAAATAAATCAGAGTTACGTTTAATAGCGGAAGACTTTATAAACTTGTGGATTTAAAGTGTAATATTTACATTACAAAAGACGGGATTATAAAATACCTGTTTTAAGTTATAACAAAAGTATTACTTGTTTTTAATTGCAAACCACCATTTTAATATTTAAAGTTTATACAAAATAGATCCGAGCCATCGGATATATTTTGAGCACTTCGTTCCTCCAAGCGCTAATTTTTGGTCACCTGCAAAATGTAAGAAAACACGTCAGCAATGAATGCTGGTGAATATGCTGACGCTAAAAATATTTTCTTTACTTAATTACCCCTCGAGACTACGTAGGCCTCGGCCCAACGTGGCTTAGGAATAATCAAGTTAAAACAACACAATTTATTAACTCAAGTCTTTATACTCGGTTCCCCCAGCAAACACCGCAGCGTTCGACTAGTTGAGTGCCTATGCGTATACACAAGGTCATACTCCCCGCAGGCGAGCGTAATTGTGACCAGGTGTGATATGCCCACCACATATGTAAGGATCCAGACAAACGTACACGATAGCCTAAGGCCAGTATTTATACCCTTGTTTATAAATGTTTTAGAGACACTTAGTCTCATGTAAAGTTTTTCATATAACATGTTGACTCGTTTGAAAACAAGTTTGTAAAAGTTAGGGCGTATTCACCTATTTCAATTTGGATCGGCTTCAAACACCGTCCGAGGGTCTTTCCCTTGTTATCTCGCACCTATAGTACGAGTATAAACATTTGTTAGTCGGATATGCAATCCGGCTTAAGACCTTTAGTCTTATTTTATAAACTTTACCTCGATGAACCTTTAGTTCAAAATCTCTTTTACTTTAAAACCTTTAGTTAAAAAGTAATTTTATAAACCTTTAGTTTATTTATAAAACCCTACGTTTCTTCTTCTCTAAGAAGCATATTATTTTCTTTTCATTATTATTTAAGAATAGTTATTATTACTTAAATAATATTTTCATAACAAAGAATATATACTTACACACATATATGCTTATCGATATTCATAATCTTATCTTTTGTTCTTTCTATGTTATGTTTTCTTTTATTTTTATCGAGGTATCGAGTATAATCTCGACTTAAGGTTTAAGCCTTTATAATATTTTACTATTATTTTATTCGGCCATTATGCCTACCTTTGTTCGGCTTATAAACCCTAATGCCTTTGAGCAGCACTCCAACGCCGCTTTGCTTTCCTTTCCTTTACGATCAACTCTTCTTTTCGGTACTCCTTCCTTGGTACGCCAAACGATAATACCAATCTTTCACCACTTGCCGGCACGCCTTACAAGACTCACCATCTTGTTTTCGAGATATAACAAACACCTTCTTGGTCGATATGTTGGTGGAGAGTGGCACGAACTTCGAGGAAACATTGGCACAGAAATCGGGCACGTTTTTCGAGGTGGATCGAGTATATTATATTAGGATTCTAGTGAGATGTTAGAGAGAGAGAGTGATGCATAAAATTTGGGATGAGAAAATGTGAATCTCGCCTCGGTTGAACTTGCCCTTGACGTGTCCCTTACCTTTGGCAACTTTTGCCTTAGGTTCCGGGTGATGCCTCTTCTTATTGCCACCTATTGATCGTGAGAACCGGTAAAACCTTTTTACCCATTCCCGCTTCAGTCATTTTGAGCATTGCGTGAAGCTCACCAATGCTCTTGTCCCATCCATTCATGTTATAATTCATGACAAAAGTCTCAAACCTTTCAGTTAGGCAATTAAGGATCAAATCCGTGGCTAACTCTTTTGAGACGGGACAATTAAGCCGTTCAAGCCGATCAATGTGGCTTTTCATCTTAAGTACATAAGATGAAACCGATTGGGTTTCTTCCATATGACACGCATGGAGTGCTCGAACCGTTTCGAAGCGTTCCACCCTAGCTTGAGTAAGGAACATTTCCTTGAGCTGGGTTATCATGTCATACGTCCCATGATTCTCGAAATCCTTTTGGATCTCGGGAATCATTGTTCCCAACATGAGGCAAGAAACTTGCACCGAATCCTCAGTGTATTTTAACCAATTTGCATAGGCATCTAAATCGTCAATGTTTGGTTCATCGGAATAGGATCGTCCAATATGCAGGACCTTTTTTATTGTTTGAGAACAATTCTCAAATTTCGAAACCAATCCATAAAATTATTATGGTTAAGACGATCCTTATCAAGTATAGCTCTTAGTGATAGGTTATGCACGGGTGGGATAATTGCGTTAGGTGGATTGTTGATTGCGGAAATCCACACAATTTAACAAAGTTCACTTTTAGTATTTTTGATATCAATTAAACTAATTTTAATCTTTAATACCCTTTATGTCTCCAAGACAATTAATGATTAAAATCTAGAACCAACGTTACATTCACATAGTAGTTAGGTGACCCTTACCCTACTATTGAATTAAAAAGGTAGTCAACGTTTGACGATTGCAACCTTTTGCAACTTCTAGTTTTATGGGATCGGTTAAACATCATATGTTTTGTTGGCATGTTTAATCCTATCAACACCTTTGAACGCCATGTTTCGGTGACCCTATAACCATGGTTTCCAAATCAAGTCGTCCTACTTACACGCACGTGTGAGTTTACACATACAAGTGGTTAGGTGACCCTCATCCCACAAGTATTGTAAAACCACCTCAAGATCACAAGTTTTCTTAAATGTGGTTAGGTGACCCTTTCCCCACATCAAGTCTACAAGTGACTTAAGTTTCGTATAAAAGGATGGTGTTCAACTTGTTTTTAAAAGGGATTTTTATTTTCTAAATTCTAGATTGGAAAACAATTTGCATACCTGCATTTGCATGTATTCAAATGCATGGTACTTTGTTTGAAAAACCAATTTTCAAAGTTCCTTTAATAAAACCCATTTTATTGTGAAACCATTAACCTTTAATAAAACCAATTTTATTACCTAATGATTTCTAAGGAACCAATTTTATGCAAGTTGTTGATTTTTAGTTAACAAGCCATATGCAAAACATAAAACAACCAAACATGCATAAATAAAACAACCATAAGTTCATAACCATAGCCACCTAAACTTGGCTGCACTTGTTGACCGAAACAAATGTGCCAAAAGGTCTCTTCTAAGGGATGAGAATGACACAAGTCATGTGTCGGTGAACTCCCACTTGACCCCGCATCCAAATGCTTCAAGTGTCCACCTTGTGTTGTGACTTTTCCACTTTATTTGGGCTTCCATTTAGGCTCCAACTTCAGCTCCTAGCTTTCTTGGGCCTCCATGTTTGGGTTTTGGCCATTGGGCTAAAATCCCATCTTGGACTATGAGGTCCATTAAGGCCCAAAACCAAAACCGTAACTTTCTTGCATCTTCTTTTACAAAAAATATATCATAATACATTTTCTTCTAGTAAAAGAAATACAACTAATCTACTTATTATTACAAACCAATATGAAAGGAACAAATAGATTACAAACCCAAATAAATGAATATTACAACCATATTGAATAATTGAATAAATCACAACACAAACACACATCCAAACACAAGGTCATGGCTAGGTTATGAACATGCAAATGCATATCCGAATATGCAAACCATGTAAATCCAAAATGGTTCCCCTTTTCACCCTTAAAGTTTTTGGCCAAGGTTAAGTAAACCGAAAACTTTGGGTTTTTGTCCAAACAAAATAATCAATCATCCAAATGACTTAATTCTTCAAGATTACCACATGCATGTAAAGTATAATCTTGAAAAACCAAGGGGTAACCAAAAGCCCCAAAACTTTCACCATATGGTGAACCACACCATAAAACCCGAAAAGTTTTAGATCTATTGAAGCATGTATCCATATAAGCGGCTCTTGATGCCATTGTTGGGTTTTAACAATATTACCAAAGTCATATAAACCCATTTATATGTTAAAATGCAGCGGATAATAAAGTTTTAAATCTTGTTAATTAGATGAATATAAAACCGATTTTGTATGCTTACCCAAGCCCTAGATCCATATACGAATTTGCATGCTTACCAATATAAACAACCATAGGGTGTTCATAGCATACTACCTTCAAGAGTCCTAGAAAATGAAGGAGATGATGATATGAAGGGCAAGTCTTCAGGATAGAAGAACCTCAAGCTTGTATACTCTCCAAGCTTCCAACAAACACCTTGATTTTGCTAGGATTTACACTTGGAAACTCTTCCTTGATGTTTCTTCAATTGGCCGAAATCAAGAGAGAAAGAAAAAGAAAAGTTTACTTGCAACTTGAGTTGTATGTGTGAGAGAGAGAGAGAGAGAGTTGGTTGTGAGTTACCAATGCACTATTTAATTCAACCAACCACAACTATTGCATGTCTTGGAATAAATAAAACAATTAAGTGAGGAGAGAGAAGAGGGAAAAGGTGTGCAGCCAAAATATTCCCACCCAATTCAAACTCAAGTAATCTATTTTATTTATTTATGTTATAACATAACATGCAACATCCGATATGCATTGCATATTGTTATTTAACCAATTTAAATAACTTCGTATATGCAAAATTCAAAAGTGGTAGGTTTTGCATATTATTATTTAACCCATTTAAATAATATCGTATATGCAAAATGCAAGATGCAGTAAGTTTTGCATATTGTTATTTAACCAACTTAAATAACATCGTATATGCAAAATGCAAAAGCAGTAGGTTTTGCATATTGTTTTTTTAACCCATATAAATAACATCGTATATGCAAAATGCAAAATCTCTCATAACATAAATTATCCATATAATTTATTTATTACACAAGTGCAAATATTTAGAAATCCAATTTCCAAATATTCTAAGTATTGATATTTATTTGTTAGATCATATCTTAAATAAATATCGTGGTGTTTGTCTAGCTTGTTATTGGGTGTGACCTGACTTGGATCATAACGTACTAGCCACATCAACTCTAATATGTGTCTTGGGCAGACCGACTCCAACAATCTCCCACTTGCACAAGATACATAGAAGATTGATGCAAATAGCAAATACCGCCTAACAACGGTTTACTACCCCTAATACGCATGACGAAGTGCCATTCAATAACATCATCCATTTCAAGTCCCTGACTTGAAATGATTTTGGTGAATCTATCATTTATCCTTTTGCCACAGATGTCATGTCAAATCCAAAGACACAGAATGATCATTTTTTGTTGATTTAACTTAGCAGGCCTTAGACATCTCACTCACAACGAATAAGAGGGACAAATCCCCTATTGACTACATACGTCTCTCACAATCATCTTGTACTACACTTGTGCTTAGCCTTATGTACCGACATGTTTCAGAGCAGCGAAGAACTAAGTCAAAGTATAATAGTCGATGAATATCAAGACCCAATATGTATCTCAGGTCGGAGGATACTATGATGTTCGCCTTTACTCAAATTTACTTATGATCACAAATCACAAGGATTCCATGCAGTAAAATTGAGGGTGGGTCAGTCCAATATTTATCCCATAAATATCTATGAACCTTGGCGGCAAACCCTTGCTATATTCATACCTTATGAATATCTACCAATCCAAGTTCATAATAGTCTTACCTTCACATTTGTTCCCACAAATGTGATCGACTACGGATATTTAGAATAATTAACTTATTCACGGATTTAAACATGCTAAAATGGAACATAACTCAAAAGCATAATCATAAACCATAATCATATGAATGAATTAGAATAACAATTGTTCCGATATCCAAATACAAAATTTTGATCAAATCCAATCACTAGAATATCGAAGTCCTAAGGCACAAGTATGACCCTCATGCTTCGGCCTTTCAAGGAGCTTCGTGAGTGGATCCGCAACGTTTTGATCAGTGTGAACTTTGCGAATATATATCTATCCTTTTTCAACTTCATCCCTTATGTAGTTGAATCTCCGCTCAATGTGCCTAGTCTTTTGATGTGCACGGGGTTCCTTGATTTGAGCAATCGCACCCTCGTTGTCACAAAAGATTTCTAGAGGGTCCTGAATGGTACAAACTACCCCTAGATCGGCCACGAACTTTCTGATGCATGCAGCTTCTTGAGCTGCCAATGAGGCGGCGATGTATTCAGATTCAGTGGTGGACAATGCTACCAGATCTTGTTTTTACGCTCTTCCAAGAGACAGCACCACCATTTAATACGAAGACATATCCCGATTGTGATCGAGAATCATCTTGATCAGTTTGGAAACTCGCATCCATGTAACCCTTTACAACGAGTTCCTCCTCACTAGAGCCATATATCAGTAACATATCCTTAGTCCTCCTAAGGTATTTCAATATGCTCTTAACCGCCATCCAATGGCTGGTTCCCGGATTTTTTTGGTATCTACTTATCATGCTCAAAGCGCATGACACATCCGGTCTGGTGCAAATCATGGCATACATAATGGATCCTATAGCAGGTGCATATGGGATTCCATTCATTTTGTCTTGCTCATCCTTTGAGCTTGGACATTGAGAAGCACTCAATATTGTTCCTCTTTGAATAGGTACGAAACCTTTCTTAGAGTTGTCCATCTTGAACCTTTTCAAGATTTTGTCAATGTATGCACTTTGATTCAAACCTATCAAATGCCTTGATCTATCCCTATAGATCCTTATTCCCAAAATATAGGCGGCCTCACCAAGATCCTTAATGGAAAACAACTTCCAAGCCAGGCTTTTACACCTTCCAAGGTTGGAATGTCATTTCCAAACAGTAATATGTCATCGACATACAACACTAGAAAGGTAATGATGCTCCCACTAGCTTTCTTATACACACAAGCTTCATCAGCGTTTTTGATGAATCCAAATTTCTTGACTTCTTCATCAAAACGGTGATTCCAACTTCTAGATGCTTGTTTCAATCCATAGATTGATTTCTTTAACTTGCAAACTTTATTAGGATGTTGTGGATCGACAAAGCCTTCGGGCTGAACCATATAGACATCTTCTTCAAGATGTCCATTTAGAAAAGCGGTTTTGACATCCATTTGCCAAATCTCATAGTCATAATATGCTATGGCAAATAATATCCTAATAGACTTTAGCATCGCCACGTGCGGGAAAGTTTCATCATAATCAACCCCTTGAGTTTGAGTGAAACCCTTTGCTACGAGTCTAGCTTTATAAGTATCCAAGTTTCCATGCATATCAGTTTTCTTCTTGAAAACCCACTTGCTTCCAACCAGTTTGGAATTAAGAGGTGGAGCAACCAAGTCCCATACTTGGTTGTCACTCATGGATTGCATCTCAACGTTCATGTCTTCCAACCATTTATCACAATCAGATTGCGACATAGCATCTCGGTATGTGATGGGTTCATTCGAATCTACCACGTAGCATCCATCCATGAAAAATCCATATCTTTTAGGTGGGGTGCTAATTCTACCAGTCTTGCGAACGCTTTGTGTGTTTCGATCAACCATTTGATCATCATCAATAACCTCTTGTTGATTGCTAGTGTCAACCAAACATGTATCGGCTTGTGGTTCTCGATCCTCCTCGAGTTCCATAGTTCTATCAGTTCCTTCCATAAGGAACCCTCTTTCCAAGAACATAGCCTTGCGAGCTATAAACACTTTATGCTCATTTGGATTGTAGAAGTAATATCCCATTGAATCTTCAGGATATCCTACAAAGATACACTTAGTGGAACGGCTTTCAATTTTATCAGGGGTGTACCAATTCGTTCAAGTACCTCGAAGGGTCCAACGAATCGAGGACTTAGCTTTCCTTTCTTACCGAAGCGAACAAAGCCTCTCCAGGGCGAGACTTTCAAAATATCTTTGTCACCAACATTGAATTCCAACGGCTTACGACGGACATCGGCGTAACTCTTTTGGCGATTACGTGCCTTCTTAAGTCATTCTCGGATTTGAAGGATTTTGTCGGTGGTTTCTTGGACTATCTCGGGTTCAAATAACTGATTGTCTCCGGTTTCAGACCAACACACGGGCGTTCTACACTTACGACCATATAACGCCTTGAATGGTGCGGCTTGAATACTTGTGTGACAGCTATTGTTGTACGAGTATTCCATTAGGGGTAAGTGGTCATCCCAACTTCCACCTAAGTCAATCACACAAGCCCGAAGCATGTCTTCCACCATTTGAATTGTCCTTTTGCTTTGCCCATCAGTTTGCGGATGATAGGCGGTGCTGAGGTTCAGTTTGGTGCCTAACGCTTGTTGGAAGCTTTTCTAGAAGTGAGACGTAAAACGACTGTCTCGATCAGAGATTATAGACAACGGTACTCCATGCAAAGCAACGATGTTGTTCTCATAAATATGCGCTAGCCTATCCATTGAGTATGACTCATTGATGGGTATGAAGTGTGAGGATTTTGTTAATCGATCCACAATAATCCAAATAGCATTGTGTTGTCGAGTCGTTTTAGGGAGTTTGGTAATGAAATCCATGGTGATTAACTCCCACTTCCATACGGGAAGTTCGGGTTGCTGGAGCAATCCCGAAGGCTTTTGGTGTTCAGCCTTGACTTTCAAACAAGTTAAACATTTCGCCACATGCGAAGCGACGTCCTTTTTCATCCCATTCCACCAGTAGTTTGGTCTAAGATTTTGGTACATTTTATCACTACCGGGGTGCATCATATACTTGGACTTATGAGCTTCGTTCAAAATTTTCTCACACAAGTCTCTAACGATTGGTACCCAAATCCTATTACCAAGTCTAAGGATACCATCGTCACCCTTGACTAGCGAGTCAATGATGCCGTTACGTTTTTCATCGGAGATTTGGTTTTCATTGATCGCTTGAGTTTGGGCAAATTTGATTTGCTCGAGTAAATTGACTTGAAGTTCTAGACGCAACGCTCGTACTCTTTTTTGGCTTCTCATGTTCTTTGCGACTTAAGGCATCAGCCACAACGTTGGCTTTGCCTTCATGATAAACAATCTCGCAGTCATAGTCGTTGGCGCATATTAAGCTCTTTTTGGTCGAAGATATGTTTAAGATTTTATGATCGGTGTATACGATAAATCTTACTCCATAGAGATAGTGTCTCCATATCTTAAGTGCAAAGATTATGGCTCCTAACTCTAGATCATGAGTTGTATAGTTCTTTTTGTGTACCTTGAGTTGACGAGAGGCCTAGGCGATTACTTTCTTGCGTTGCATTAGTACGCATCCCAAGCCGGAATGAGACGCGTCACTAAAGACAACAAAATCCTCAGTACCTTATGCAAGGCCAGCATAGGTGCTTGGGTGAGTTTTTGCTTAAGTAAATCGAATACCTCTTGTTGTTTTGTTCCCCATTCATATTTGATGCTTTTGCGAGTTAAAAAAGTTAAAGGAACGGCTATACGAGAGAAATTTTCAATGAACCTTCTATAATAGCCGGCCAAACCCAAGAAACTTCGGATCTCGGTTGGCGACTTAGGAATTTCCCACTTCGAGATAGCTTCGATTTTAGCGGGATCGACTTGGATACCGTTTACATTTATGACATGTCCAAGAAGTTGTACTTCGTGCAATAAGAACTCGCATTTTGAGAACTTGGCGTACAACTTCTCGGTTCTAAGTATTTCAAGTAAGGTTCGGAGGTGGACTTCATGATCAGCCTTAGACTTAGAATAAATAAGTATGCCGTCGATGAATACGATAACACATTTATCCAAGTAAGGCTTGCAGATGCGATTCATCATGTCCATGAACGCAGCAGGCGCATTAGTAAGTCCAAACGGCATAACGATGAACTCATAATGGCTATACCTTGTTCGAAACGCGGTTTTTGGACTATCTTCAGATTGAACTTTGAGTTGGTGATAACCAGAACGAAGATCGATTTTGGAAAAGAAACCAGTACCTTGAAGTTGGTCAAAAAGATCATCAATTCGAGGAAGTGGATAGCGGTTTCTGATTGTGACTTTGTTTAGCGCACGATAGTCGATACACATACGCATAGATCCATCCTTCTTCTTGAAGAATAGAATTGGCGCTCCCCATGGTGATGAACTTGGTCGAATGAAGCCTTTCTCGAGAAGCTCGTCGAGTTGTTTCTTTAATTCCTTAATTTCGGTCGGAGCATGACGATATGGTGCATTTGCGATCAGAGCAGTACCGGGAATAAGACCGATCCTAAACTCTACTTCACGATCGGGAGGAATTCCGGGAAGTTCATCGGGAAAGACATCAGAAAAATCGGAGACTACAGGTACGTCCTTTATCTCCTTTGGTTTAGACTCTTCGGTGACGTAAGTCATGAATGCTAAGCATCATTGATTTAAACATTTGTTAGCCCTAATCATGGAAATTATGCTAACTTGGCCAGCATCTTTGTCCCCTTCAATTCGAATGGTTCGTTTATCGGGGGCTTGAAGTTCGACGGTTTTGCTACTGCAAATGATATAAGCATGGTTATTGGATAACCAATCCATACCAAGTACGATATCAAAACCAGCATGAGTCATAGGCAACAATTTAATAGGCAGAATATAACCAACTAAGAGAATTTTTCCGTTTTCAAGGGCTTCAGAGATTTTAACGATTTCGCTACTAGCAGTCTCGACGCTTAGAGTTTTATTTAACTTTATTAAAGGTTCGTTTAATAGACTACAAAAGCTATAATTTATAAAACTCAAATTGGCACCCGAATCAAACAAAACTCTAGCATAGGTGTCGATGGCTAAAAACGTACCGGTGATGGTTTCCGGCATGTCAGCGGCCTTTTTCGTGTCGAGTACGAAGACTCTTGCATTTCCTTTCTTGTTCTGGCCACTTCCACCCGCACCACCAACCGCGGGTTTGTTCTTTGGGCACTCGAAACTTAGATGCCCTATCTCCTTGCAATTATAAAATGTCATCTTATTCTTCCAACAGTCAGCCACAACATGGCCCGGTCTTTGGCATGATTCACAAATGGTTGATGAAACATGTCGGCATTGCCCTCTGTGGCGCTTTCGGCAAATCTTACAGAATGGAGCGTCGAGTTGAACCCGGATCGATTTTGATTTGCGCCCTTTCCCTTGTAGTTGGCTCTTCCTCCTGTTCTCCCTTGATTGTTGATTGTTGACACTTTCTTATCTTCTTCTTTGTTGCGGACAAGGCTGCCCATCAGATAACCATCTAACTCCATCGCGGAGTCGACAGTTTGAGGTAAATGAGACCTCACCATATCGTGGATTTCCCGTGGCAGTCCCGATATGTATCTTGTGACTTTGCTGGATTCAGGATTAACCAGCTGGGGAAACAAACGACAATATTCATGGAACTTGGTGTTGTATTCTCGGAGATTTGTCCCCACGACCTTGTGATTAAGAATCTTAGTTTGAATTTGGTCGGTTTCGTGCATCGGACATAATTTTGCCAATATCATCGCCTTGAATTCTTCCCAAGAAATGTCGTATAGAACTTGACGTCCCTTGCTCAAAATCAGTGTGTTCCACCACTCCAACGCCTCGCCACTAAACATTTGCGCGGAGTATTGTATCATTTCTTGTCGCAAACACTTGCTTATTATGACGATAGATTCCATCTCCTCAAGCCATCTAACGATCATGATAGCTCCTTTATCTCCATGAAATTCCTTTGGGCCGAAATACTTGAAATCTTTAAAAGAACCACCTCCAATATTCAAATTCTTGAATTCTTGATGGATTCTGCCATCAGCATTCGATTCATGCACACTCTCTTCGACACGAGACGGTTTCGGATGAGATTTTAAGGATTTATGGGAAAGATTAACAGATTAAGAATGTTTAGAGTGTTTCGATTGGGATCTAGCCATAGATTCTTCTCTAACCGCATCCTTTATCATCTTTTGTATTTGACTCAGATATTTTTCAGGAACTGGTTCATCTTGTTTATTCTCGGGGTCTTTCCCCCTTTTTTTCTTATTTCCTTTTCTTTTCGAGCATTCTCTATGTTGTTACTTTGTTCAGACATTATCTTTTTCTTTTCAATATGTCTTTAACTGAAATTTTAACAAACTTTCCCTTATTAAAAATATATTTTATTTCACATCAATATATATATCACAAAAGGATATATATATTTATTTTACAACACACACACACACACACACACACACACACACACACACACACACACACACATATATATATATATATATATATATATCGTTTGATTATCCCATCTTTATTTAAGAACTTCTCAACGTTCTTGGTTACACATATAACACGAAACACATATGATTACATTAACACACATATTTCCACATCACATCCTTCTCCATCATCTCGTCAATCTCTCATGAACTTCCTCACCACCTTGGTTAACTTGTTGCATTTTCGAAGAAACGTCTCTCCTATCTTCTTCTTTTTCTTCTCATCAACAAATATCTTCTTCCTCAAATCGTCCGACTCATGCAAGGCGCGGTCCAAGTGTTCCTGTTGTGATTGCGGGATTTCGTTGTGGTATCCATATCTTGGAGGTGGGTTGCGGTAACCCATCGTCACCATGTCATAATGATTTCTTGGTTCTGGATATGGGGATGTTGTCACGTCGGATGAGTAGTGGAAGAAAGCTTCAGCAGCTTCATTATGTTCTCGGATTTCGTTTGCTTGCTCTTCTTCCGTTGGTATCGTGCCTTGAAAAAGTGGAAAACTTGATGAAGCTTGATTCTTGAGTTTCTCGAGGTATTGAACATAGGGGTCAACGGAATCGTAGCTTGGGTTTTGGGAAGTGAGTGATTCCTCCATTGGTGTTGACATCTCATTGGGATTATCAGGGTATTCCTCTTCCGGTTCTTCTTCAGGATTTTCTTCTTCTACCTCAGGTTCCTCCTCTTCTTCAGGTTCTTCTTCCTCCATCAGTTGAGCGGTCTCCTTTACAATTGGGGGCATTCAGAAACTTTCATAGGGCATCATCACTCTTATTTTGGGCTTACAAGATGGTCCTTCACCATTGTTGGGTTGGGAGTTAACTTCACTGAAGGCGGAGCTTCCAGTATGCCATCTTCGTTGGTCGGAATGGCACTGCATTCAGTCAGACGAGGGAGATCTTGGTTCCTCTTTGATTGGTAAGTTGGAAAGGAAAGCATATGTTGGGTGAGGGTTTGGTGGTAAATATGTTGGATTGCTAGATGGGTAGTAATGTGGTATCTCCGATGGTTGATATGTGGGGATCTCTGATGGATGGTATGTTGGAACTTTAGAGGGATGATACATTGGGATACTTGGTGGATGGTAGCTTGAGTGTCTTGGTGCTTGATATCCTTGCCATGGTGTATCGTCGGGCATATTGATCGGGTTTTGTTCAGTACCTGGATATTGGAATGGTTTGGTTAGGTCATGCTCCACATCTTGATCGAAGAACGCCTCATAATAATCTTCACTCATGTTAGCCTTGCACAATGGTTCGGCAATTCCAGTGATGTGTTGTAAAACACATAGCGTTTTTATCCCGTTTTTGGGTTATTTTTAGTATTTTATTCTATTTTTATCTGGTGCCCGTGATCCTTTTTTTTTTAGTGTTCTTTAAAGGAAATATGTTCGGACGACACGTTGGAACGCCATGGTGCAAAGTGTGTGGCGGAGATCACTGGGTAC
The DNA here is from genome assembly GCF_021521415.1 of Bidens hawaiensis. NCBI lineage: Eukaryota > Viridiplantae > Streptophyta > Magnoliopsida > Asterales > Asteraceae > Bidens > Bidens hawaiensis. Next base: position 236,809 of record NW_027492661.1, read on the forward strand.
ATGATGCTTATGAGCGAAGGAGGATAGAAGTCGAGGCACGGAAAGCTCCATGGGAATCACTTGTGGCAAAGCCTCCTCCATACCAATTTGCATATGATCAAATGGGGAACTTCTTAGGGTATAAAGACTTATCGGGAAATATATTAGAGCCAACCCCAGAACTGGAATCAATAATGGACGATGTATTGTTCGCCATTAGAAAGGATTTGGAATATATTCCACCTTTTTATCCACCTTTGCTTGAAACCCTAAGTGAGATTGAAGATACCGGAATGGAGGAACAGAGAGTAGAGGAGTATGTTCCTTCTTGGTAGGAAGAATTTAAGGATGAGTTTGGTGAAGAGTTGATGGATTTCACCATGATTGATGAAGGAGAGTTTGACCCACTTGGCGATTTGAAGTTGCTTGAGGATCTATTGTATAACAAGCCAAGTGCGGGGATCAAGAATGAGCCTTGTGAGGAGAGCCATGAGGTGGTTGGTGAATAAGTCTTTCCACCATTGCACTTTGAATATGAAAAACCAAAACATGAACCGTACTCAATCTCTATTCGGGACGTGTTAAGGTTTAAAAGTTTGGCTAAAGGAACTAGACGGAAGATTTCTGGGCGAAGAAATCGTAGTGTTATGAAGAGATTGACTTCCCCATTTCACTTCATTGAATCATTTTTTGGGGAATTCAAGAGTTGGTGGGCCGAGTTTAATTCATATGGTCGGGCCCATGAGAGCTGTGCAATTGGTTTCTTCCCGACCAATTGTAAGAGGAGAGTATTGAGGAGCATCGATGGGAAGAGGATAAAGGAGAAGCCTCCTGATTGAGGTTTCGGGAGCGAGTCCAGCTGAAGACTATTCAATAAACTTAGCGCTTCCCGGGAGGCAACCCGGTAATATCTTTTCTTGTTATTTTATTTTCATTTTATTTTTATTTCCGAGTTTTGCCGGGTGTCTCTTCTCTTACTTGCAGGTTATTCCTTGGTTGGCTGATGACGGTTGATGAGCTAGAGTTTTAAACAAGTGTGGGGATGCAATTTGCATAGGGATTGCCGCTTTCGTTCGTTAGTGATAGCTTGATAGAGTGCACTGGAGTTTTAAGCTTGCGTTCGAATAGGAGAGCGAGGAACATGATTCACCGGACACTTTCATGATCACATATACCAGGGGAGTCTGTTCCACTTTATTTTTCTTTATGTTTAGTTTTGTCTTTTCCTTGTCTCACATTGAGGACAATGTGAAATTTAAGTGTGGGGATGGGGAACTGACGTTTTCATTTTTAAGAAAAATAAAAGAATATTGAAAATCTTGAGAGTTAATATTTAAAAAAAAAGTTTTAAAGAAAAATGTCCCTTGAAAATTGTTTTTGTTCTACGTTAAGCAGGAAATGATATTACTACCAATGTGCTAACGAACTCTTGGAACTTTTGAAATATATAATATAATAATAAAAGAAGGGATGGTTAACATATCTGATTTGGGATGTGTCGGTAGGCCCAACTAACTTTGATAGTCCTCTTTAGCAGTTTTTATATATATAATAATTTGAAAACGGTGAAACCGAATTTCGATGCTTAGGGAGAATTACCATAATCTGAAAACTTTGAGATGGTTATACTTAGATGCACTTAAACCAGCACACATCACATGTCCATCTTTCTACGAGCTTAGAAATAGTTATATATTTTAGGGTGATATAAAAGATTGAAAAAAAAAAGAAAAGAAAAAGAAGAAAAAAGAGAAAAAAAAAAGAAAAGAAAAAAAAAGTATGTATTCTCAAAAGTTGTTCAAGAAAAGCAAAATGCTTGTGAAGAAAGTTATGTATTGCAAAATGCCAAAGAAGCATTCTTTAAAGTTAGTAAAAGAGGCCAAAGATGCACATACTAGACGGGACTTAGAGTTTACGTGTTACATTGGGGATGGTGACTCTGAGGATACACTATTGGGGCTCGAGGTTCTTATTCAATAAATAAAAATTAGGAATTTATTGGACAAAGTCCAATAATATTTAGGAATAGCTCGTACGACCTCCACATGACCATTCATCCATCAAAATTTCACCGAGTGCATCTAATTAGTACTATCAACGACTCCTTGGCTTATGGTGATTTGTCGAACCAGTTTGCTTCGACTCTAGTTTTTCTAGCTATCTTTTTCTGAGATGGGGTAGGTGTAGCCTTAATTTTTGGACTTAAAAAGTTTAATGCAAAAGGGGGGCTTGATTAGCTGGTGGCTGGGTTTAAGTGGACAACAATATCGGCAATCGCGGTCAATATGTCGAGTTGTTACTTGTGCTTTTGTAATGTTAAATAATCTAGGAGTTTGTTGTTTTTCACTTGGTTATGATCCTGTGTAGATTTCTTTTTCAGGGACGAAAAAGGTTCAAGTGTGGGGATATTTGATGTGTTGTAAAACACATAGCGTTTTTATCCCGTTTTTGGGTTGTTTTGTGCGTAAAACGTTAACGAATATAAATTTTCTTGCATGAAATTACATGTTTGTGTATTTGATAGGTTCCATGTTGAAGAGAGCGAGAAAACGAGTCAAATGGAAAAAGAATTAGCTAAAACGGATCTCGGATGAAGCCGGTACGCAAAAACGAAGATAAACGAGCTGAAAGTCGAAAAACGTTAGAAAATGTCATGTTCGAGCTACGCGACCAGGTCATACCATTCAAGAAGCATGTGGTAGATTCCAACATGTCCCAAGGCTACCAAGAATGTTCAAGAATCAGCTACCACGTCTATTTTGTCTTCTAGTGGGCCTAGTGGGCTTGTTTTAACCTATTTTATATTAGGAAGGAGGTGTTTAAACATATATATAAACCCTAAAACCCTATGAACGATTTTATTCAAGTTTCCAGCCATCCCACACCTGCTCTAGAGGAGAAACCAAGGAGGAAAAGCTTACGGTTACATCTTTTATCCTTCGGTTGTCGGTTTTGACTATTTTAACGTTTGTGAGTTCGTTTTTGGTTTTTAAGCATTCAAACCTTTTGTAATCAGATTTATATTGGCATGTTTATCATTTATATCTATTTTATCTACTGTTCATTGATTATGATTGGCTAAACTTGTTAGTTCTACCTAGGTTAGATGATTATTGTTAGGTTTTAGCAAGTAATATGGATTGTTGATCATCATGGCTTAAATTGTTAATGTAAAGTTTGGTTTAACATTGAATTAGGTTGTGTTTAGTGGCTGTGAATTTGTTAATTACACTTATAAACCTCTTGCTTTAATTAATTGAATGAGTTTTGATTGATTGTTGCTTGTCAGGACTCTTTACTTAGTGTTTAGGGTTTGTTTGCGGGTTGATCAACCGTAAGGTTTAAGTGAGTGTTTTAATTGAATATAATCAGCGGATAGACACCTTCCTTGAGACCGAGAGGTGATAGGAAGTAAACTCGTCTCATATCTTTTACTTGTTAGAATTAGGATCGCGCGAGAGCGGGTTCGGTTCTTGTCGGGTTTGGGTTTGTGAGCGATTAGTTGGTCTAGTTTAAGTTAAACTAAATTGTTCCTCTATCCTTGGTTGCGTAGTATTCGTCTCCATTAGGGTAGTGTGTCGGTGAGTCCGAGAGGAGAGTCGGCATTAGAACACTTTAACATTTCGTTTCTCGGTTTGTTCTTAAAATCAACTAAGTGTAAGTTAGAGTTTGTTAGTGAGACTGAGAGGTGATCTAGCTTTCTTGAGTGAACCTTAGTTGAGTCATCCTTAGGAACCGGTGTCGTGAGAATCCTCAATCCATTATCTTATTATAACTTCAATATGATTCTTACCTAGGTAGACGTTTTCTCCGACTGCAGTAAAGTTTCCAAGTTTCGTCAAGAGTTTCATTTAATTAAGTTAAGTTTAGTTAACTAATTTAGTTAAAGTAAGTTAGGTTAAGTAGTTAATTATATTAAAAATCATTTAAATATTATTAGGTGAGTCTTGGTTAGGGTTAGGTATCATATACGTTTTCAAGTGTCCTTGTGTTCGATACTCGGACTTCCTTAGGTCTATACTATTAGTGATCAGTAAACTTGCCGGTTGTGTGTGGATTCGTTAGGATTTTCGTTTAATAAATTTAAAGCTTAGTTGTGAGTCATTTAGAAAGAGCATCATTATACACACATCATCCAACTTCTTTAGCCTTGCGTACATAGTTCTCCATCATGTTCTTGAATGACATCTAACATTTTGGGTGGTTTAGAATGAGGAGGGAAAGAAAAGTTTTACCAGCCTATATTATTCCTATTTCAAATAAAACAAATAATTCCTATACTTGGATCGAAGCTTAGGTATTATCTTGTAATACCTAATTCGCTAAGATCGATAGCTCTGTTACCAACACTTGTCACACTCCGAAACCACGGTCTAGGCGTATGACACATATGTTGGTACCACAATTGTAAATAAATCAGAGTTACGTTTAATAGCGGAAAACTTTATAAACTTGTGGATTTAAAGTGTAATATTTACATTACAAAAGATGGGATTATAAAATACCCATTTTAAGTTATAACAAAAGTATTACTTGTTTTTAATTACAAACCACCATTTTAATATTTAAAGTTTATACAAAATAGAGCCGAGCCATCGGATATCTTTTGAGCACTTCGTTCCTCCAAGCGCTAATTTTGGCTTAGGAATAATCAAGTTAAAACAATACAATTTATAAACTCAAGTCTCTATACTCGGTTCCCCCAGCAAACACCGCAGCGTTCGACTAGTTAAGTGCCTATGCGTATACACAAGGTCATACTCCCCGCAGGCGAGCGTAATTGTGACTAGGTGTGATGTGTCCACCACATATGTAAGGATCCAGACAAGCGTACACGATAGCCTGAGGCCAGTATTTGTACCCTTGTTTATAAATGTTTTAGAGACACTTAGTCTCATGTAAAGTTTTTCATATAACATGTTGACTCGTTTGAAAACAAGTTTGTAAAAGTTAGGGCGTATTCACCTTTTTCAATTTGAATCGGCTTCAAACACCGTCCGAGGGTCTTTACCTTGTTATCTCGCACCTATAGTACGAGTATTAACATTTGTTAGTCGGATATGCAATCCGGCTTAAGACCTTTAATCTTATTTTATAAACTTTACCTCGATAAACCTTTAGTTAAAAATCTCTTTTACTTTAAAACCTTTAGTTAAAAAGTAATTTTATAAACCTTTAGTTTATTTATAAAACCCTACGTTTCTTCTTCTCTAAGAAACGTATTCTTTTCTTTTCTTTATTATTTAAGAATAGTTATTATTAAATAAATAATATTTTCATAACAAAGAATATATACTTACACACGTATATATGCTTATCGATATTCATAATCTTATCTTTTATTCTTTCTTTGTTTATGTTTTCTTTTATTTTTATCGAGGTATCTAGTATAACCTCGACTTAAGGTTTAAGCCTTTATAATATTTTAATATTATTATATTCGGCCATTATGTCTACCTTTGTTCGGCTTATAAACCCTAATGACTTCGAGCAGCACTCCTACGCCGCTTTGCTTTCCTTTCCTTTACGATCAACTCTTCTTTTCGGTACTCCTTCCTTGGTACGCCAAACGATAACACCAATCTTTCACCACTTGCCGACACGCCTTACGAGACTCACCATCTTGTTGTCGAGATATAACAAACACCTTCTTGGTCGATATGTTGGTGGAGAGTGGCACGAACTTCGAGGAAACGTTGGCACGGAAAATGAGAAATCGGGCACGCTTTTCGAGGTGGATCGAATATATGATATTAGGATTCTAGTGAGATGTTAGAGAGAGAGTGATGCACAGAATTTGGGATGAGAAAATGTGAATCCCGGACTTGCTATTTATAGGCAAGTTTGGAAGCCCTTCGCGATACGCGATGGCCTTCTGGTCACCCTTCGCGTATCGCGGTGTAGGTCAGGCCAGTCACCAAGTATGTCTGCCACGTGGCAGACGGTGTGCCACATGTTGACACGTGGCGAACGGCGTGCCACGTGTGGCCACGTGGCAGAACTTGTGCCAGAGGTGTCAGGCCACGTCATCGCGATACGCGATGATGTAGCTTTAACGATGATCGCGTATTGTCGTTGACTCACTTCTAGAAGATTTGACCAAGCCCTTCGCGATACGCGATGAGCTTGTCCTTTGTCCCATCGCGTATCGCTATGGGACAGAAAATCAGAATTTTCGTTTTAAACCCTATGGTTTGGAATTTTGACATATTTGGTCCCTAGACTTTGGAAAGTTGACATTTTAAACTCGAAATTTTCACGATGTTACAAAAACGAAAGGTAAAAAACAGGGTATGAAAAATACTCACATTCAAGTATAAAACTTGGTTGATAAAAGATGGGAAATCGGGAGGAGGAAGTCTAACTAGCAAGACCTAAATAAAAGTAAAAGTCTTGAATTAGAAGGGTTGTTTTGGGAAAACTTTAAAATAAAAGACATAAAATGTAAACAATTAAATTTTAAGGTTTATAAATTAGCTATTTTAGAAATTATAGAAATAATCCTTTAAAAATGTAAGTTTGCTCAAAACTGGGTTAAAGTATCTAACCTTAATATTTACTCAACCTATGCTAAGTAATAAGGTGGGTAAAAATGCAAGAATGCAAGTCCCTTTAGAATAAAGATACTAAAACGGGTTTTAACGAGTTTTCGAGTTGTTGGTTCGGGTCTTGATAGTTGGTCAAACCCAAAGTCAACTTTCCAAAATATTAAATGTTATGAGATAACTCATAAAAATATATTAACACTTAACCAAGTATGTAGTTCTATTGTTTTAGAACTAAAAACGCATGTTAAGCGAGTGTTCGGTTTTTTCGGTCCAAAATTTGTTATAATATCAAGTTGGATTCAACATTCCAAGTACTTTAATAAAATATTTAAAATCAGTTTGTAAAGTATTTATAAATAAATATAGAAGTCTTGATAGCTAAAAACACACTTGTGTGTCTTAAGCGAGTGAAAAATGGTTTAGTTCGGTTTGGTTCGGTTTCCATCTCACAATAAGTTCATATATGGTTTCCACATGTCCAAATATCAAATAACTTGTATAATAACTTATAAATGATGAAACTTAAGTTTTACAACCAAAAAGTTAAGAATAAAATCTTTAAACGAAAGTTTGGTTTTCGATTCAAATCTAGTTTCGGGTTAAGACCGAGGTTAGAATCTACATACCCATAACCATAGAACTTGTATAAATGATTTTAGAAGTTTAAATCTACATAAAACATGTTTAAACAATTATTTAACAAAACTAGTAAACAAAGTTCGGTTTACGGTTTGGAGCTATTTACGGTTAAACCGAGACATAGACTCTTCAAACCCATAACCATGGAACTTGATAAATAAGCAAGATAAGTATAAGTTAGCATGGTTAGTAAGCAATAATAAAGTTAGATGGTTAGATGCGGAAAATATATGACAAAGACCACGAAAGTCCTCCATGTAGCCTTGCCTTACGAGGCCTGAAACTTAACCAACCGGGGCCGGATGAGTAACTACCAAAGGTAACAAGGTTTTCATTATATATATGTTGTGCCATATGATTCAAGTATTGATTTAGACTAAGTTAAGCAAACAAAAATGAAAAACTACATCAGTTTGACTTTGAAAGTCAAACCCGACATAAACATGAAAATAACCTTATAAAGTCTTTGAATTTGAGTGAGGTAAAGAGTTATGAGCAGTGATTTATGTTGGATAGTGCCTTGTATTTATAGAATGAGCTAAATTTGGTTAAACAAGTGGTTTAAGGGTTAAAACTTGGATTCAAAGGATAAAAGAACCAACAAACAAACATGGGAGACAATCTGGTCGCCCAGTGCTCGCGATACGCGATGCCAAGAGGGCACACCCATCGTGTGGCGTGATGGTTTGGGTGGCCAGACAATCCAAAGTTTCAAAAATGACAGTTTTGGCCCCCGAAGTTCGTTTTAAGTGATTTTAACGTGTTTTAAGGCCCAAAAATGATGTTTTCAAGACCCAACAAATGTAAAACAATATTGTAACATAAAAACCATTATTTTGATTATATCATAAGCTTCGGTTTACAAAACGGGTCGGTTTACATGTCAAACGAATACAAAAACAAATATAATCAAGACCCGAATTTGACGAATGCCACAAAAATAGTCTGGGTTTGATAAACAACGCAAAAAAGAGTGCTTGTCGGCTACGTGTTGTAAATTAAGAAAAAACGTACCAACTCGTTGGAAAAATCCAAAATATTTTCCCGGGTTGCTTAAAACATTTCAAATAAATGTTTTATAAGTCTTTTTCGGCTTGATAGATGATACAATGCTTGTTTTGATACATACGATCGGGTTTAAGGTCAAAGAGTATTATTAAACGAAAATCTTTTCGTTTAAGTGGTTTTGCACATACTAGGGTTGTGATATCAATATGTTAGTTGTTATAATATATATATATCACTTGTATATGCCCCCTTCGATATATCCGGGTCATAATCAGTATCGTTCGGTTAATCGTTTACTCGATACAAAATAACCTGTTAACTGTTTACTCGTTACGTAATAAATAAGGTGAACCTCATTTTGTCACGAATGCCACACATTATCCCCCCGACCTTGAACGCATCATTGATTGAGAGCTAATGTTAAACTCCTGATGTCATAATTGGTACACATTGGTTGAGTCTTGAGAAACCAAGGTCGCTACACCAGGAGTGACATTAAGCCCCAAAAGATTTGGAGCCTCATTTATTAAAGGTTCTTTTCTTGGGCTAATGAAATTTAGGGGTGAATAGGAGTGGCCGACCAAGCACCTTATAAGAGATTTATATGATACTACATAATACTAGTGATTAATACCATCAAATTTATTCATTTGAAGGATTCAACAAATTCTTCCAAATCATGAAGGAATTCAACTAAAGTAGTGAATACTCATTGTCGTCACATCTACCACTCTACCTTCACTGCTAGGTTGTAATGACGATTGTTGGGTGGGTGGTTTGAGTAAGTGGCAGGCGAGGTGAACACGTTGTGTGGCAGGCAGAGGTGCACAAACCGAGTTTTTTAAAAAAACCGGTTCGGTTATTAACCGGACCGGTTTTTTTTGGCCCGGAAAAAAACCGGTTCGGTTAATAACCGGACCGGTTAATAACCGGTTTTTGTCTGTAAAAACCCTAACCGGTCTAACCGGTTAGGACCGGTTTAGAAACCGGTTAGAACCGGTTAATAAACCGGTTTTTTTATTAACCGGTTTTTTAATAACCGGTTTTTAGGGTTAACCGGTTTTTTTTTTTTTTTTTTTTTTTTTTAATAACCATTATTTTTTCACAGTATAAACAAACCGGTAACTACAAGGCAAACCGGTAACTACAAGGCAAAACGGACTGACCGAAGCCATTCTTTGCTTTCGTTGTTAGGGTTCTTTGCTTAGAAGATGAGTATGAGTGTGTGTTGGTGAATGTGTTTTCAACAAACCAAAGATTAAAAACACATAACTTTCATTTATAGTTTTTACATTAAAAATACAAACATTAAATCGTTATCGCATATTCGTAACTCAAAAATACAAACATTAAAGAATGCTTAGACACGATTACATGAACAACTTGCTGTTTCTTACTCATTATTTGCCTCCATGTTTGCTGTTTCTTTAACTAATTTTCTTCGCTACCCGATCCCGAGCTATTTCTTAGGTAATCGTCGTACGCGGCTTTTTCATCGGTCATTGGTTGAGTGTGTCCTTCATTGACCTCGTCTTCATACAAGCCCGCTTCATACTCCATTTCCCCCTCGAGTGAGCGTTGATGTTGTGCCCTATCTAAAGAGTCCAAGTAATCCTTGTAGCAAATCGACATCTCTATAGCTGGTGGAGTGAGTCGAGTCCTCCTAATCGATATAACCCTTCCAGAAACAGAAAAAGCAGACTCCGAAGCTACCGTGGAAGCTTGGACCGTTAGTAAATCTTTGGCCATGGCGGCGAGGATCGGAAACTCATCCTCCTTACCTCTCCACCAAGCCAGCAAATCAAGACTTCTAAATTCATCCGGAGTCATGTGTTTCACAAAGTTGGTACCACCATACCTTCCAAGTTCACTGCTTGGGGTGTTTACCTTTTGACGTTTACCGGCGTCTTCCCAAATCATGTAGTACATCCCCATTTCAAGGTCGGTTTGGGATTGGGATTGGGCAACAGCTCTTAACGAGTCATGAATTTGGGAAGACGACCCGTATTTTGTAAGGTAGACATCATACATGTTTGACAAGGTGGTGTTGAAAGCATTCTTTAAAGTTTGGCTATAATAGGGGTTTTGATCGTAGTTTAACTCTAGCTCATCACAAATTTTTTCTATTAAAGCTTCAACACCACCAACATTGATGCAAGGGTTTAACGCAGCAGCACATGTCAAAACAGCGGGTAGTTCTTGAAAATATTTTCTAAATATTTCTTTCATTTTTACACCCATATCAAAATAAGGTGCACCCCTACAATGAAGTTCACTCAACTTTGTGCACATGACAGCAATTTTTGGTAAAGCAATGGGGCTTGTTGGATAGTAAACCCCGGATAAACTAGTTGTGCAAGATTTAAAAATTTGAAGGACCTCCGTAACGATCTCAATCAATAACCAGTTTCTAGGATCGTACGGTGCACATTTACCCCTACTTGACAAAATTTGATGAAACGCAATTAATGATTCTTTTTGTTGGATGGCTTTCTCAAACATATTACAAGTCGAGTTCCATCTTGTTGGACAATCCCAATTTGGCCCCAACCATTGACAATTAGCTTCTACACAAAATTTTTTGTATCTTGAAAATGTTTTATTGTTGCTAAAAACATCTCGTAACATTCTTTTAAAATTGTTTCTTTGCGTTTCGATCACGTTTAACCCATCTTGCACGGCCAAGTTGATAATATGTGCAATGCATCGGCTATGAAAAAACGCTCCATCACAAATAGGTTTATACTTTAATTTTAAATGGCCAACCGCGGCCGTATTGTTGGACGCGTTATCAAACGAAATTGAAAAGATTTTATGTTCAATCTTGTATTGTCGAATGACTTTATCCAAGATTTTAAAAATATTTCTACCCGTGTGCGGGTAATCAAACAATTGAAACGCAACGGTTCGTTTCATCATTTGCCACGACTCGGGGTCAACCCAATGAGCCGTCACACAAATGTATGAGTCGGGCGAACCATGAGGTACCGACCACACATCCGTTGTTAAGTTTACACCAGTTTGTAAGTTTGAAAAGTATGAAATTAGTTCGGATTTAGCGTTTTTCCATGCTTTAAGACAATCTCTTCTAAGGGTCGAACGACTTACGTGTTGGTAGCGTGGTTGAACATAGTTTTGCATCATCTCCGTGAATTGAGGGTTGTCGAAGTGGTTGAAAGGAAGTGTTTGTTGAATCACAAAGTTTGAAAACTTTTGACGTACCGCTTCAAGGTCGTACGTAAACACCGCTCCTTGATTCGTCTTCTCCGGCTGCGAACTACTTCCCGATTCGTCCTTCAAGGCCTTGCAAAAGGGCCTTTGTACATGCGCTTTTAAAGTGGAGTTTGCATCTTTGCCATAAAACTTCAAACAATGTTTGCATCGAGCTTTTTGGCTACCGTTAGACATTTCGCATAGGTCGAAATGTTGCCAAACATCATGGTTTCGTTTCGTGGGGATGACCCGAACGACCGTTTCTCCCGTGTTCGAGGCACCCATGTTGACGGATGAAGCAGCACTTTGGGAGGCCATGATAATCGACTACGAAATAAGAGCGTATGGAGTGGTAATGTGGTATAATTGAGCGTGAGATAACAAAATAATCGCGTATGAAATAAACGTTTAGAGCGTTTGGAGTTGTATAATCGAGTGTGATCTAACCAATACCCAACCTAAACTATATATAGATGTTTGTGGGGGTAAAATGGTAAAAAAAAAAAAAAACGGTCAAAAAAAAAAAACGGGCATATAGCCGTTATACAACGTTCAAAAACCGGTTTTTAACCGGTTAACCGGTTATGGATAAACCGGTTAACCGGTTTTTCCACAACGGTCAAAAACCGGTTTTTTTATAAACCGGTTAACCGGTTTTTCCATAACCGGTTATTAAAAAACCGGAAAAAACCGGTTTTTTCATTAACCGGTTCGTTAACCGGTTTTGGATCTAAAACTTGTAACCGACATACGAACCGGCGGTTTGTAAACCGGTCAAACCGGTTTTTAAAAAACCGGTTTTCGTAAAAACCGGTTTCCGGTTTAAACCGGCAAACCGGTTCCCCAACCGGTTTTTTTGACCATCTCTAGTGGCAGGGGCAGCGACGACATGTAGTCAAGGCGGTGGTGGTCTAGGTGGATGGTCGGTTCAGCGACATAAGTTAGGGTGGGTGGTGGTGACTAGGGATGGACGTTTTCCGTACCAGTACCGAATTCGATACCACTTTGCACTTTGGTACCGTCGGTATCAAGTTTTGAGTTTTCGGTCGTACGGGCATTTCCTGAATTTCGCAAGAAATACCGGTACCAGTACTAAATATTTTAAATTTTCGAGATTATTACCGATACTGCCCCGAGCTCATCCCTTGCGGCGACAGGAACGTGGCGGACATAGTGATTCTCTAATTCTTTTATGATTGTTTTATCATTTAAATTCATTCTATTAAAATTCATTTATAGATTCCAATTGGTTTAGAAAATTTTAATTCTATATCAAATTTCTTCAAATTCTAATTCTTTAAACAAATTTGATGCATTCGAAAATGGTCTATAGACCAAACATGCGCAAAAAGGAGACCGTATTTGAATGTTGTTAAAAAGAATGAAGCTTATGAAATGGTAGGAAAGGATTGAGAAAGTACCAATTTGAAAATTACGAGGTGATAATCAATTGGTATTAATTGTTTTACTTAGGTGTGTCTGGTCGCGAAGTTCAACATAATCAGAATTTGAATTTCATTTGTTAACGTGTTTGGTTTGTAGTATTTTTGGGATGGAAATTATAATCCCATTCTAAGATGATAAATGAAATGAAGTAATGTAAGTTGAATCTCCGACAATCTTTTGCATGTGGCTTTATGGTGGGAGATTTGAGTTTTTCAGTGGAGGCTAGGGATGAGCGTTTTCCGTATCGGTACCAAATCGGTATCAAGTTTTTACTTTTTGGTATAAGTACGGTACCGGTACAGTTCGGTACTGTGCCTGTATTTCTCGAATTTTGCACAAAATACCGGTATCTACCGGTACCGAACTGATACCGGTACCGAACCAAACCGAATCGAATATTTCGGTACCGATATAGAATATTTCGAATTTTCAGGATCCAGATTATTAGGATTGGTACCGGTTCCATCCCGAGCTCATCCCTAACCAAGTTTTATCCCCAATTGTGTCACTTTTGGTGGATTAAAGCAATGAAATATTTGAGTTAGGCCTTGTACAAAGGTTGTCAATTCAAATCTCCAGCTCACCTGGTTTTCGTTCCACCACATGTTACGCCAAAGAGTTCCGCTCTTGTGATGGCACAACGACTGTTAAGTGGCAACCGCCAGTATGGTTTTTCGAGGGAACATCCAAGCCAAACTCTGAAGCCATCGTTGGCCCGGTTAAGATTACATAGTCTCGTTGAAGTGAGGCAACGAGACTCTCTAAATTTGAGAAGTGCGGTGACCTAACACACAAGATAGTCGTCGTTCAAAAAATCAAGTGGAATCCACGACCACCCCACATCCCTCTCCAGCCGCCCATCATTATGACAACCATTGCCATAAAGCTCCCTACCTTTCACAATGATAACTTTAGCCATACGACCTAGCTCATTGTTATCCTTAACCGTCCCTGATTGCCACGAAGCGCTCCAACCGCCTTAACCCTCGCCAACTGTCACACATAGCTCCAACCGCATGGCTATCACCACCACCATCGCATCCCTCTCCAGCTCCCCCACCTTCACTATAACAACCATCGCTAGAAGACCTTATATTAACCGTCGATAGCAGTCAACCAACGCTCTAACCATCTTAACCCTCGCCAACTGCCACACACAGCTCTAACCGCCTAGCTACCGCCACCAACCGGCACCCTTTGTTGGGAGTGGTGGTGTGGGGTACATATAGAGATTGATGGCGACAACAATATTGATTCGAGTAAGTGGGTATGTGGTATAGATGGGGTGGGGGTGGGGGGGGGGTTCACAAAGTTCGTTACATGTAGATTCAAATTCTTTAGCATCCAAATTATGTTGTGAATTTTTACGCTGTATTCCCGAGTCTTGTAGGTTCCCAGCCGGATCTTCACAGGAGTATCTCGTAACACGAGGGTGCGGAATCCCCAAGTATACGATACGAGTGTTGAGACGATTAAACAAGTAAATCACACGTAAAGAACACGAGTAAGTAAGATAATACTTGTTATATTGCCAAGACTAATCAACCACGTAACCAAAGATGTTACAAAACAGTCGTCAAAGGTTATTTTCATAGGATCCGTAGTTAGACATTATATATTAGCGACAACTTCGCCTAACACACTAGGCGAAGTTGTCCTAACTTCTCTCAACTCAAGTTCGCCAAAACATAAACCAAACTTAACAAGTTCAACACAAAACGAACAATTTAAACGATTTCAGACACAAATAAACATGAGATAATGAACTACTGGCATCATGCACCAACAAGTCTCATTGACGGGAGGAGAGAAAAGAAAGGAAGATAAGGTTTTCACTTCCTTTCTTTTCTCTCCTCCTTCCTTTCTTCCCACACTTTATTTCCTTCTAATTCTTTTCAAATTACTCCATATTTCTCTTTCTTTTCTTTTCCTTTCCTTCCTTTACGCTCTGTTTTGTAGTTTCATTTAAGATGGGAAATGAAAGAAAATGGAAAGATGGAACGAAACTGTTGAGTTTCCGAGTTTCATTGAAGGTATAACTTGAGTTTTTTAACCAAGGAAAGAAAAGGAAATGAGAGGGAATGATAAGAAAGGCAAGGGAAGGGAAGAAATTTTTTTTAATTAGGAGTTGGAAGGAAATTAAAGGAAATGAAAGGATAACCATGTTATCCTTAGTAATCATCCCATTTTTGGGAGGATAGTTTATTGGGAAAAACATTAATTTAATCCCCCCTAATTCCTCCTACTCCTCTCCTTTCCATCATAAAAAAACTCAAGAACACCCATTTTTTAAATAGAATTAGTTTTCATTTCCTTTCCCCCTAAAAAAAAACTCAAGAACAGGTAAATGAATGGAAAGAAAAAAAGAATAGGATCGTAAAGACAAAAGAGAAAAAGTAATATAGGAGAGTTCTTTTTCCTTCCATATTAAAAGGAATTGATAGAGAAAAAAAGAAGATACAAAGAAATGGAAAACATTTTCTTTTCTTTCACTCATTTAGGTGCTGTTTGTTTTTGTAGACATAAACTGTCTGTAAGCTGATTTCATCTGTTTTCACATCTGCAACTAAAGATGTGGTCTGAAGCTCTGCAAGCTGAAAATATAAGACTGTTTGTTTTTATAAGTTGATATTGTTTGCATAAACTGAAAATATGTAACTGTCAAACTTATCTCACTGAAAAGAAGTCATTTAACATTCAAGTTACATAAAAAAATAATAATAAAATAAAGTTTAAAAACACAAAACATAGTGAAATAAACTTAAAGTACATTGTTTTGCATTAATTCTTGTGCTATCTTATCTCGAAGTTGACTCATGAATTCACGGTCCGCTGCACTTCCATGTCAAGTTACTTCTTCTTCAACACAATCTTGTGCAAGTTCATCTCCATCTTGAAGGTGTACATTTGGGTGATCATATTCATCAAAAAGGCACACGAATAGCTTCTATTTGTGTCAAAAATTGCAGCAAAACAGCTTCAATTTGTTATCAAAAAAACTGCAAAAAAACAGCCTCAATTTGTGTTAAAAAATCTGCACAAAACAGCCTCAATTTGCTGTCAAAAACAGCAACTAAACAGCTTAATTTTGTGTCAAAAATATGCACATAACAACTTCAATTTGCTGTAAAAAACCTGCTAAAACAGCAGCTACACAACTTCTATTTGTGTCAAAAAAATCTGCACCTAACTACTTCAATTTGCTGTCAAAAAACTGCTAAAAAATACAACAATACAAGTTCAGTTTATATCAAAAAACTGCATAATATTGTTGTCCAAAAAACTACCAATACAATACAACACACATAACAATGTCAAATTACATAATTGTTTAAAAGACAAACCAAATTACAGTTCACATAATACGAATACGAATCACATAGCATACAAGAAAAAGAAGAATCACATAATATATTTAACATGATCAATAACATCTACTTTGTGTTCAACATTCAAGAACCTTATGTTCAACAAATCCAACACTAATGTAATTATCTTCTAAATAAAAACACAAAGAAATATAAACATTCAAGATGGAAACTAACATCTACTTTTACACCAATATTTTTTATGTATCAAGAAGCAAAATTAGGTCTAACAAATTAGGGCTCACAAACAAGAAACAAAAAAGAAGCTACATCAAGAAGCAAAAAAAAAAGTACCTAGTCGGAGGAGAAGATGGAGGTCGTCGGACGGTGAGGAGGACCAAAGAACTGGCCGGAAAACTGGTCGGACGAGGTTGGTCTGGGCGAAAAGGGGTGGCGGGAGTAGAGGATGACGACGTGGGGGAAGGAGTGGTGGAGGAGATGGGTGAAAAGGAAGGGCTGAGTGGTGGTAGGAGTGAATGAGAGGGCGGCTGCAAGGGAAGAAGAGTATGGTTTTTTTGTGAAGATGTTTTAAGCCAGGGTTTCATTGCTTTTCTTTTAAGATGGAATAAGCTAATTTCAGATCTGATTTAAGAAAAAAAAAACAAACAGTCTTCAAAAGTAATGTCTGCGCGCCTGCAGACATTAGCTCCCTTGAAGATGTTTGAAGAAAAAACAAACACCCCCTTAGTGAACTCAGGAGCACACCAATAAAACTTAAAAACACATTTAGTGAACTTAAATGTAGTGAATATTTAGTGCTCCAATTACCAATAAAACTCAAAAACACATTTAGTGAAACTTAAATAAACTCAATTTTCTTTCCTTTCACTTTCTGTTCTTGAGTTTTTCTAAATGAGAGAAAGGAAAGGAAACTAAGGATATTTAAAAAATGAGTGTTCCTGAGTTTTTTTTAGGATGGAAAGAAAAGAAATAGGAGGAGTTAGGAGGGATTAAATTGATGTATGTTCCCAATAAGTTATCCTCCCAAAAATGGGATGATTATTAAGGATGACTATTTTTTAACATAGTTATCCTTTCATTTCCTCTAATTTCCTTCCAACTTAAGAACACACCTAATTAAAAAAAAAATTTCTTCCCTTCCCTTCCCTTTCCTTTCTTATCCTTCCCTCTCATTTCCTTTTATTTCCTTGGTTAAAAAACTCAAGAACAAGGCGTAGTGAACTCAGAAGCACAACATATATTCTTCAATCTTTTCCTTTATCTTCTTAATAAAACTCGGGAGCCATCTCAATCTTTAATTCCATTCATTTCCAACAGGGACGGAACTACATGGGGTCAGGATGGTTCATTGACCCTCCGGCAGCCAAGTTTTCTTAACAAGTAGATCTTTCATTCAGTTGATTTTTATACTTTTGACCCTCTAGATTGTTACTTGAAGGGTAGATTCAACGAATAGTAGCTTGAATAAAAGAATTTATAGATTCTTTTTCCCCATTATTCATGCAGTAGTATTGGTTAAAATAAAGAATGATATGAAAAAGATGATGGGTAAAATTGTAAATATCATTAAAGGATTTTATTTAATTTATTAAATCCGCCAGTTAAAGAGGGTAGTAGTCAAAATCAACAAGTTGGTTGTGGCTTAATGGTAGAGCACTCACTTTATAAGTGAGAGGTAGTGGGTTCAAACCTCACTACCACCAACTTATATGAGAGATATGAGGGATGACCCTGGCTTGCCAGGGTTCGAGTCCTGACCTCACCCGGTTTTACTGGCTCCTCGCTGTCGTACCGTTTGACGGGCATGGGGGTCGGGTTTTATCCGGTGAATCCCTCAACAGGTGGACCGCTAGGGGCTCTGTCTGTCCGGGCTACCTTTAGCCAATAGGAGCCGCGTACAGGTACCCTGCGTTACTTAGTTGACCGTTAAAAAAAAGTCAAAATCAACAGCCTTTTCTTTACTTGTCACTTTTCTTTACTTGTCAGGTTAATAATTTTAAGAATTATTTTATCTTACTAGCATTATTACATTAATGACTTTATTTAATTTATTATAAAATGTAAAGAGATTTTAAATTACATAAAGTCACTTTTACTTAAAACGGCTCACTTACTTCATCATATTATTATTGTATAGTGTTATTATTATTATTATTATTATTAATATTTATTATTATATATCAACCCTCGCGTTAAAATATTCTAATTCCGTCATTCTCGTTAAAATATTCTGATTCCGTCATTGACTTCCAGTCTCCATTGAGACTTAGAATACACAATGTAATTTCATAGTTTATTTAGTTGCTAAAACATATTCTAATTCCGTCATTCGAGTTTATTTAGTTGCTAAAACATATTCTAATTCCGTCATTCGCGTTAAAATATTTCCGTCATTGACTTCCAATCTCCATTGAGACCTAGAATACACAATGTAATTTCATAGTTTATCTAGTTGCTAAAACGTGATTATAGTCGCATTTAGAAATTAGAATGTTTTAATGCATTGAATGCAATATAACATTATAGCTTATTTAGTTCCATATCCAATTATTTGGAATTCCAAGTAATTTGAGTGACAACCCAATTACCCAGTATTTTTCTGGGTTAAGCCCTCCTAAACAACCAAGGGGCACATGACATGGATATTACAATTTACAACATAGATTATATATCATTTAACGGGCACCTTCCATACCGCACGACCAATAACTGTACCAACAGCAGCAATAGCCTAGCTGTCGGCCTGCATCTTCCATACCACACGACCAATAACTGTACCAACATGTTTTCACTTTTCACCTAAACATGCAATCTTTTTATTATGAGAAGTTACTTTTCACAAAACCAATAACAACTTGGAACTACTCCAAGTAGACAGAAAACAGGATTTACATCAAACTCTGTCAACTTCGAACACAAGACATAATTCTACTAAAAACCAACCTACAACCTATCAACGATAAGCTCCACCGGTACCATATCCACCGGCACCTCCACCAGCTTTTGTATTATGTCCCGCCATTGTCGTACCCGTGCCTGTATCCGTTCCAATCGGGTGAGACTTCACAACCCCTTCCACTACATTTCCAGCAGGTTCTCCGGTTCCATGACCCGGCAAGGCCGACATCTGGTGGCTTCCCATCCCATGGCCGGTGGCTCCGGTGGTCGAGTAGGAGTGCGTACCGGTGGCTTCTGCCGCCTGCCTCTGCGTGGCGTTCTGCTCACGCGCCACCTGCTTTTCGTACTCCGCTTGGTTTATTCTCGCTTCCTTCTTCTCCGTTGCCATTTCCTTTTGAGTTGGATCATGTGCCGTCATTCTCTCGCCCTATTTCCGAATAATAGATTTAGTCGGCGAGGTTTTAGCAAATTTCGTTTTTGTGTGGTTTGTTATTTTCAATTTCGGTTCAAAAGCTAAAATTTGCTATTTTCATCCCGAAGGCTTTTGATACATTTGGCTCCTTGGCACCGGAAGCTATCCGTTTTCTAACCAGGGTCCAACAGGTTGTGCATAGCAACGTGTCGACTCCAAAGGGGCAGGGGTATGTCTTTAGCAGGTTAGGGTTTGCAATTCAGAAAGGGGTGGCGGCGCAACTTGTTGCCCGCCTACCTGCTATATTGATGTAATATCTATGTTTCTACATATTGGAACCCAATTTTTAACACATCTAAATAAAGATTTATACAAAAAAAAAAAAAAAAAAAGGCTTTATTTTCATTGCAATTTTTGTCCTTTTCGTTAGTATTTTGGACTGAAATAGCATATTTTAATAAATCATAGGGACGTAAATCGCAATGAAAACAAAACCATATGATTATGAAGGAAATTTGTACTTAGGAACAAAAATAGCAAATTTCAAACTTTTGCACTGAACTAGCAAATTTGTTCTTATAGTTTATTAAAATATGTTATTTCAGTCCAAAATAAAATATGTAACGAAAAGGGTGCAAATTGCAACATAAATCAATCCCTAGGGATTGAAAATAACAAGTTTTAAACTTTTACACAATTAGAACAAAACCACATTAACAAAAACCTCAGTTCTCTCTTAAATTATTTATGTTGTCAGCTATAAACACACCCGCTTTTGTCTAAACCAAGGAACGAACACTGTTTTAAACGACCATTTGGATAAAGGTCCGAAGACTGTTTTGACAACATTTTCAAAGTTTGACCGTTTATAGTCACAAGTCATGTATTTTGTAAACTGGCGTTTGATAGTGTGAAATCAGATATGGGGTGTAATTATATAGCATGACCCATTATTTATAAACTAAGAGAAACAGATAAATATTTAACAAATGGTGGAAACATACCTTTTCTTGTAGAGTGGCTTTGGTCTTTTCCATGCCGGACTTAGCGGAGGCGCCGATGTTCGCTGCCGTCTCTTTGATGGAAGCTGCTGCATTTTTGGCCGTCTGCATTTTGATCAGTTTGAACGGATAAGAGATAGGATAGGTGATTGAAATGAAAGTAAGCAGCTTAGAAATTAATTAGGATATATTTATATAGATTTGCAGGGTGCCACCGGCTGTACCACGTACGCAACACGACTATGATACGTGGCTTACAAAGGTATGTTGTAGCTTCTTATTTTGACACCTTGCAAAGTAGAATAAAATATATCACATATATAACGTGCAATGGTATTTTGAAGAGTTTATTTAATTCTATCGTGGATTGTACAATAATATTAAAAATAAATTATAAGGATATGTTACTAGAAAAATAGACTGTTTCTTTATTAACGAGGGTTAGCGCATGTACTAGATCCTCCTTTGATCAGAGTTTCACAATAAGCTAGCTATCAAGCATAATTTATTTAAGTAAAGGAGACGGGTTTGTGACTGTTGTTTCAGGTCAACCTACCCGTTTTTTACTCTCTCTTTTCTTTTTTGCGTGTGGTACTTCCTCAATCCTCCCACTCATGGAACTTGCCAAAGATTGTGGACCTTGCAAAAAGATTTCCTATCCATCGACGCTCTTCATCAACGCAACCCTTTCAACAGACACCTTCACGTCACTTCCCCATCTATGAAAATTCCGTCAAAGATTGCTTTAGAAAGCAAAATGTATAATTTACCACAATAGATTAAGTAAATATGGGCCACCAATTAATCATCTTTAATCAAAATTTATCATCCAACAACAATACACCAATTAGTAACACCTTTTACCTTTATAAATTTCAAATTGCCGATACATATGTAAAGTGTAAAGAGGGGTGACAACCCTCTACTCGACCCACAACAAAAGCTTTAAAAAGATACCCTTATCGGCTATATAGTTTATTGACAGAATAACATAAATTGTCCTTTATGTTTACATTCAATTTCAGTGGTTGTCCTTTATGTTTAAAAGTAACATATTTTATACTTTATGTTTCCAAATGTTACACCGTTTGTCCTTTTGCCATAACCCAGTTAGTTTTTATCGTTAAGTCTGGTCATGTGCCTTGTTGCACATGAGGGTAAATTGGTCATTTTATCCATTTATTAAAAAAACATTTTAAATAATAAAAGAATACTATATAATATTAATCCAAAAATATCTCTCTCTCTCTTCTGTTCATACATCATCACCACCACCGACAACCACCGTAACCCACCACCGACGGCCCATCCATCGTTTTCTCTCTCTCCGAGCCACCACCTCCGCAACCTTCTTAACTGTCACATTAATTTAAACAGGAGGAGCCACCTTAAATCGAAGCCCAATCATCGTATTCAAGCCAAATTGCAACTCTAATTGAAGCCCCTTCATCGTATTTTGGCCAAATCTGATCTCGTTCATCATATCCCGCCCAAATCGGAAGCCTCTCCCCGTCATCAACATCGGAACCCCACTTCCCCGTCATCAACGCCGGAACTCCACCTCCACCTCATCACAAATCTGTAATCAGTGAATCACATATTTGCAACTCCTTAACCCCACCATCATTGAATCACAGATCCACAAATCGGCGGATATCAGGTGCTCACAACCAACGGGGATGGTGGTGGTCACATGGTGGCTCAATCTAGACTCTTTATAACCCCGACGAAGACGGAGACCAGAAGAGGAAGGAGACGACGGTGAGTCTGGTGTGTGCTTTGATATGACAGTAACTGTAGATTCTTGATCGGATTCTTCGAGCGAGATTGTGCCATCAGTGGAAGGGAGTTTTTGTGGTGTGCATCTGTGAAATTGGCATATGAGGAAATGGTGTTTGCAGAGATGCGGTTAAGGGTTGGATGGTGGTGGTGTTAGGGTGGGGTGGTGGTGTTGGTGGTGGTGATGAATCTGAACAGGAGGAGAGATAGAGAGAAGTTAGAGATAGAGAGAGAGATTTTTTTTCATTTATATATATATATTCTTTTGTTAAAATATTTTTTTAATAAGTGGGTAAAATGACTAATTTACCCTCATGTGCAAGGCACATGACCTAACTTAACGAGAAAAAAACTAACTGGGTTAAGCCAAAAGGATAAACGCTGTGACATTTCGAAACGTAAGGTACAAATTATGTTCTTTTTAAAGATAAAGGACAACCACTGAAATTTGGTACAAACATAAAGGATAATTTCTGTAATTTTGTCTAGTTTATTTGAACATGTGTTGATTGTAACTTATGGGGTCATTCTACCATTTATCTCAGCAAGTATATCTTATTTAATTTAGTCCATGCTTAATTTAATTATTGATTAATAAATTTAGTTAGCCAATAGGAGTTAATCTGAGCCCATTGATTTAAGGGAAATTTCCTAAAATGTTTATTACCAACTCAAGTCAACGTTTTGTTCATTTGTCCAAAAACTTCTCAAAATGTCCATTGTATATATGGTTGGTTCCCTTTTAAATCAAGTCAGACGCCGGATTCCTCTTTTAAAATGTTGGCCGACGGTGTAAAAGTAAGCCCACTACCAGAAAACTAAGCATTTGCAATGGCCTTTTCGGTCGGAATACGGTTGCAATTGCCTTGTTGCGACCGTTTTGCAACTGAAAGTGTAGTGGAAAAACGCTGGTCGTAGTTACTATGTTGCGGCCACTTTGTGACCGTTATTACATTTGCGACTAAGTAACAGTCGCAAATGTTCTGACCGGTGTTGCGGTCGCAAATGTTCCGACTGGTGCTGCTGCGGTCGCAAATGTTCTTATCGGTGTTGCGGTCGCAAATGTTCCAACAACCACTCCTTTTTGCGACTAACATGCACCTAACGATAACTTTTACACAATGCAGTAACAATTTTTTGCAAATAAATATTAAAATGTAATATCATATAATTATAGATGCAAACACAAATAAAACTATTAATTTCTATCAAAGACGATCAATACAAAATGTTATTCGAGTTCAATAAACAAATATAAAAAATGTTATTCTAGCTATACACGCTATCTCATAAACGCATTCATGAATACAATCCTGAATATATCTATGAAAATGTCTTCTTCTGTTCCTCGTGGCATGCTCATCAAAATATTATTGATACTTATACACACACACACACACACACACACACACATATATCCCATTTAACGAACAAACATAATTATAATCTTTAGTTCCTTCAATTGTTTATTCGTTTAAAGTTAAGCGAAAACGATAACTTCAATCATTCTTTACAAAACATTCAAAGTTGTCTTTAAAACATATCATAAAACATCATTTCTTCCATCTTCAGATTATTCAAAAGGTGGGGAGGATGTAACACCGCGTCTTTTACCCTATAAAATTTATGCCAAAAATACTAACTTATAAAAATATAAGGACCAAAATGGATATTCTAAAAACTTCACCCATTGCGATACGCGACGGAGAAAACATAAGCCCATCGCGTAGCGCGATGGCCTTGCACAATAACCCAGATTTGGGAGGTGTAGCGATACGTGATGGCTCAACCCAAGGGATCATCGCGTAGCGCGATGACTAGGCTAAGTAAGTGGACACGTGTCCAACCACGTGTCAACAGGTGGCACAATATGACAGACCACGTGTCACCACCAGATAAAGGCGGCGTAAATTGCGGCGCCGCGATACGCGATGGGTCACAAGGAACCCATCGCGTATCGCGACGGGTACCAAAATTCGCCTATAAAAAGGGTGAACAGGTTTGAAGCCAAACTCATCCCATCACACCTTCATTTTCACACAGTTAGCATAGAAAAGCGTGCCCAATAGCCGTGACGAGCCGACGTGCCATTTTCTCATGGTTTGTGCAAGAAACGAAGTTGTAATCAAGTTAGTAATCATACAATCGAGTAGATCAAGATCCTGCCTTTTTTTTATTATCAATCTAAGTATCCGATATAAGGTAGGAGTTATGTTTAAGTATTTGAATTATAGCTTAGACAATCAATCGAGGCTATGGCCTTTAACCTTGATCGTTTTTTTACAAACATTAACATTCATAAACAAATTTTCATAAACGTTACTTCATAACAAAGTAATGTTAACCAAAGGTATATTTTGACGGGCATGTAGTAACTGTAAAGGTAATATCACTAGTAGTAAGTTTCTTGCCTAAGGAAAAGTAATTCGTACAAATCCCAATCAACCGAGGGACCCGTTTACTTACCTGGAGAAACTTACCAACGTGTTATAACCTATTAAGCTAAAGCATGCTACATCAAACGTCACATAAAAACTAAGTGTTTTCATTCACAATCAAAGATAAATGATTTCAAGGTTAAGCTTACAATCATAGCTTAATCAAGTAACATCATTCAAGTATTTATACAAACCTATTATGTATAGGTTAAATATCAATTCACAATCAATCAATCAGTCAGGTTTTCCAACACCGACGGTACAGGTGAATACGTTCAAACCTTTTATAACGTGAATATGTTCAAACCTTTTATAACATGAATACGTTCAAACCTTTTATAACGTGAATACGTTAACCTTTTTAATCAGTCAAAACATATTTATACTCGATAAGATGAACGGGTATTTGTCTTAGCGATTCAGTCAATATTTACATGAGATTAAGTGATCTCTAAAACATTATAATACAAAGTAGAAAATAAAATTAACTCAGACCGAATACACATGTGTCTGGATCCAAACATAACCGTTCAGCCTAATCATTCAAAGGCTACGTGGCCGCGGGCTAATGGTCATAACTAGTTTCCCATTAAGGGCTACGTGGCTCGGGATTATTTTTGTGTGTGTAGGGCAGTGGTACATAGACCAGAAGTAGAAATGCTTCCGCTGAGCTTGTAGAGAAAACTATATTTGTATTGTAATGTCATTCAGATGTTTTATAGAGTCATACGTGTTCACCAGCATATAGCTGACGTACAACCCATTGCATGTAATTAAGCATAAGTAGCATTAACAAGGATTGGAGTCTTAATGAAGATAGAAGCGCGTACAAGATGGCTCCGTTTTTGATAAACTAAAATCCTTGTAATATGAAACGTATCGTTTGTAAACTAATACTCGGGTATTTAATTCCCGAGTAAATTTTCAATGTAAATTAATATTATATTCAAACCTATAGTCTTCCGCTAAAATTAACCCATAAACTCTGATATATTTACAAAACAGGTACCAATTTGTGGTCACACGCCTAGGCCCTAAGTCGGGGTGTGACAGGTTGGTATCAGAGCCATCGGTTTCAGTGAATTAGGTATTTAAACATTAGTACCTAGGCTTTAACCTTAAAGTTAATATTATTCGTAGGGATAAGATAGGATTAATAAACTTCCTATCCATAATCTAACTACATGCAGATGTCTTATATTAATTACCTTGGTCATAGAAACCGAGTAGCAATCCGATCAAAACCGACAATCAACTACGAACCATCCGATATGGAGAGTAGCAATAGCTATTATACAAACTTTTTCAATCAAAATCATCCGATGTTACCCTATGGGAGCCAACCCATGTATCTCCCAGGAAGTCAACAATGCCCAATCGAAATCTCCGACAACACTGCTGACAACATTCCTCAGTACCACCCATCTGAAATTCCCACTTACCATCCTTCCGAAGAACAGGAAGTGCAGAGTAAGATCAAACAGGAGATTGAATCGGAATCATCTAGCTGGATGAACTGTTACTCTGATCAAAGGATATGGCAATTCGGATCACCACCATCAAACTATCAATACCAAATCCCACCGACCACTGCAAAACCAAGTCGTAAACCAAGGATGAGAGTCATCTTGCCATACAAGAAGAGATTTGTTCAATCACCAATCAAGAATCCTTGTGAATCGGAGGAAGAACCCGAGGAAGAGGAGGGTCCCGAGGAAGAAAATGAGGAGAAAGAAAAATCCTTATTTTCCTCCGTATAATGGACCAAGACCTTCAATATCACAACAAGCTAATGAGATCCGTGAAGAGGCAAACCTAATCGAGGAATTTTATACAACTAATATCCCCGATGAGGAAATGAATGCATACGTTGCTAATCCACACCTCTATCCACAAGAAAACGCTTATCTCTTCCCAGCTGCATCCGCACCACCTGTGTCACACCCTCAAAATCCACCAACGGAGTTTTACCGTCAGAGGGTGTGAACTAACAGGATCGGAATCATTAGTTATAATCAAACACCATGTTTAAAGTTTTCAAACCAACAAGACATTAAGTCTTAAATAAAATGCGGAAACGTAAATTGTAAACCAAAAATTTTGCGCCACACATGACGACTTAAAAACCCAAGTTATTAAAATAAAAATTAAAAGAAGTTTTCAAGCGATGGTGTTTAGCGAATGCATGTTCCTATACCGCGCGCCCGCCTCGGCTACTTGAGAATAACATACTAAAAGTGTCAACACGGGGTTGGTGAGTTCACAAGTTTAAATAAATAAAGCGTTTGCGCTTGCGTTTACGTTTTGCGTTACCAGATAGTGTTAAGTCAATTATATATCAATAGGTAGCTAACCTATCAAGCATGTATTACGAAGTGTTCGACACCGAAGCTGACTGTTTATCAATTGCCTTGCCACCATGTCAACCACGACCATGGTAATGTGTTAGCCAAGATTACACCCACTCGACCTACAGTCGAGTTTAGAGTTGGGTGGGGTTTGTCAAACCTAGTAGTACTACTCAATAGTGACTCGCTATTATCCAAATATTAACGGTTCGATGTTATGAAGGACTTTAGTTGGTTTGTTTGCCACTTAGCCTTACAAGTGATATATAAAAACTAAACAAAAATCTACAGCGTTGGAGTATGTTATCTCCCCCAAATAAAAGCGTTTAAAAAGAGTAAAAAGCGGACGTGAAACTCACTGTTTGCGAAGATAATAAAAAAAGATCCGAGAAAGGTGTGCGTCACATAAAAATCCTCACTAGTGATCTAAAAAAAAATGAGATTTTCTAAGTATTTATACTACGAGTGAGTCCCTAGACTCGACACATACAACTTATGCATGAGATGCGTTTCGTGCTCCATTTGTGAAATTAGTGCGACTCGACAAACACATTGGTGATACGTTACATGTGGGAACAACTACTTAAGTGTCAAGTATTAACATTTTACATTATTAGCAACTATCCCCCACAAGGGCAATTTAGTCAAAACATAGCAAACATCGATCAGTTATGCACTTTTCATGATAGTTCAAGTAATTCAGCAGCTAAATTGTCTTGGTAGATTTTCACTCGACAAGATTACTCTATTTAGTAAATCCTAACATGTCAAATAAATCACCAAAAATCATCACAGAAACATACGTAAGTTATTTTTCTAAGAATATTTTTATTATATTTTTATCATCTATGGTTTTATCACAATGATCAAAACATCACAGCAAACACACAGAAATCATTATCATGCGCAACAGAATTTTATTTGTTATTCCCGTTAAATGACAAATCCAATTCATGCAAGACCAATTGGGTTAGATTCCAAACTTAAAATATTAACTTCCAGAAGTGGAACCAACCCATTTGGTCTTGTCTTTTATGAGATATCTTAGTCACAAAACAGCCTAACAGCAAGTCTCCCGAATCAGCCTTGCACAACAGTTTTGTAAAATAATAAAAACTAACTTTTACACGTCCAAAAATTACAAACTCAGACTTTGCAGAAACTAGACTAGACCTAGTATATTATAGAATCAACAATATCATTAAAAAATAACATTAACATCGAGTTACAGCCATTAAAACGAATTCAAGAATCTGTCCAGCATCAGTTTTCATCAAAACTCAACAAACTATCAATCTATGAACAATTAACCATGCAAGCAACCCTCTAGACTCATAATCTATCAACAATCAATAATTTTAACATCTAGGGTTTATGTTTATTAAGCTTGATCATGCAATTAAATCAATAAATAGGCTAGAGAGAGTGTAAACTACCTAGCTAGCACCTTTAATTCTTCAAAACAAGCTTGAAAGAGATTGTATGTGTGTGTGTAGGTCACGGCTGCCAAGAGGAAGAGAGGGAGGGGGGGGGGATCGTACAAGGGGGTAGGGGATTAGGGTTTGTGTAATAAGTTGATTATATTATTAATTTGTTACACCTAGCCCCTTTAACTTCTAGTAAATCAATTTCTAGCATAAAACAATAGACTTTTGCTTCTTAAATTTTTATGTTCTATATATAAATATCAAGTAACACATAGATTAACACATAATTATCAAATACTTATTGTTTTGATATTTGTCGTATGTTCACCAACGGTTTGAGTCGACTCGTGTGTGTTTCGGTGAAATTCCGAAAGACTACTTGTGTAGTGATTGTCATGCGTCATCTAAACCCTAGTTTAAATGTAATGAGATATGCGTTACAGTTCGTGTGATCTTAAGTTTGAATTAACGAAGTTCGGATTAACGGAGTTAACCTGAAATTGACGAGTGTCACAAACGGGATACCCTAACCCGCCAAATTCAGTGATGAATGCGCTAAGGAATGAGAAAGTGGAGAAAAAGAGAATAGGAAAGAAAATAGTTAAGAAATGTGACAAGATGAAAAATCTTGTTATAAAGTGGATTAAGGATTAGGAATCGTTGTTATGTATACTGTTATGTTTTCTTTGTAAGATAAATAATGTAAAGTTTGTCTTTTCTCTGAATCTTGTTTATTCATGTAACAGCATGTCTAAAGCCAACAGTAATCAAGAAATGCAAATAAATAATAAAGAAAAGACCGTTACAGAAAATATAAACAAAGAAAAGACAGCAGCGGAAAACATTCAAGCGATACCGAAAGACTATGTGCTCGACATTCGCGATTTAATCAAAGAAGCTGTAACTCCGCTTTATGACTTAATGAAAAATTATCCAAGTCAAACCGCCTCTCATTCTAATAAAAGGGCGAGTCAAAGTAAAAGTGAAACTGCTAATTCTAAAAGAGAATCAAAACGAGAAACTGAGAAGAAAGAAAGTAAAAAGAAGGAAAGTAAGAAGAAGAAAGAAGCAAGTGATGAGAGTTCGACTGCTGAAAACGAACCCCGTGATAAAACCAAAAAGTTAAAAATACACGAGGGTTGTGATTTTAAAGTATTTAAGGTTTATAACCCCAAAGAATTCCAGGGGATAAGGGAGCGATAGTTACCCTCCGATGGTTGGAGGAAATGGAATCAATTGTATTGATAAGCAAGTGTACGGAAAGTGAGAAAGTGCAATATACCTCTCAGATGTTCAAGGGAGAGGCATTAGAATGGTGGAATACCCTGATTGGAATTTAGAGTAGAGAAAGTTTATACAATCTAGATTGGGCAACGTTTAAAACCATGATACTAAAGAAGTTTTGCCTGATTAATGAAATGGATCAAACACAAACCAAGTTGTGGAACCACAAGGTTGTGGGAACCAACCTCAAGGAATATAACACTAAGTTTCTTGAGTATTGTAGAATCGTGCCTCACTTGGTCACTCCTGAAATCGATAAAGTGACACGCTATATTTACGGGTTGCCAATAGAAATCCGTGACTTATTCCGTTCATATATGTCGTCTTTGACGGAATCTGCTATGGAGTTGGCTGGGTATTTGATGGATGGAATGATAAGGAATCGGGATGAGAAGAAGAAGGATGATGGTAAGATGCCAGTTGGAGGGAAGGTTAGGAAAAATGAGAAGAAAAGGGAAGGGGCGTTTGTGTATAGTCGCCCTATTTGTAAGTCATGTGGTAGGAGACACTTCAGAAGATGTCTTCGACCAAACAACTCGGTTACATGTAATTTCTGAAAGAGACCGGGTCATGTGGAAGCCAACTGCACGAGGAAAGCAGTGGTATGTTTTGATTGCAGAGAAAGGGGCATTTTAGTAATGAGTGTCTAAAGAAGAAGCCGATGACAGTGGCGGCTGGTGCAAGTGGCAGCGGTGTCAAGACCGATGCCAAGAAGGGAAACGCTCGTGCCTTTATGCTAGATACCCAGAAGGCAGCAGAAATACCGAACGTGATCACCGGTACGTTTTCTATTAATAATGTTTATGCGAGAGTATTATTTGACTCAGGTGCAAACCAAAGTTTTATAGATTATAAATTCTGTAGTCTATTAAATGAGCCCTTAGTTAAACTAGATAAACATTATGAAGTCGAGACTGCTGATGGAAATATGAGTAGAATAACTGAAGCCTTAAATAATGCCACAATTTGATTAGCTGATCAAGTCATACCTGTACGATTGTTACCCATGATATTAGCAGGTTTTGATGTAGTTTTTGGTATGGACTGGTTATCATCTAATCAAGCCCGTATCTTATGTAATGATAAGGCAATTGACATTCGAACGTCTAACAATAAAACCATTCGAATCACTGGAGACAAAGAAGCAGGAAGAGTAGGAATTATTTCTAAGATAAAAGCAAGTAGTTGCCTAGGTAAGGGATGCCTTGCATTAATGGCCTATGTAACTAAAGAACCTGAACTCAAGAAGATGGAGGAGATGCCAATCGTGTCCGAATTTCAAGATGTATTTCCTGACGAGTTACCAGGACCCCCGTCAGATAGAGAGGTAGAGTTTAGAATTGACCTTATACCGGGAACTTCACCAATAGCTAAGTCTCCTTATAGACTAGCACCTACGAAAATGAAAGAATTAAAGAAACAGTTGGATGAGCTTTTGGAAAAAGGGTTTATTAAACGTCACCATGGGGAGCTCCAATTTTGTTCGTAAAGAAAAAGGACGGATCGATGAGAATGTGTATAGATTATAGGGAACTTAATAAGGTTACAATCAAGAACAAGTATCCACTTCCAAGAATCGATGATTTGTTCGACCAGCTTCAAGGAGCAAGTTGTTTTTCAAAGATTGATCTTAGATCGGGTTACCATCAGTTGAAAGTACAAGAAGAAGATATACCAAAGACAGCCTTTAGAACCCGATATGGACATTTTGAATTCACCGTGATGCCTTTCGGACTCACTAATGCTCCAGCAGCTTTCATGGACATGATGAATCGAATTTGCAACCCGTACTTAGACAAGTCTGTTATTGTTTTCATTGATGACATTCTTGTTTATTCAAAATCCAAAGACGATCATCAAGTTCATCTCAAAATCATACTTGAAACCTTAAGAAATGAGAAATTGTATGCCAAATTCTCTAAGTGTGAATTCTGGTTGTCCGAAGTTCAATTTCTTGGCCATGTTTAAAATGAAAAGGGTATTCAAGTAGACCCGACAAAGATAGAAGTGATTACCAAGTGGGAGAAACCCAAGACACCGACTCAAGTAAGAAGTTTCCTAGGCTTAGCCGGTTACTACCGAAGGTTTATTCAGGACTTTTCTCGAATAGCCATTCCATTAACTTCACTCACAAGAAAATTAAATTTGAATGGGGACCAAAGTAAGAGAAAGCATTTGAAACACTCAAACAAAAGTTAACCAATGCACCTATTCTGTCCTTGCCAGAAGGACTAGAAAACTTTATCATTTACTGTGATGTTTCGCACACGGGAATGGGATGTGTTTTGATGCAAGGAAAGAAAGTAATTGCCTATGCTTCGAGACAGTTAAAAGTTCATAAAAAGAATTACACCACACATGATCTTGAATTAGGCGCTATAATCTTCGCGTTGAAATTATGGCGACATTATTTGTATGGTGTTAAGTTCATTGTATATACTGATCACAAAAGTTTGAAGCATATATTCGATCAAAAGGAATTGAATATGAGACAAAGGCGTTGGATGGAAACGCTTAATGATTATGACTGTGAGATCATATATCATGAAGGAAAGGCGAATGTTGTGGCTGACGCCTTAAGTAGAAAAGAACATGAGAAACCAAAGAGAGTTCGAGCTCTTAGGTTGGAACTCAAAGTTGATTTAGCTAGTCAGATCAAAGAAGCTCAAAGGTTGGCACTGGAAGAAGGAAACATTAAAGCCGAAAAAGAAAATGACACAATCGATCAATTAGTCAAAGGAAGTGATGAAATACTTAGACTCGGTACAAGAATTTGGGTACCGATGGTCGGGAGTTTAAGAGATAAGATTCTAGAAGAAGCACACAAGTCAAAGTATATGATGCATCCGGGAAGTAACAAGATGTATCACAATCTAAAAGATGATTACTGGTGGATTGGTATGAAGAAAGATATTGCTTTGTATGTAGCAAAGTGCATGACGTGTTCTAAAGTGAAAGCTGAACATCAAAAGCCGTTAGGATTACTACAACAACCTGAAATCCCGATATGGAAATGGGATATGATAACTATGGATTTCATCATGAAGTTACCTAAAACTTCTCGCCAAAATGATGCGATCTGGGTTATTGTAGACAGACTCACTAAGTCTACCTATTTTATTCCAATACAAGAAATGTTTAGTATGGATAAGTTAGCACACTTATATGTCGAAAACATAGTATCCTTACATGGTGTGCCGCTATCCATCATTTCGGATAGAGATGGTCGTTTTACTTCAAATTTTTGGTCAAGCTTTCAAAAGGAAATGGGGACTCGATTAAACTTAAGTACCGCATACCATCCCCAAATTGATGGCCAAAGTGAACGTACAATTCAAACTTTAGAAGACATGCTTCGTGCCTGTGTTATCCATTTAGGAGGAAGTTGAGATACCCATCTTGCTCTTATGGAATTCTCGTACAACAACAGTTATCATAAGAGTATCCAAATGGCACCATTTGAAGCATTATATGGGCGTAAGTGTAGAACACCTGTATGTTGGTTTGAAACAGGTGATAGTCAGTTGTCAGGACCGGAAATTGTTCAAAGAACCACTGATCAAGTTATACAAATCCGTGAACAATTGAAGGCAGCAAGAGATAGATAAAAGAGTTATGCGGACGTTCGTCGCAAGCCTTTGGAGTTTAAAGAAGGCGATAGAGTATTATTGAAAGTATCGCCTTGGAAGGGTGTAGTACGATTCAGAAAGAAAGGGAAATTGGGTCCAAGATTCGTTGGACCATTCAAAATACTTGATAGAATCGGACCAGTTGCTTACCGATTAGAGTTACCTGATGAAATGAAAGGCATTCACGACGTGTTTCACATATCCAATCTGCGCAAGTGTAAATCTGACGAAACTCTTGCCATTCCATTAAAGGATGTTAAGATCAACGAGAAGCTTAAGTTTGTGGAACAACTGATTCAAATAGAAGATAGCATGATCAAGTTTCTGAAGCACAAACGACTAAAGCTCGTGAAAGTCAATTGAGATTCAAGAAGAGGACCCGAGTATACGTGGGAACTCGAGTCAGAAATGAAGAAAAAGTATCCCAATCTATTCCAATAAATCTCGAGGACGAGATTATTCAAAAGGTGGGGAGGATGTAACACCGCGTCTTTTACCCTATAAAATTTAGGCCTAAAATACTAACTTATAAAAATATAAGGACCAAAAATGGATATTCTAAAAACTTCACCCATCGCGATACGCGACGGGGAAAACATAAGCCCATCGCGTAGCGCGATGGCCTTGAACAATAACCCAGATTTGGGAGGTGTAGCGATACGCGCTGGCTTAACCCAAGGGATTATCGCGTAGCACGATGACTAGGCTAAGTAAGTGGACACGTGTCCAACCATGTGTCAACAAGTGACAAAATATGACAGGCCACGTATCTCCAACAGATAAAGGCGGCGTAAATTGCGGCGCCGCGATACGCGACGGGTCACAAGGAAGCCATAGCGTATCGCGACGGGTACCAAAATTCGCCTATAAAAAGGGTGAACGGGTTTGAAGCCAAACTCATCCCATCACACCTTCATTTTCACACAGTTAGCATAGAAAAGCGTGCCCAATATCCGTGACGAGCCGACGTGCCATTTTCTTGTGGTTTGTGCAAGAAACGAAGTTATAATCAAGTTAGCAATCATATAGTCAAGTAGATCAAGATCCTGCCTTTTTCTTATTATCATTCTAAGTATTTTGAATTAAGGTAGGAGTTATGTTTAAGTATTTGAATTATAACTTAGACAATCAATTGAGGCTATGGCCTTTAACCTTGATAGTATTTTTACAAACATTCACATTCATAAACGAATTTTCATAAACGTTACTTCATAACAAAGTAATGTTAACCAAATGTATATTTTGACGGGCATGTAGTAACTGTAAGGGTGATATCACTAGTAGTAAGTTTCTTGCCTAAGGAAAAGTAATTCGTACAAATCCCAATCAACCGAGGGACCCGTTTACTTACCTGGAGAAACTTACCAACGTGTTATAACCTATTAAGCCAAATCATGCTACATCAAACGTAACATAAAAACTAAGTGTTTTCATTCACAATCAAAGATAAACGATTTCAAGGTTAAGCTTACAATCATAGCTTAATCAAGTAACATCATTCAAGTATTTATACAAACCTATTATGTATAGGTTAAATATCGTTCACAATCAATCAATTAGTCAAGGTTTTCCAACACCGACGGTACAGGTGAATACGTTCAAACCTTTTATAACGTGAATGTGTTCAAACCTTTTATAACGTGAATACGTTAACCTTTTTAATCAGTCAAAACATATTTATACTTGATAAGATGAACATGTATTTGTCTTAACGAGTCAGTCAATATTTACATGAGATTAAGTGATCTCCAAAACATTATAATACAAAGTAGAAAATAAAATCAACTCAGACCGAATACGCATGTGTCTGGATCCAAACATAACCATTCAGCCTAATCATTCAAAGGCTACGTGGCTGCGGGCTAATGGTCATAACTAGTTTCCCATTAAGGGCTACGTGGCTCAGGATTATTTGTGTGTGTGTAGGGCAGTGGTACATAGACCGGAAGTAGAAATGCTTCTGCTGAGCTTGTAGAGAAAAGTATATTTGTATTATAATGTCATTCAAATGTTTTATAGAGTCATACGTGTTCACCAGCATATAGCTGACGTATTTTTCCAACCCATTGCAGGTAATTAAGCATAAGTAGCATTAACAAGGATTGGAGTCTTAATGAAGATAGAAGAGCGTACAAGATGACTCCGTTTTTGATAAACTAAAATCCTTGTAATATGAAACGTATCGTTTGTAAACTAATACTCGGGTATTTAATTCCCGAGTAAATTTTCAATGTAAATTAATATTATATTCAAACCTAAAGTCTTCCGCTAAAATTAACCCATAAACTCTGATATATTTACAAAACATGTACCAATTTGTGGTCACACGCCTAGGCCCTAAGTCGGGGTGTGACAAGTTATATTATCCATAGAAGGAACACTATATATATATTATCCATAGAAGGATAAACGTTCTTTATCCATACACGGAACCTTATATATTATCCATAGAATGAACAACGTTTATTATCCATAGAAGGAACATTCACTTAATCGTATAATATCCATCTAAGGAACACCAACGAGGTTCACAGTTCTTATCTACGCTGTTACATTCCACGTCTATGTCCAAAGAAAATTAGAGGGATTTGCCATCCTAACTTATTATGTCGGACGTAGATTGTACCCACGTAAACAAGCATGCCACATCATAACATACAGAGGCACTAGGCATCCTTCACATTAATCTTCTAGCGATCACATTCCCTGGAAATACGTGCAATATCCGAAGGTCGTTCACGTACCGACAAGCATTCATTTATATCCTCAATAACTTTCACATAAATCATATATAGCATACACTTACTAATCACATTAAGTATGCACACAACTAGGGCTGTAAACGAGCCGAGTCTAGTCGAGCCTAAGTGTGCTCGAGCTCGAACTTAATCGAGCTGGCTCGAGCTCGGCTCGTTTTCTTTATCGAGCTGAAAAATCGAGCTCGAGCTCGCCTCGTATAAAGTTCGAGCCGAGCTCGAGCTCGTCGAGCCGGACTCCTTTAGTTTTTTCAAATTTTTTTTATTTTATATTTATTATTTTTTATTTTATATTTTACAAATTTTGATATATAAAATACAAAAAATATAACTTTAACATACATATTATATAAATTTTATAAACTAGAGAATCTATAAATTTATTTGTTTTATTTTCGTTATTCTTTTATAAGGATTTAGGTATCGAGTGACATAATATATGTATAATTTTTATTTATTTATTTTTTGGTATGATATTATTATATATAGATATTAAAATTTAGGGTTTAATCTAAATGAGCCAACGAGCCGAGCTAACGAGTCGAGCCAAGACCGAGCCACGAGCCAAGCTGACCTTGGCTCGAGCTTGGCTCGCTTAAAAATCAAGCCGAGTTGAGTCGAGCTCATTTAGAATCGAGCCTTTTCGAGTCGAGCTTTTTTCGAGCGAGTTTCGAGCGAACCACGAGCCGCGGGCATTTTGAACAGCCCTACACACAACCCCGAAAACATAACAAGGAAATGGGTCTAGAAACTCACCTGAACTCGGTTCCTTTCAGACTTAATGGTAACTCATTTCTTTAATTGGGCACGACTAACTGTATAACAATTACACGTATCAATCAACTATCACTATTCATATCGTATTTCTAGTTTAATATAACCCTCAACGAACGGGGCCCCGGGGGAAGCGGGGTCTAGGGGCGGCACCCCCTAGCAGGGTCCATGGGGCAGAGCCCTGGCTGGGGTCGAGCTGCCAGGTCAGCTTGGAAAAAAATTAATTCTATTAGAGGTCCTTAACAAAATTTCATTAAAATTATTAAATACGTATTTTATTCGCAATCCCATTCATTATAACGAATGGTGTCTGGTTAAGCCTCATTCGTTATCCCATTTGTTATGACGAATGGTTCCATTCGTTATAACGAATGGTTAGATCTGAGACGAATGAGTGCATAACGAATTACTAAGGCCATTCGTGCTTTTTATAAGACGGATGAGGGCTTATTCGTTACAAGAGTACACGAATGTATCTATAATGAATGGGTTGATTTGTTGTCTCTTCATGAGGAAATTACATATAACGAATGAATAAGGTCATTCGTGACTTCCGTAGGACGAATGAGGGCTCATTCGTTACACATGCATTCTCATTCGTTATGATTTCTTAACAAATGACCAGCGGTTCGCTCAATCATGAAGAATGAGCACGGTCTTATCCAGAACTTTGACCCCCGTTGTCAAAGTCAAAATTGATATGAACAATGACAGTCAACAGACCTAGGATCTGCAATAATCCTCCAAATCGCGATGAAATAAAACAATTTAGTTACTGTTCCGTTCGTAATTACATCGCCTACAAACCCAAAATCATCCTAGCATATAAATATCAAGTTTAAATGGTGCGTTTGATTAATACATATAACCGGTTCTTTATAGCATCGATTAACCCTTTAAACGTTAACGAATTTCAACAGGAATCGTTGCATTTGATTCGTTTTTACCATTTACATATAGATCTAGGAATACTAAACGAGCCGAATGAGTTTTCGTTATAAAGGTACCTTTAAACGAATCGGTTTACGAACACGATCTAGTCTTGATGTAGGTTTTGTTCTTCACGACGTTCTAGCACTAACGAGCTCGGGTCTTTTCCTCCGGATCTTGGTTCGTGATATATGAGGTGTTTGCGTGTGTTTTTGAAGTTGTAGGCTATGGTGTAGAGATGGATAAAAATTGAAAGGACTAGGGTTTATGGGGTATTTATACTCCCTTAAGCCCATGGACCTTAGGCCAATCTTTCATTTTTGGTCAATATTTAATTTCATCTAATTAGCTTACTTAACCTATCTTTATTATTTTATTGTTATTAATCTATTTACTCAATTTAATTCCCCTAACGGAAATAATATATTAAATATTATACTTAGAAAATTCGGGATGTTACAAAAGTCCAATTTGATTCCAACTACAAATTAATGCTAAATTAACGTCGCATGAGCCTTGTATAAAAAACTTTACATAGCCTAATCACCAACAGGAACTAAAGTGAGATACAATTATTAAATATTGAAACTAAAATTAAAGTACCTTTAACAAGTGCCGGCCCATAAATAGAAAGGCAGATTGACTGTAGTATTTGATGAAATACATCTGAACCATACTCTAAAGTCTGAAGTGAAGTAAAACAGAAGATGTTAGCATCTCTTGCTTCCAAACGTTGCATAAATATCTTCAGAATCTACACAAGGAAACTAAAATTATACAGAAAAATCACAACAAATAGAGAATGGAGGTGTTAAATATTTCTAACTAGTACCTTAAGTCTTGGCAAAATGGTTGAATTAACATAATTTAAATGAGCTTATTTCGTTTTTATTTAATGCAATTATGTTATCAACATACTCTCTCTTCTTAATCAATGCTAAAAGTTTGAATAAGCATAGTTTAAACGAGCTCATGTATGGCAGCTTCACATAGCGAGCTTGAGTACGCTTCGCGATATAATTTTATACCATATTTAGCAGGCAACTATATACGGTAAAACAAACTCAGACACGCCTAACAATAATATTGAATTTAAATATAAGTTTACTATATTAGCTAAATTAAATAATGAGAGAGAAAGTAACACCCAAGTGAACTTTGATGCAAAAGCAGAAGTGCAGCAGATAGGGGTGTTCAAGAAATCCGAAAAAAACCAAAATCTGAACTGAAACCGAAATCCAAATAAACCGATTCAAATTCTTATTCGGATATTCGGATCAGATCAATCCGAATAACTAATTCGGATTTGGATCGGATTCGGATATGGAATTTTAAAAAATTCGGATTGTTCGGATTATTCGGATATCCGTTTAATCCGAATAAAAAACATGTTTTTAGTGGTATTTTCCGGTTTGGTATATTTATTAGACTACTATTTGAAGTTTAAACGTTAAATTTTTGTTAAGAGTAATTCGTATATTCCGGTTTGTATGTTTATTGTGATTCTAAACTATTAAATATTTGGAACAAAAAAATAGGAAAATTTTTTAGGTTTATTTCGGATTATTCGGATAATTTTGGATTTTTCGGATATTATCCGAATCCGATCCGAATTGAATTCGGAGAGATTCGGATCGGATAGGAATATTTCTAATTCGGATCGGATCGGATTGGATTTCGGATAGGGTCCAAAAATTTTCAAATCCAAATAACCCGAACCGAATAACCCGAATAATCCGTTATCCGATCCGATGAACACCCCTAGCAGCAGATAATCTTCCACGGATGACTATAATATCACAAAAGAAAACATGACTAAAAATATATAAACTGAAAAGAATAATTAATCAACTTCAATCTAAGTTAGAAAAATAACCTTGTCATTATTATTAGGATGGATAGTTCAAACATATATGTAGCACGAAACTACCGGTGGTAAAATTTCAACAAACTCCCAAGATTGGTTCTTGCTTCCATAGCTGAGTTAACATGTTTAATTTATAAAGAGCGTGTTAGATGATCATATTACCAAAACTCATTTTAATTACCTATGTTGTGTTAATTATCAACATGCAGACTAACAAAGATCATAAATCCCAATATCACCTCAAATACTCACATGCAGAATATCGAACAGGGTGTATGCATGTATTAAATCTAATAATAGTAATTTTTTTAATGGGAAACAACATTAATTTAATTGCAGTAGTTAACAAAGCAACCTAATTGCATTAAACCAAGTGTACAAATAGAATATTCCTCACTTTTTAGTTTTTTAAATTCCATGATTTTATTCATGATCAAATTTCAATTCTATCTTTTGCATCAATTCATCAAAGATATATCTCCATCATTCCAACGACATTTACTCAAATCAATACTAACTCTTAAATGTTGACACATAAAAAGGTATATTAGTGATTAGGATTACCTAATATGAAATAAATGTTAACTTATTGTATACTTAAATCATAGACTTTATACAAATCCAACACTAAATGCATGTCAAGATTTGATCAGCAAAAACATAAAACTTTGATTAGCAAATACATGAAGAGTGAAATTAAAAAGATATGGTAGATTATACAAAAATACAACACTAAAATCCTATAAACATTGATTAATAGATGAATTAACAGAAATTAGAACAATTATGACAGTCTCCTCTAACACGAACCTTATTCTGAACCTACTTCGATAAATTCTCACAAGCATATACAATTGTTACAGCTATGGTTTCAAATCAAGCATATATATTACTTAACATACATGCCACACATACATAAACATGCACGTGCATAATATAAGCAAAAATGAACGTATGATATCATACAATTGAAACTGAAAGCTAATGAATAATAGAACGAACCTTCTTGTTATAGATATCTAATTTAATAGATGTTAAAAAGTACCAAATTCCGAGCAACAGTCCAAGCACTGACGTTTCCACAAACGCCGCGGTATCGAAGTCACATTGCCGCCATTGCACAATTAGGTACAAACGCTGTTTTTGTGATGACCGTCGATCTGGTAATTACTGTAACCGTGATTAAATAGTAATTAATAAAATAATTACAATTAAAAAGTATTTTCGTCCAAAATTATTGTTTTTATATGAGTTTTAAAACATAAAGCTTGAAAAAGCTAAAATTTGTCGCGTAGAGAGCACTGCGCGGAATGACACCGGGTGACGACTTAGAAACGGATGAAATCATAAACGTGACAAAATGACCTCGAAAAATCAAAAATAATATTGGAA
Source organism: Bidens hawaiensis (assembly GCF_021521415.1). Lineage (NCBI taxonomy): Eukaryota > Viridiplantae > Streptophyta > Magnoliopsida > Asterales > Asteraceae > Bidens > Bidens hawaiensis. Next base: position 277,906 of record NW_027492661.1, read on the forward strand.
AATTAGAGATAGCATATCAACTTAATTTTAGAAGGTTCGAATCGCAAAAATTAGAAAATAAGCGATCAAGAGTTAGTAAAGGACACCGTAAGAGCCAACCTTCAAATTTCTCAGAAAAACCAGTTTTTAGGCTGTTACAGACTGAAATTAATTTTCGTTTAATGTCTGACAAAAATTATTAGAAACGGAGTTCGTTTGGTCCACCGAATATCACTTTACGTTAATTTTTACCACCGAAACTTACCAGATAAAATTTAATAATTAACCTCTCCCTCCCTACCTCAAATTGGCGGCCAACATGTAGCCACCCCACCTCCTTTATGGACCAATCAACACTCAATGCAATCATTGGAAATATTTTGTTAAGATTTGGAAGCAATTAAATAAGTATTTAAGACCATCTCCATTTCCCCATAAACCACCCTACCCCCTTCTTCTTCTTCCACCCAAAACCGACCCCCATCCCTCTCTCCACCACCACCTCTTTCAAAATCCAAGAACACCCATATTATACAAGATAAAGGCTTTCCATGATAGCTTAATCAAAAGATAGGATCAAGAGAGCTTAGGAAAGAGTTTAAGCACATTTAAGCCCTTGTTTTCTTCTCTTGAACCTCTAAATCCGAAACCCTAAGGTAATGTGGTTAAACATTGGGTGCTTTGCTTTAATAGATTAGTTAGAGCTTGATAATAATGATTTTGGTCACAAAAATGCAAACTTCGGTTTTGATTTATGCATGCATATATGGCCGTGGGTTTGTGTGTGTGTGTGAGTGATTGTTTTGCTTGATAATAACATGGGTTATGGTTACTTGATATATTGATTTCACTTAGTTATATGGAATTTGAATGAGTTTGCTAAAAGACTTAGTTAGAATAATAACTTGACATGAGTCTTGGTTGTAAAGATTGAAATAGAACATGGATGAACCCACCCCCATGGGCCGTGAGCCATGGCTTGGGGTCGGGAATGACTCTTGTTGGTAAAATATGGACTACATGATACTATAATAATCTTTATTGCTAAACCCACTTGATTAAACTTTAAAGATATACATGCATAAAGTTAATATTGATGATTGTTTGAAAAGTGACTTTTGAAATATCTTGATAATGGTGATAGACAAGATAAAGAGTACGTACACTTGTTGTTGGATTAATACATGATTAGGTTGTTAGTTAGGATATTGTCTCTCATGTAGTATGGATTGAATAAACAAGTTGTTACAAATGACAAACATGCTATTAAAGGAAACTTTATTTTGATGAAATTTGTGGTTTAAGTTTTAATGGTCACTTGATAGATGCATACATTAGTAGTTTATAATACATGCTTAGGAATGTGTTAATAAACATTGTTATGGAGAAATATTAAGTTGTTAGAGATTTGCAAAAACCGACACTTACTAAAACAAGAAACTTTATTTGATTAACTAGTAGAAAAGATGAAACAAGCTTATGAAACAACTTGGATTGATTGTTGTCAAACTAGTTGAATGAGATAAAACATATGATATATATCTTGATGCTTGAAAACTTGAACTAGATGAAAATATGATTTTTAACAAAGTTACTAAAATAGAAAGCTGTATTTGAAACTTGAAGCTAAGGCTTGAGCATGGATACTTGGATGATTGTTTGATGTGTATTATGTTTTGCATGATGATGAAATACATGTTATTATATGCTTAATTGTTGTACATGATGATTTGATTATAGCTTAAAAAGCTTGTCGGTAACATTAACGGTCGGAAAGTTTGACTTTTAAAGTAAACCGACAAGGGGTTTTCGGGACTGTTTTGAATCAGCCCCTAAAACCATAATATTCTTATACTTAACATAAGTTAAAGTGTAAGAAACGGTCAAGAAAGCAAAACTTGACTCTTACATGATTCGTGTCACGAAAACCGACACGAAAATGTTAAAATTGACGTTTTTGAGAAAATAAAACCAAAAATAAAAACCATGACATTTTTAAGAATAAAAATATGAAACTTGACTAAAATCACACATAACCTGATTTTTGGTAATTTAAAATTCAAGTTTTACAGGAAAAGTTAATCGGTTCGTCTTTGAAAGCAAAACCGACAAAAACCGTTTAAAAGTAATAAAATGGCAAGACTTATATTTTTCTAAATAATCCAGCAACCAAAATATTACTTTCACAATTTACATAATATTTATTAATTAATAAAAATTTACTAAATTAATTGTTAAGTAATTCTTTACTTGTATAATCGATAATTGCTAAGTGATTGAATAAGAACATTGTGTGATTGTATGCTTGTGTGATCACTTAGAATGAGGTCATATAGGACAGATTCGTCACTGAATCATTCAAACTTAAGCTATAAAAATTAACAAACGTGTACTAATTCAGGACACGAGTTTTTGGACAATTTCTGGAAGTAACAGTGAGTTTTCTCTACTCCCCCTCTTTTCAATTGTTTTATAAACTTTTTTGGGGAAAAGCATATTTATGTTGATATATATATTTATATATATGTATTGTACTGTTTTCGTTGTATTGTTGTTGGAAAACGCGGATTGTTTTACAAATTGTTGTTATAGTGGGATGAATCAATTTGGTTAAATAACTGTTAACCGAGGTAACGGACACAGAAATGTTGGTAGATCTATCGGGGTGACGCCCCCCCTTCCATTCGCGTTGGGTTAAAAGTGGGAATATTTTGAGTATGGTATGTTTCGAGTTATCAAATTGGTAGTCATACACGCGTTGTACTCTTAGCTAGTTTACAACTAACACTTTTTGTGTAAAAGGCAATCCGTTGGTTATTTGAGTACCGTGTTTGGTACTGTTATGTATACCATGTGTGATCGGTATGGTGTGTGTATCGTGTTTGATCGGTACCGTTGGGGATATGGTAGGTTGCAAACTATTACATCGCCTGTGTTATTGTATATATTTATATACGAAAAATGTTTTTTATCAAGAAACTCACCAACTTTCGTGTTGACAAAATTAATTTAATATGCTTTTCAGGTAAATGAGGATTTCGCGAGGAGGGAGCAGGAACGAAGTGTCGATGTTTGAATAAGATGTTGTTTGTAATATATTAATGTTTTAAATAACATTATCCGTGTCTCTAGACGCACAAGATTCTGATATTTTAAATAAAAATGTTTATTTTAATATAAATAAATTGTGTTGGTGATTGGCTAATGGCGCCTGCCACATCCCGAATGGCTTAACCTGAGTCTTCCGCTGATTATCATTATGGTTTCCGGGGTGTGACAGTTTTAACCTTGAAAAACCGGATTCTTGATCCGGAACCGACGAACGAGTAGAAATCCAGTGAGCTAGGTATTCAGGTGGAGACAGACAGTCAATTGACGGCAATCGGCGAGTGAAAACACGGTTAATAGGGTGAAAATTGATGGAAGATAGGTAGGGTTTATGCCTGTGATTACGATTTGAAATCAAATTGGAGATCTCGATTGATAGAGGTAAAGCGATCGAGCATGTGGACTATGGATTGAAATCTAGTGTTTATCCGTGAAAACAGACTTATTGGTGTACGATGGAAGTCAGGGGATGTGAAATAAAATGAGGGCATCGATATTTTCATTTTTATTTTACTTTTATTTATTTTGTGACCATAGTGACAGTTGCAAATGTTGCGACCGATTTGCTTTGGTCGTTGAATTTGCCACCGCATTTTGTTTGGAAGGTAACTTTGCAACACTTCGGTGTGGTGATCTTTTTCTTTTTGGTCGCAAAAACATTCGCAAATTTGCAACCGTTTATTTTGGTTAAAAATTTTTGTAGCAATAGCCCACTTTTCTAGTAGTGGCGACGGTATAAAAGTATGGTTGGCGGTATAAAAGTGTTGCCGAATGTATAAAAGTACGGCCGGCGGTATAAAGGTGGACCAATTCCAATAAAATTAATTGAATTAAATTAAGTTTCATTTTGAATATTATAAAATTAAATCTTATTAAATTTTCTTTATAACTTTTAATAAATAATGTTTTAATTTTCAAATTTACCGTTGTAAACCACTTACTTTTATTTATGTGTGGGCGTAAATTTTACTCACAATCGAGCCGTGTCAAATTTAAATCGAACGTTTAGCCAAAATTTTGACCCTATTCGACTTGGAGTAAGTTTATGCCGCCCGATGGTGATTGTCGGGTGGTAGTATGCCTCGACGTTTGTTCTTTTACCATATCTTTTCTTTTACTTTTCTCTCTCATGTTATCAACTCCGACATCGACGATATATATGGTCGGACGATCTCCTTTTTTCTCCTTTTGTTGACAAACGACACCTCTCTCTGGTAATTGTTTAAAACTCTAGAAAAAGAAGATTATATTGCCTAGGAGAAACATTATTTTTTTATGTCCTCAAATAAGTGCTGTTGAGTTTTGTATTCATCTTTTGATATTAGTTTCTAATATATTAAGTTTTAAGTGGTTAACTAAAAAGTAGTCCGACAACACAAATAAGATAGCATCCGAACTTATTAACAATGGACATTTAGAAATTATTGGTAATTTTCCCTTGATTTGATCATAGCACACCAAAAGATTGTATGTTCTTTCTTTCTTTTTTCCTTTTTTTTTACAATATTCTCTTGGTCATATTGAAAGAAGCTAGGGACCGGGAAGTATCTCATTATTGACTACCGACAGAGAGAAAAGCTAGTAATAATAAACTTGATAAGGTTCTTGGACCTAATGCATGACTACCAACACAGAGAAAATAAAATAATAATAAACTTGATAAGGTTCTTGGACCTAACGAAGTAAACAAAGGCGTCTGGCCACCTTCAATTTCATACCTTTTGGGGTATATATAGAAGAATACATGCTCTCATCAGCTACTGAGAGAGTCAAACATGGGTGTGGGTGGCCGTTCGAATCCAAGTGATCTACTTGCAACGAAATCCGAAGATCCTGAGGTGGTTTTGAAACGAGCCCAAACCTCAAAACCCGAGTTTACATTAGGAGATATTAGAAAAGCCATACCACCTCATTGTTTCGAAAGACCTTTGATCAAATCCTTTTCGTATCTGGGGGCTGACGTTGCCGCAGTCGCCTTCTTCTGCTACGTTGCCACCACTTACATCCCGCACCTCCCGCACCCACTTCAGTACGTCGCCTGGCCGCTTTACTGGGTCGCTCAAGGAACCGTGATGATGGGTTTGTGGGTTATCGGTCACGAATGCGGTCACCATGCTTTCAGCGACTACGAGTGGGTGGATGACACCGTAGGCTTCTTTCTACACACGTTCGTTACCACCCCTTACTTCTCGTGGAAGTTCAGCCACCGCCGCCACCATTCCAACACTGGTTCGCTTGAGCGGGACGAGGTTTATGTTCCTAAGGAGAAATCAAAACTCAGTCCCGCGTCCTTCTACTTCGACAACCCCCTGGGTCGTACTTTCACCCTCACTATCAAACTCACTCTCGGATGGTACATATACTTGTCCATTAATGCTGTTGGAAGGCCTTACGATAGATTCGCTAGTCACTTCGACCCTCGTAGCCCCATTTTCTTTGACAACGAGCGATTCCTGGTTCTCGTGTCGGATATCAGGATTCTCAGCTTAGATTTCTTGGTGTTCAAGGCCTCGATGGCTTACGGGCTCGTTTGGGTGTTCTGTGTCTACTTAGGTGCGTTGACGGTCACCAACATGCTTATTGTGACCGTGACATACCTTCAACACACGCACCCTTCTCTGCCGCACTACGACGACTCTGCATGGAACTGGATGAATGGTGCGCTCGTGATGGTTGATAGGGACTTTGGACCGGTTCTAAACAGGGTGTTGAATCGCGTTACCGACACACATGTTGTGCACCATCTGTTTTCGTACCTTCCACATTATCATGCCGTGGAAGCCACCAAAGCAATCAGGCCAGTTCCGGGTGAGTTCTATCAGTTTGATAGCACTCCGTTTTACAAGGCCTTACGGAGAGAGTCCAAAGTTTGCTTGTTCATTGAGCCTGATGAAAGTGAGGGAAAAAAGAAAGGTGTCTTTTGGTATAACAATAAGTACTGAGCAAGAATGACAAAAATGCTGATTGCTTTAGTATTTGTAAAATTAATGACAAGCATAAAGCTTCTTATTTATATTTTTTTAACACTTATATATAATTTATATATATATATATATATATATATATATATATATATATTACAAATGAGAAGTTTGGCGTTGCATTGCCATAATGGTCCATGTGGCGCCGTATGATTGGATCAAACAATATAGTTTTTTTTCTTTTCTTTAAAATTTGATAATTAAAATGTTATTCACGTCAACTCGTAGTCGCAACGTCTGAGACAAACAACGTCTGGGAGACTTGAAGAACTATGATCTTGTGACCGTTTAGGTTATTAGACATAAATGAATAATGTATTTGTTTGACTATTTATTTGGTTATTTGTATGAACAATTTTGTGTTATTTATGAAATTATGAATTTAAATGAGTTGTTTAAATATTGTCATTTAATAGTGTTGTTGTGCAATGGACAATCGGTTGTGCCCCGACGTTTTGCGTCGCTTTTGGTCGGGTGTGACAGATTGGTATCAAAGCCATCGACTATAGGATAGGTGGCTAGACGTATCGGCCTAGTATAGTTTATGCTTTTGGGTTCTTATACGTGTTGCTTATAGGTGTTTACCCTAGTTGATTGCTTATTGCACTTATTTATTTATAAAATTCATCTAATCATAAATGTACACATACACACACTCTCATAGTATTCTAAGGTATCCTTACCTAAAACACCAAAACATTAGTTTTTATATTGTGTTTTATGGATCACAAGCTTAACATGGATCCCATTGTTTGTAATCTCCTTAAAGCTTGACTCTATAACAGGTTGTAGCCATATTAGAGGGCAAAGCACTACGAAACGATCATTTGACAAAAAGATTCCAAGAATCGAAAGTGATTTAGTTATCTGGGATGGTTGAATTGTATTGTTCGTCTTCTAGGCCAACGAACCGTGTTATACATTTCAACAACTTTAAGTTGTAAAATGCAAGCGTTCCGGTTGCCTCCTTATATTATGGTGTTGGAAACATAAAATCCACGGTGATACGTGGACAAGTGTTTTTAACATCTCGTTGTATCTCCGTTTTTATTATATGTTATTATCGTGATTTGAGTCAACAACATGAAAGACGTGGTGATACGTGCACATGTTCGACTCCATCTATTATTTGATACAAGTTTTATTTGTCGGGATATCAAATCATGGTGGTTCATGTACGACTTTCCCGACTATATATAAATTTCAATATCTCAAACCCCTCAATTTTCGAATGTCCAAAAGTTTGAAACTTATATATATACATACATTTTATCTTTTGATTCAAGTATAAAATAGTTTTACTAACATTCTCATCCTCATAACTCTAGGACTCACAATCATTAAAACCCCATATTTACTCATTTCCCTCATACTTATATCAAAATTATACCATTTCTCTTTTATTTTAGAATGTCTCCTCTACGACGCCACACTCGCAAGCCAAACTCCGGTCGTCGGATGGCCCGCTATGGTTGCTAAAGAAATCTCCGCTGTGATTCCCGGACTAATAACTCAAATTCAAGCCACCCAACCCACCGTTACTCAAACCACACCCAACTCCGCACCTTTCGCCTTGAAAAATTTCACCGGTGCCAACCCATCTCACTTTCATTGCAAGAACTGTGCCACTACCTTGTTGCAATGGTTCGAAAAGACAGAAAGCGTTTTTAATCTTTGTGAATTCCCCGAACCCAAGAAAAACCACGTACGCCTCAAGCATGTTCGAGGGAACCGCCCGCACTTGGTGGAATGACAAAATGTTCGCCAATGGGGCTGAAGTAGCTATGGCCTACTCATGGGCCAAGCTCAAGGAAGTCATGATGACGAAATTTTTCCCAAAACATGAACTCCAAAAACTCGAATCCGAATTTTGGGAACTTAAGCAAGAGAGTGGTGACAACTCTGCATACTCCAACCGCTTTCATATTAGTCTCTTGGTTCCTCACTTGGTCACTCCCCTCGAATGGGAGATTGACAAGTATGTCGGTGGTTTGCCCATGCAAATCTGAGACTCGGTGATGAGTAGTAAACCACAAACACTCCATGATGCAATTACCTTAGCCGGTGCTCTTTCCGAGAATCATGTCAAAGCAGGTACCCTCTCCATCAAGAAAACGAGTGACAAGAGTAAGCCCGAACCAACCCCTTAAGCTAAAGTCGACGCACAACCTCAAGCCATCAATTACTCCAACTCCTCCCATCAAGCCAAGAAGAAACTGATCGATGTCGATAGGTCAATCAAAAATACTTATAAAATACCTTTATTAGCAAGGGCAAGTAAGGTGTCGAATCCACAAGGAATCAGTGGAAAGTGCTAATCAAATTCATAATTTATAAAATATTAAACTAAGTGGACGGACGATGTCAAGCGGTTTGAAAGATTTGTTAAGCAAAACCAATGTTACTTTGATTTGTAAACAGTTATGAGGAATAACCAATCTCCAGGTTTCAGGTTGTGAAGCAAGTTGGACAAGTAATTAAACCTATTTGGAAATCTCTTTGTTTGAATTAATAAGCAAAAGACTAAATATTTGGCTCTGCTGATTATCAAAACTTAATCCGAACAATTGGCACAGCTGAATAATAATCTAATTGATTACCAGTTTTAGGTATTGATGAATGAAATCAATGCTATGGTTAATGATAAACGGGTCAATGACGATAAGAACTCAATCCTAAATGTTGATGACCTCAAACCAATTAATTGATACAATCTTAAGCATTCAATTACGAAAAACCGTTTAAGCACACAAACAAACGTAAAGATTCAACTAACCGAATTTTTAACCAAATCCAATATTAAGGTTCAAAATACCAAAAAGTCTAACCACAAACACAACCCTACACCCGGAGATGGTCACCGAAGCTTTATCCTAGCATAAACATCTTGGAAATCTTGATTCTTGGTTGAGATGATGAGAACATGGATGAGTATGATGAGTGGTAGGTGTTAGGATGGTGGAGAATGGCCCCCAAGAAGTCCCAAACCTGGTGGTTATTGAATAATTTCGATCTTAGGGTTTTTCCCTTTAAATATGGCATGAAAAACACCCAAAAGTCAATTTTCCGTCAGACCAGGCCGTAAGCTACGGCCTCTGGGTAAGCGTAGCTTATGACTGAGCCGTAAGCTACGGGCATCAGGGTCTGCCTTACGGCTACTGCCAGGCCAAAATACCGTTTTCTTCATAAAATCTTCATTTCAACTCCGTTTTCCTCCCCGTTTGCGGCCACGTCTTCGTATTTCAATTCTATATCATATCATACATCATTAATTTCATTTCCACTCCATCATGAATGCTCCAAATTCGTTCCTTTAAGCTCTGATCACCTGTAAACATGAAACCAATCAAAGTACTTGTGTTCGATACATATAAACAAGTAAAACACACAATATAAATCACGTAACGCACATATTTTTACCCACACATCAAAAACAAAGACCCGATCACCGAAATTATGTGGTTACTCACCCACAACAAACTCAACAATAGCCTCAAGCTCCTCCAAACCGAAAGCCCTACATCGGTACTCACCCATTGTGCAACACTTGTCAACTTCACCACCCATCTCACATGGCTTGTTGCCACTGCACAAACTGCAACTGTTTTAGTCACCTCAATACCACTTATCGAACAACACCTCACGGACATCCCGCTCCACCAAGAACCATGCCGCAAAACCGCATCATGCCTTATGCTCAAAACCCGCACCAACCCCGGCCCTGCTTCAATTGTGGAGACCCGAGCCATTTCCGCAACGTTTGTCCCCTACTTGCCCTACCAACCCCAAGCTTATTAAGTCCAAACCTACCAACCCCAAATCCCACAACTCAATGCCCTTCTCATCCAACCAATGCAAGCCATTCAAGAACCTCCTCCTCCCCAAGCACCTCAAAGAAATCCCGGTAACCAAGGGCATGCCTTCATGATAAAAGCTAATCAAGATGAAGTTGCAAACGACGTTGTGATGGTATGTTTCTATTGAACAAAAATTTGGCTTCAATTTTACTTTCTACGGGTGCCGATAGGAGTTTTATCTCATTAAAATTTGAATCTACACTTGCCGTACCTCACACTAAACTCTCTCGACCTATTTCCATCGAAGTCGCCAACGGTAGCTCAATCACAATTAACTCGGTCATTCGCAATTGTATGCTCACTCTTTGCTAGCGGAAATTTTCGATCGATCTTATCCCGATGCAAATGGGAAGTTTCGATGTCATAGTAGGCATGGATTGGTTAGCTTTGCACCGTGCTGAAGTCGTTTGTTACGATAAATTTATTAGAATCCCGCTTGTAAACGGTAAAACACTCAAGGTCTACGGCAAAACGACTCCTAAAAGGCTCAACATCATGTCATGCTCTCAATCTCAAAAATATTTGCGCCAAAAGTATGTTCCGTTCCTAGCCCAAGTGGTGGTAAAATACCACAAGGAAAGAAAAATCCACGACATCTCCATTGTTTGTGACTTCCTCGATGTCTTTCCCGAAGACATCACCGGTCTTCCCCCCATCTGTCCGGTCGAATTCCGAATAGATCTTGTGCCCGGAGCAACGCCTGTAGCCAAGCCCCTTACCGTTTAGCCCCGTCGGAAATGCAAGAATTATCAAATCAACTCGAAGAACTTTCCTATAAAGGTTTCATTCGTCCAAGATCTTCTCATTGGGGCGCTCCCGTCCTCTTCGTGAAAAAGAAAGATGGCTCATTTCGTATGCGCATCTACTACCGAGAACTTAACAAACTCACTATTAATAATCGTGATCCTTTGCCACGAATCGACGACCTCTTCGATCAACTTCAAGGCGCAACATGCTTCTCTAAAATCGATCGGGATATCACCAACTACGCGTTCGCGAAGAAGACATTTCCAAAACCACTTTTCGTACTCAATATGGACATTTCGAATTTCTGGTCATGCCCTTTGGATTAACCAACGCACCCGCGGTTTTTATGGATCTCATGAACCGTGTTTGCAAACCATTTGTAGATAAATTCGTCATTGTCTTTATTGATGACATCCTCATCTTTTCTAAAACCAAAGCCGAACATGAGTATCACTTACGTTCCATTCTCCAACTCCTAAGAAACGAACGACTTTACGCCAAATTCTCAAAATGTGAATTTTGGCGAGTGGAAATTCAATTTATGGGGCACATAGTCAACGAGAAGGGTATTCATGTTGATCCCTCTTAAATTGAGGCCGTCAAAGATTGGAAAACTCCATCCACACCCACAGAAATTCGATCTTTCCTCGGTTTGGCCAGATACTATCGGTGTTTCATCCAAAAATTTTCTAACCCCTCACCTCCCTAACCCACAAAGGAAAACCATACGAATGGGGATCAAAACAAGACGAAGCCTTCAACACACTCAAGCATATGCTTTGCAATGCTCCGTTCTAACCATTCCAAATGGAAACGACGACTTTGTAGTATTTTGCGATGCATCTCATCAAGGTCTCGGTTGCATTCTCATGCAACGAGGTCAAGTCATCGCTTATGCTTCAAGACAACTCAAGGTCAATGAAAAGAATTACATGACTCATGATCTCGAACTTGGTGCCATCGTCTTCGCTCCCAAAACCTGGAGACATTACCTTTACGGTACAAAATGTGTTGTTTTCACCGATCACAAAAGTCTCCAACGCATTTTTGACCAAAACAATCTCAACATGAGACAACGACGATGGGCCGAACTACTTAGTGATTACGATTGCGAGATTCCCTTCCATCCCGATAAAGCAAATTTCATGGACAATACCCTTGGTCAAAAGGCTAATTTCAAATCCGTTCTGCTTCATAGCATTATCATCCAAACCGATCTCCAAGACCGCATCTATCGAGCCCAATGCACCTTCATTAATGAAGGAAATATGTACGACGAAATGTCATGTGGAGCCGACCTTCAACTCGAAACCAAACCCGATGGTTTGCTTTATTTTCTTATCGTTTGTGGGTTCCCGATCGTGATGAACTTCGTACCTTCATTCTCGATGAAGCTCATATGTCACGGTATTCCGTGCATCCCAGTGCGGATAAGATGTATTTCGATCTTCAATATATTTATTGGTGGCCGAGTATAAAAAGGACGTGGCACTATACGCTTCAAAATGTCTTACTTGCTCAAAGGTTAAAGCCGAACATCAAAACCCTTTTGGCTTACTCGAACAACCTCCTATTCCCGTTTGGTAATGGGAAGACATTGCTATGGAACTCATCACCAAATTACCCCTACTCAAAAGTAAAATGATAGCATTTGGTCATCATTGATCGATTAACCAAACCGGCTCACTTCATCCCGATCCGCGAGAAGTACTCTGTCGAACAACTCGCTAAAATCTATGTTCGTTAAATTGTATGCCGCCATGGTATTCCATTGACCATTATTTCCGACCGTGATGCTCATTTCACCTCCCGTTTTTGGAAATCGCTTCAAGAAGCTTTGGGCACTCTCCTTGATCTTAGCACCGCTTATCATCCTGAAACCAATGGCCAATCCGAGCGTACAATCCAAACCCTTGAAGATATGCTTCGATCTTGTGTTCTTGATTTTGGTGGAAATTGGGATTCTCATCTCCCGCTTATCGATTTCTCTTACAACAATAGCTATCATTCTAGCATTGATATGACTCTTTTCCAAGCTCTTATGGTCGTAAGTGTCGTTCTTCGATTTGTTGGAACGAGATTGGTGAAGCCCAAATCACCGGACTCACTCAAAAATAAACCAAATATAACTAATTAGATAGCAGTAAGTGGGTGTCGAACACAAAGAGTTTGTGGAAAATGTGTTACTAAGTAGCTTTATAATTAAACACTATTAAACTAAATTGCATAAAAAGTAAATTCCAAGATTTGGTTGTTTGATTTGATTAACAAAAATAACTGAAAACAATTTAATGAGTTTTAACTGATTAAATAAAAAGAATGCTCTCTCCCGATTTCAGGTTTCCAAGATTGATAATGCTAACTTTTACTTTTTGGATGAACTACGTAGATATAGTTCGTGAGTATGTGTTCGATTGTGATAAAAGAGGACTAAGTACTTGGGTTGTAAAACACAAGGTTGTCACTCGATAATCAGTTTTATATGACCAACCCTAATTCCCTTCCAATAAATCCCGATTGCCTATGGCACCAAGAACTGATAGTCAAGAACACGGATTACACTATACTAACAATTACTAATCAAACTCACAATCACCATAGCAATATAATTAAAAGATCCAGTTACTTTCCCACAAATAACATAAACAATTAACAAACATTCAATGTTAAACCTTACAATTCGGGAGAGAACACAAAAGAAATTAGCCGAGCATGATTCGGCTCATCATCCCTTCGATTATAGTAAACATATGAATCAAAAACAAGTATTCAATTGCTACACAATTGATGTTATTGAACCCCCCAAGATCGCCCCTAGTCGTTCTCCAATGATTTATATGTGAAAAGACAATGAAAAACGGATTAAAAACAAAGAAAAACGGTAGTTATAGCTCCCGGACCGTGGGCCACGGTGGCCTCCATGGTGCCCCAGGACGCCACTGTACGGTGAAAACTGTCATTTTGTGCTATTTTGAACGTGACCCACGGTTAACACCGTGGGCCACGGTGGAGCTCTTTCTCATTTTCTTGTTTTCTTCATATCCTTCTCGTTTCAACTCCGTTTTCTTCGCTGCTTTCGCCCACGTTCTTGTGATTTCATCCTCTATCTCCTCATACCTGAAATTATATGAGTAACCATAGTCAACTAATTCCAAAAAATTAATTGGTTAAGCATATGCATTTATATCTTTTAGCTCGCTTAACGGCTCCCCTACGGTTCACCCGTCAGGTCCCGAGATGGTCCAAGACACTACCGATCGTATCGATCAAATCTGCAAAATCTCCTCGCTGCTAGAAGTCGCCAAAAGATCTATGCCGACAAATGGTGAAAACCCCTCGAGTTCAATGTTGGCGACTTTGTCTTTCTCAAAGTATCCCTTTGGAAGGGGGTAGTCCATTTTGGAAAGAAAGGAAAGCTAGCTCCCCGTTTCGTAGGCCCAATTAAAATCCTCGAAAGAATTGGAAAAGTGGCTTATAAACTCGAATTATCGCAAGAACTTACCGGTGTTTATCCAACATTTCATGTCTCAAACCTCAAAAAGTGCTTAGCCGATCTCCATATACCTCTCGACGAAGTACGTATCGATGAAACCTTGCAAATGATCGAAAAACCCATTGAAATCATGGAACCCAATGAGAAAAGAAACAAGCGTAGCCTCATCCGTTTAGTTAAAGTCTGCTGGGAATCACGGCGTGGCGCGGTATTTACATGGGAATGAGAAGACACTATGAAAGAGAAGTATCCACACTTGTTTGCTTTAAAATCATCTTAATTTCGGGACGAAATCCCCTAAACTAGGGGAAACTATGACATTCGTCAATTTTGGGCTAACTTGTTTGTACGATTGAACTGTAAACCGATCTGATTTGTAATCCGGATCTTTCAATAATATAAAATAATGGGTTTTTATGTTACCTAATCATCTCACACTTGTCGATTTTCAAAAACACCTTTTATGGCTTCTAAAATGCTTTTAAAACGCTTAAAACGCAACGAAAACGTTCTGAAACGACTCGCGAAACAGACCGGACCAGACCACCCCACCCCCTGACCACACCGCACCGCGCGGACAAGGGTGGTGGCCTGGTCGTGTGGCGCCCTCTCCCACCTATAGCCACAAATTCATTTTTGGCTTGTTGTTTGCATTGTTTGACTTGTTTAACCAATATAATCAGTTTTATATAGCCAACCCTAATTCCCTTCCAATAGATCCCGATTGCCTATGGCATCAAGAACTGATAATCAAGAATACGAATTATACTATACTAACAATTATTAATCAAACTCACAATCACCATAGCAATATAATCAAAAGATCAAGTTACTATCCCACAAATAACATAAACAATTAACAAACATTCAATGGAAAACCTTACAATTTGGGAGAGAACACAAAAGAAATTAGCCGAGCATGATTCGGTTCATCATCCCTTCGATTATAGTAATCATATGAATCAAAAACAAGTATTCAATGGCTACACAACTCACAACTGATGTTATTGAACCCCCAAGATCGCCCCTAGTCGTTCTCCAATGATAGACATGTGAAAAGACAATGAAAAACGGATTAAAAACAAAGAAAAACGGTAGTTACAGCTCCTGGACCGTGGCTTGACGGTGTCCCAGGACGCCACTGTACGGTGAAAACTCTCATTTTGTGCTATTTTGACCGTGACCCACGGTCAACACCGTGGGCCACGGTGGAGCTCTTTCCCATTTTCTTGT
Organism: Bidens hawaiensis; assembly: GCF_021521415.1. Classification (NCBI taxonomy): domain Eukaryota; kingdom Viridiplantae; phylum Streptophyta; class Magnoliopsida; order Asterales; family Asteraceae; genus Bidens; species Bidens hawaiensis. Next base: position 293,304 of record NW_027492661.1, read on the forward strand.
TTTCTTCATATCTTTCTCGTTTCAACTCCGTTTTCTTCGCCGTTTTCGCCCACATTCTCGTGATTTCATCCTCTATATCCTCATACCAAAAGTTATATGAGTAACCATAGTTAACTAATTCCATAAAATTAATTGGTTAAGCATATGCATTTATATCTTTTAGTTCCCTTAACGGCTTTCCTACAGTTCACCCGTCACATTACCACACATAACCGTTGCTTGCCCCCAAGCAACACCTCAAAAAACGACTTTTTTTTTCGTTTTTAACTTATAACCACCAAACATATCAACATATCCGGTTCAGTCAAGGTCCCAAGTCATACCCTATTGCCTCTTTACTATAGGTTTGTACTAGTATACTTGATATTCTATTTAAACCATAGAATTCTCACCAAACCTAACATGCTTTCGGTTTTTACCCATACATTACACACCTTTACACATTAACCCTCTTCTTGATGATCATTCACACATTTTAACATATAACTAATTCTCCTAGCATACGCTTGTACAATCATCAAATCTCCACCTATATAAATGCTTTGACACAAATGCAAATCAGAGGTCTTAAAACGGCTTATAATGGGGCTAGGTGTAAGGGTATGGAAAGGGAATATTGAAAGTAGCTCAAACGATCTGATCCGGCTTATTACAAACAAACTAAATAAACAATGAAATAAACAACTATATACATCACTAACTTCTTTTTTTTTCTTTTCTCCTTTTTTTTGACTCACTACATAATACTTTGAACACTGAATCTCTTAACAAAATTCTTAATACATCCTATTGATGTATACTAAAACAATTACAAATACAAAGAAACCTACTAAGCCGGATCGTCTCGCAATTTAGCATCGGGGTTGATTGAATAAAATAAAAAGTCCAGCAATGTCTTTTAAAAGAACCAACCCCTCGCCCCTCTCATAAACCACGATCATATATGTAATGTATGAGGCCCAACCCCCAAAACCCACACTCGCACTCACCCAGACGAGGCTTTAACCTAATTGCCTCTATCACTTTTGCACTCATGCCAAGCTAAGGTCTCGAAATGCATTGATTGCACAAGTTCTATTGGAGAATATCAACTTTCTCACCAATCTCCACTTTCTCGATGCACAAGTGTATATGGACATGTTATGCAAGTTATTGTACCGAAAGCATGCTAACCTTGACTAGAATACTACATAACCTCCTTTTTAAAACAACTAGGCAAACATGTCCTTTAGGGAATTGTGACCATGAAAATGGACCAAAACCTTACCTCGCCATATTACCACTCTCCGATTTTCTTTTAAATTTAAAAAAAAAAAGTTTATTATTTTCTTATTATTTATTTTTTTTAGAAAAATTTGAAAAAAGAAAATTCTCCCATCCCCACTCTTGGGATACATTTTCCTCAATGTATGGTTTTGAGAAAATAAAAATAAAGACACTACTATGTAAAACTCCACTTCCTTCCATGAAAAAACCCGGGTTGTTCCCAACACAGTGTCGAAGATAAATCCATAAGAATTCCCCACACTTGGTTTTTGCTAAGATGGTAGCTTAAAATACCACTAATAAAAAACAAACTAGAAATTATAATGCAAAATAAAAATTAAAATATACAAAATGTACAATTACCACTTTTTTTGAAACTTTTATGGCAATCAAGGTGGGTGACTGGCTCACTCACGTGCAGCTTTCTCGTAATAAGCACGCTCATTTTCAAGCAACTGTTGCCAGTCTTCCGGCAAACCAGGGTCTGGCCCGAACATCCTCATCCTCCACCCTGGATCATTTAGATTAGGTGGATGTCTCACTTTCGTCTTCCTTGGTCGGCTACCTTTTTCTGCCACCTTCTCACTCTGTTGATGCTCAACTTCTTTGTTCTCAACTAACATGTCAATCACAAAACACTCCGTGTGATCCTTGCTCAAGGATACACACTTGTTAACAAAATCCGCCTTCAGGCTTTCCTTGTCAACAAAAGGGTCAGTAGTATTTTCAAATAATAATAACTGTTTATCACAATTCCCACACTTTATTCCCAGTGTCCCCTTTGCATAATCAATTATTGCAAGTGAAGTGGCAAGGAAGGGTATACCCAATATGACTGTGGGTTGCGTGTTAGTTACATTTTTAGCATAACAAGTACTAAAAAGTCAACTGCGTAACAGGAATCCTCCACATGTACCATCACATTATATATCATGCCTCGGGGAAGTGTATGAGTTTGATCCGCTAAAACCACGGTGGTGTTTACTTTTTGTAGTGGACCAAACTCATACTGATCATATAAACTACCGGGCATGATACTAACACAAGCTCCAAGATCTAGCAGTGCCCGATTAGTTTTAAATTCACCAATTTGGATTGATAAAAGGGGCACTCTTGGGTCTTGAAGTTTACTCGGGATAATATTATTATCAACCCTCTCATCCCTTATTTTGGTTAATTTGTTATTAAAACATTTATCACAAGACAATTTTCACAAAAAGATGTTTCATTCGGTTGTAATTCAGAGTTATTTTGAAAAAAACTGTTTCATAATTAACCACATTTCAATCTTATCACTAATATCTTCCACCACCCCCTCAACAAACTATGGTGTTAGGTCAACTTGAACACTAGAAATTTCAAAATTAGGTAAAAGACTTACCGCATTGATATGCACGTTGTTCCCCTTCTTTAAACTCGAACTGTTTTTCTTTAAATTCGCCACATCGGTTGCAAGTTGACCCATTTGAGTGGTCAACGATTGGATGGCTTTATCACATACTTCATCCTTTTGCATGCGCACTTCATCAAGTTGATTTCTCCTTTGCATTTCTTGTTGCATCATCTCTAACATGTCCATAACTTCATTCCCACTTGATGAACTTTGACCCACGGACCCACTTTGACCGCCACCCCCTTGACCTTGAAACCCTTGATTATTCCCGCCATGAAAATTACCTTGATAGTTATATTGTTGGCAAGGAACATAATTTCCTTGAAAATTTGGGTTGGATTGAGTAGCCGGATTTCCATAACGAAAATTCGGATGATTTCTCAACCCGGGGTGGTAAGTATTGGAGTTCATATTGTAATTCCTACCACCTCCCCCTTTAGGTGCATTCATCCCCTCCACTTGTACTTGACCCACCGTACACACCTCTGAAGCATGACCATATCATTACTATTTGTACAAACATCGATTACCTGATTAGTAGCTTGTACCCCTCCTTCTTCCACGGCTTGTAATTGTGGTCTTCCAATATTCGGCCTTCTCTTCTTCTGGTTTGAGCCTTTCTCTTTTATGTGACCGCCATTTGCTCCAAATATGCCCAATCATCTTGTTCATAGTTAGTAAATGTGCCATTTGTGATTGATCCCAAATCCCATTCATCTTCCATACTCAACCTCTCATGAAACGCATTCAACAATTCCCATAGAGCAATACCATGATGAGGACAATTTTTAATCATCATGTTAAACCTCTCAAATGCTTCATGAAACATTTCACCCAATTGTTGTTGGAAAGTTCTCAAACTCTTTCTTGCATCATTGGTCTTTTGGGCCGTGTAGAATTCTTCCAAGAATCTTTGTTGCATCTCGGCCCAAGTATAAATGGATGCGAAAGGTAATGTGTAAAACCATCTCTTTGCCGTATCTTCCAAAGAAAATCGAAACAATACCAACTTAACCTCATCTGACGAAAAGCCTTAAGCCCCAATCATGTTGCAAATTGAGTCATATGCCTCCAAGTGAAAGTAAGGTTCCTTCGTTGCTAGACCCTTATACGTTGGTAGACTTTGGAGGGAATTGGTCCTCACCTCAAATGTCCTTCCTTGTTGATTGCGAGGAATAACCACCGGAGACGGATTATTAGTGATTATCGGTCAAAAATGAGCCTCAATCCCCCTTACCATCTCTCTTGCATGCCTTCTTGGTACCCCCATTGGTACTCTTGGTTGACCCATTTGACTATAAACGGGCCTTGGAGGTGCAAATTTTTGAAATTGTGGTTGGGGCATTTGTTGTTGAAATTGTTTCCCTTGTGGTTGCACTTGTTGTGGAGCTTTTTGTTGAATAACCGGTGGCGGTTGAGCTTGTTGTTGAACAATCGGTGGTGGTTGTGTATTAAGTTCTTGCACCGGTTCCGTTTGTTGCCCTTGTGCATACGCAAAATTCCCTTGATTCACCCTTTTACTTCCTTCACCCCCCATGTAATAACCTTCCACTTCATACCCCTCAAGTTCACTGTCAAACGCATACCCATAACCATCACCTTGTGTTCTTGAATATTGCATGAAAGGTGGGGGTTGATATGGTAACTTGATTGTGGTTGTTGAAAGGTTAGTTGTTGGTTTTGTGGAGATGATGATGCACCAAAGGTAGGAAAAAGGTTGGAAATAGGTTGCAATGCTGATGATGTTGAGTAGGTGAATTGAGCATTTATGGGTTCGGTTGTGTGAGTTGGTTTCAATTCACTTGATGAAGTAGGTATGGTAGTAGTAATCAGTGGAGGTGTAGATGGCAATGTTTGACCCGAAGTGGGAGCTGGTGAATCCATGGTGCTATTTGATGCAGTTGTAGAACCAATAAGCTTGTTCTCCCTAAGTAACACTCGATTTCTTCTAAGTGTTGGTTCAATCTCGGGATCAATTACTAGTGGTGATGACCTGTTGGAGCCTCTAGTATGCATACACATGTAAGTACCTGCACACTAACACAACCAACGTAAACCCGAAAATTAAAACAAAAACAACAAAAGCTAACACACGTTGGGCACTACTACCTGGCAACGGCACCAAAGTATGATGTGAGGTCGAAGATTCACTCAAATATAAACCGTATACAACTAATTAGATAGAAGTAAGTGGGTGTCGAACAAAAAGAGTTTGTGGAAAATGTGTTACTAAGTAGCTTTATAATTTAACACTATTAAACTAAATTGCATAAAAAGTAAATTCCAAGATTTGGTTGTTTGATTTGATTAACAAAAAGAACTGAAAACAATTTAATGAGTTTTAACTGATTAAATAAAAAGAATGCTCTCTCCCGATTTCAGGTTTCCAAGATTGATAATGCTAACTTTTACTTTTTGGATGAACTACGTAGACATAGTTCGTATGTGTTCGATTGTGATAAAAGAGGACTAAGTACTTGGGTTGTAAAACACAAGGTTGTCACTCGATAATCAGTTTTATATGACCAACCCTAATTCCCTTCCAATAAATCCCGATTGCCTATGGCACCAAGAACTGATAGTCAAGAACACGGATTACACTATACTAACAATTACTAATCAAACTCACAATCACCATAGCAATATAATTAAAAGATCCAGTTACTATCCCACAAATAACATAAACAATTAACAAACATTCAATGTTAAACCTTACAATTCGGGAGAGAACACAAAAGAAATTAGCCGAGCATGATTCGGCTCATCATCCCTTCGATTATAGTAAACATATGAATCAAAAACAAGTATTCAATTGATACACAATTGATGTTATTGAACCCCCCAAGATCGCCCCTAGTCGTTCTCCAATGATTTATATGTGAAAAGACAATGAAAAACGGATTAAAAACAAAGAAAAACGGTAGTTATAGCTCCCGGACCGTGGGCCACGGTGGCCTCCATGGTGCCCCAGGACGCCACTGTACGGTGAAAACTGTCATTTTGTGCTATTTTGAACGTGACCCACGGTTAACACCGTGGGCCACGGTGGAGCTCTTTCTCATTTTCTTGTTTTCTTCATATCCTTCTCGTTCAACTCCGTTTTCTTCGCTGCTTTCGCCCACGTTCTTGTGATTTCATCCTCTATCTCCTCATACCTGAAATTATATGAGTAACCATAGTCAACTAATTCCAAAAAATTAATTGGTTAAGCATATGCATTTATATCTTTTAGCTCGCTTAACGGCTCCCCTACGGTTCACCCGTCAGGTCCCGAGATGGTCCAAGACACTACCGATCGTATCGATCAAATCTGCAAAATCTCCTCGCTGCTAGAAGTCGCCAAAAGATCTATGCCGACAAATGGTGAAAACCCCTCGAGTTCAATGTTGGCGACTTTGTCTTTCTCAAAGTATCCCTTTGGAAGGGGGTAGTCCATTTTGGAAAGAAAGGAAAGCTAGCTCCCCGTTTCGTAGGCCCAATTAAAATCCTCGAAAGAATTGGAAAAGTGGCTTATAAACTCGAATTATCGCAAGAACTTACCGGTGTTTATCCAACATTTCATGTCTCAAACCTCAAAAAGTGCTTAGCCGATCTCCATATACCTCTCGACGAAGTACGTATCGATGAAACCTTGCAAATGATCGAAAAACCCATTGAAATCATGGAACCCAATGAGAAACGAACCAAGCGTAGCCTCATCCATTTAGTTAAAGTCTGCTGGGAATCACGGCGTGGCGCGGTATTTACATGGGAATGAGAAGACACTATGAAAGAGAAGTATCCACACTTGTTTGCTTTAAAATCATCTTAATTTCGGGACGAAATCCCCTAAACTAGGGGAAACTATGACATTCGTCAATTTTGGGCTAACTTGTTTGTACGATTGAACTGTAAACCGATCTGATTTGTAATCCGGATCTTTCAATAATATAAAATAATGGGTTTTTATGTTACCTAATCATCTCACACTTGTCGATTTTCAAAAACACCTTTTATGGCTTCTAAAATGCTTTTAAAACGCTTAAAACGCAACGAAAACGTTCTGAAACGACTCGCGAAACAGACCGGACCAGACCACCCCACCCCCTGACCACACCGCACCGCGCGGACAAGGGTGGTGGCCTGGTCGTGTGGCGCCCTCTCCCACCTATAGCCACAAATTCATTTTTGGCTTGTTGTTTGCATTGTTTGACTTGTTTAACCAATATAATCAGTTTTATATAGCCAACCCTAATTCCCTTCCAATAGATCCCGATTGCCTATGGCATCAAGAACTGATAATCAAGAATACGAATTATACTATACTAACAATTATTAATCAAACTCACAATCACCATAGCAATATAATCAAAAGATCAAGTTACTATCCCACAAATAACATAAACAATTAACAAACATTCAATGGAAAACCTTACAATTTGGGAGAGAACACAAAAGAAATTAGCCGAGCATGATTCGGTTCATCATCCCTTCGATTATAGTAATCATATGAATCAAAAACAAGTATTCAATGGCTACACAACTCACAACTGATGTTATTGAACCCCCAAGATCGCCCCTAGTCGTTCTCCAATGATAGACATGTGAAAAGACAATGAAAAACGGATTAAAAACAAAGAAAAACGGTAGTTACAGCTCCTGGACCGTGGCTTGACGGTGTCCCAGGACGCCACTGTACGGTGAAAACTCTCATTTTGTGCTATTTTGACCGTGACCCACGGTCAACACATTGGGCCACGGTGGAGCTCTTTCCCATTTTCTTGTTTTCTTCATTTCTTTCTCGTTTCAACTCCGTTTTCTTCGCCGTTTTCGCCCACATTCTCGTGATTTCATCCTCTATATCCTCATACCAAAAGTTATATGAGTAACCATAGTTAACTAATTCCATAAAATTAATTGGTTAAGCATATGCATTTATATCTTTTAGTTCCCTTAACGGCTTTCCTACAGTTCACCCGTCACATTACCACACATAACCGTTGCTTGCCCCCAAGCAACACCTCAAAAAACGACTTTTTTTTTTCGTTTTTAACTTATAACCACCAAACATATCAACATATCCGGTTCAGTCAAGGTCCCAAGTCATACCCTATTGCCTCTTTACTATAGGTTTGTACTAGTATACTTGATATTCTATTTAAACCATAGAATTCTCACCAAACCTAACATGCTTTCGGTTTTTACCCATACATTACACACCTTTACACATTAACCCTCTTCTTGATGATCATTCACACATTTTAACATATAACTAATTCTCCTAGCATACGCTTGTACAATCATCAAATCTCCACCTATATAAATGCTTTGACACAAATGCAAATCAGAGGTCTTAAAACGGCTTATAATGGGGCTAGGTGTAAGGGTATGGAAAGGGAATTTTGGGCTATGACATTCGTCAATTTTGGGCTAACTTGTTTGTACGATTGAACTGTAAACCGATCTAATTTGTAACCCGGATCTTTCAATAATATAAAATAATGGGTTTTTATGTTACATAATCATCTCACACTTGTCGATTTTCAAAAACACCTTTTACGGCTTCTAAAACGCTTTTAAAACGCTTAAAACGCAACGAAAACGATCCGAAACGACTCGCGAAACAAACCGAACCAGACCACCCCACCCCCTGACCACACCGCACCGCGCGAACAAGGGTGGTGGCCTGGTCGTGTGGCGCCCTCTCCCACCTATAGCCACAAATTCATTTTTGGCTTGTTGTTTGCATTGTTTGACTTGTTTAACCAATTAAAAACACATGCAAGCTTGGATATAAAACATAGAAATAAGCTTTTACCATTACCTTATATAAACAAGCTCATATCCTTCATTACAACTTTGCTCATTCACTTCTTTCTCTCAAACAAAGATCATAACTTCATCTCTTCACGGTTCTTACTAGTTTAACTCTTTGAAGTCAAACATGAATCATTCTTTAATTTTAATTTGTTGCATAGTAATTGAAGCTTGTTGTACAACATATATATAATATTCACCCCTTGTTTTCCTTCGGCTTTCACCTTCTCCGGCCATGGTTGGTTTAGGTGATACGCTACAAGGCAAGACTATATGGAGGAATCATTATAGTCCTTGATTATACTATATTTCATTTAATGCTTACTAGTCTTGTTTAAATTATAAGTAGTTAGTTTCTAATTCATGTTAAATGAGTTCCATGATATTGGGTATGTGGTAAATAGCCTCGGTTTTATCAAGAGTTGAGAACGAACCTAAACCGAACTCTTGTTTACAAGTTTTGTTTAAATAGTTAAATAAACATGTTATATGTAAGATTTGAATAACATAACTTCAAAAATCATTTTTATAGTTCTATGGCATTTGGGTATGTGGCAACCATCCTCGGTCTTATTCCGAGTCAAGGACCGGACCAAAATCGAACTAAACCGAGTTCACTCGCTTAAGACACACAAGTGTGTTTTGGGCCACCGAAAGTCCTATTCTTCTTTGAAATTATATTTTGAACTAATTTTAATTATTTTCTCAAACATAAATGGCATATCGGAATCCAACTTGATCTTTTAACAAGTTTGGACCGGTAAAACCAAATACTCGCTTAACGGACGTTAAGGTTCTTTACAATAGAACTATATACTTGGTTAAGTCTTTTTGATTTTTATTGAGTTATCTCTTAATTTATCACTTTGTAAAGTTGACTTTGAGTTTGGTTAATTATCAAGACTCGAACCGACAAATCCGAACACTCATTTAAAACCTTATTTTGGTATTTATATAACACAGGGTCTTGCAATAGTACATTATAACCCACATAATTACTTAACATAGGTTGAGTAATATTAATGAATAGAATACCAAGACCCGGTTTCGAGTAAACTTTTTTTCAAGAAACATTTCTTTAATTTCTCAAATATTTACATTTTAAACCCCAAACTTTATTTACTTACTTTACTTGTCATATATTTTACTTTAAACCCTTTCAAGACTACCTACTAAATCAAGACCCGTTTAATCTAGGCCTTGCTCATTAAACCAATATCCGATTATTCACGAATCAATCTTTCAAGTTACTTAGTTAATGTGAGTACTTTTTCATCCCCCGTTTTCCATCTTACGTTTTGGGGGTGGCATTGCATACTTATTCAAATTCAAATGATTTGTACTCGTGTCTCAAACCACAAACTCTTTAGTATATGTTAGTGAAATAAATGCTCGATTTGGTGTTATATGCTTTACATGATTACATGATATATGTTTATTGCTTTAGGCAGGTTGGCCTCTATGAAACTATTAAGTATGATCATACGCTCCCCTAACTATTTTAGCTTAATTGCTAGTAGCATAGGACAACTATTATCCGAGTATATTTGGTTGTTATCATATAGAAAGGTGCCTCAAACTATTTACTATTTGCATATCTAAATTGTTGTTATTATTTATTGTTCCATATACGAGTTGTGGATTTCATCTATTATATACTTATTGTTCAAAACCATGAAAATTGCTCACCAATATTCGTGTTGACAAAGTTTATTTTATGCAATGTTACATGTTTATTACTTGGTTGATTTGGAGACTTAAAGAACTTTGATCTTGTGACCGTTTAGGTTATTAGACATAAATGAACATAGTATTTATTTGACTATTTATTTGGTTATTTGTATGAACAATTTTGTGTTATTTATGATATTATGAATTTAACTGAGTTGTTTAAATATTGTCACTTAATAGTGTCGTTGTGTAACGGACAATCGGTTGTGCCCCGACGTTTTCCGTCGCTTTTGGTCTGGGTGTGACAAGAAGTGTGAGAAACAATATAATCCGTTGATCTTATATTTGAGTGATTGTGATTAATTTAAAAGAAAAATGATGAAAAATGACATAAATGGTAGAACTCACATTTGTTGACTTTATCTCTTCACATGCAAGATACATGTCAATTCCACAATCATTTTAAAAAGTCCATAACTTTTTTATACGACAACTTAAAAAAATCACTATAATAACAAACGTTTTTTTATCTTCAATACGAGTATCATATTTTATATAGAAATAAGTAAAAATTTAGTGGGTTATTATACATTGTATTATTGGTTGTTTATCGTGTTTTTCAATTGAGTTTTCTGTGCAAGGTGTTATATATGCTCTAGTCATTGTGTTTTTCAATTGGTATTAATATTAAAGATAAAAAAATAAAACAAAAATTGCGTCATTGTGTCTTTTTCTTCGTCGCTATGTGTTTTTGCTCATCATTTTTTATTCATCATTGTGTCTTTCTACTAATCATTGTGTTTTAGTCATTATGTGTTACGTGCAACGTTAGAACATTCCCAGCCCGTCTCATATCTCCATCTCCATAATTACGTTATAAATCACTACATTTTTCTCTCATGTTCAATTAACTAATACTTTTTTATAACTTTATTATTACAGTTTTCTCTCTCATCTACTCACAATCAACTCAAGAAGTATTAAAAAATAAATAGGGCAAACAAAGTTTCATTTACAACAAAATCACTAAGGGGGTGTTTGTTTTTTTCACAAAAGATCTCCTGGCCTCTTTTGGCTGCGCCGCGCAGACCACAGACATTTAGGTTTGCAGATTTTTTGTTTTTCGGAAGACATTTCATAAAGAAGGTCTGCGCTCCCTCTTTTTCGCGAAGACATGGACCACCCACTTCTCAAATCTTTTTAACATCTTCTCATTCCATCAGTTCTTTCAAAACCCTGACCCCCTTTCTTCAAAACTTCATTCCCCCAACCCCTCCCGCCAGCGCCGCCCCTGCCTTCCTCCACCTCCGGCCAGCCACCGCCACCTTTCTCCTCCACCTCCGGCCAGCCACAACTCTTCCTCCCTGCCTCCTTCGCCGGATACATAAACCCTTGTCCATTATCTATAAAAAAGGTAAGCGTCTTTGTCCATTTAACCTCAATACATAAACCATATCTTGCTTGTCATTGTTTGTTAACTACATACTAATTTATTGTCAAACTATTTCTTGTCCATTGATAATTGATATCTTGCTTGTATCATTAGTTTGTTTATGCTAGTTAAAAATTTTAGTAGGTTTGATTTGTTTATGTTTATGTTTGATTTCTTACATTGTAACAATTATTATTTTCTATCTTAGGATTAACTTATGAATCTTGTTGATAGGTTTGTTGTTGATTAATGTTAATTGAGGTTTTGTTTGATTTGTTAAGAATTTTAGTCAGTTTGATTAACATTAGTTCGTTTGGTTGACTTTTTTATGTTTAGCTTTTGTTGTTGATTAATGTTAATTTAGGTTTTGGTTTTGTTGTTGATTAATCTTAATTGAGTATTTGAATATTGTTTATGTTTGGTTGTTGATTAATAGAAATGAGAGAGAAACAACAATGATCAAATGAGCATATAAGATGCTTATTAGAGACTTTCATTGAAGAGGTAAACAAGGTGGGTAAAAAATGTTTAGTTTGCAAAAAGATTCATGGAAAAACTTAGGACATGTTCTTAAGGAATACTCATGTGCACGTTGATGCTGAAGAAGACGTGGTTGAAGCACATGGCACTGCATCAAATCGAGAATATATGACGCAGTTACGAGATGAAATTGATGAGTAGTTAATGCAGAGTACCGAAAAAATTATCTAAAGAAAATGTTATGAATAACTTGTTTGACTATTATTTGAATTTCTATGTTGGATGACTTATTTATTTAAATTTCAGCTTATCTAAAAATTCATGTTTTATTTTAGCAGTCTGCAGACGTTAAAAAACAAACAATCTTTTTTCTTGCAGACTGCTAAGGTTTGGTCCACCTCTTTTGCTACAGATGCCTGCTAAGAAGACCCTTATGTGCCCTTAGCTGCCTAGTCAACTGCCAGATCATATCTTTACAAATCCTTAAAATATTCAATTTCACATATGAACTCTACAAATATCTCTACAATATCCGTACATCACCTATTTTTACTTTTAATTTAAATAGTTAAATTATTAAAATGTATTTAATATGACTATTTATTTATTAACTTGATAATTTAAAAGCACGAAAGATGAAATAATGCTAAAATTTAAATTACATATAGGGATGAAAATAAAATAAAAATTATGTAACTAATAAAAGATATAAATGGACACAATTTTATTAATATTATATATATAATTAAAAGGCAAGTTTCTGATATATCACATACATCACTGTAGCAACTCTGTACAAATTTTAAAGTTATCGGTACATATATCTGAAGCTACATTTGATGTGCAACCCATCGTTTGCCTTCCCGTCACATGCCCATCGCAACCTTTTCTTTTCATCCTTCCTGTCACGAACTTGAACCATTTCTATACTCTATGCCCTAATTTTCGTTTTTCTTCTCAGATTCACACCTAAATTCGTCAAAATCGAAACGATTTCTGTGCGATTAAGATGCAATTAACCTAACCAACGATCTCTATGTGGAATCAAACTGAATCAATCATCGAACAACAACCGTATATGGCTGTAGGATAGATAGAGCACATAATTTAGGCGTACCGAGTAATTATAGCAGATTTTGTGCTCAGTTGCATCCTCACCACATTTTGACTGGGGTTTAGGTCTTTTTTTTATATTAGAAAGTTTGAAACCCTATTCTTTTAAAGCATTTTTTTGTTACAGTATCTGGTTGAAATTGTTGACAGTAAAAATCTATCTAAATATGGATTGTGTTGAAGATATTTGTTTGGAAGATATGGCTAACTACTTTATTTGGTGGTGGTGGTGTTCCTATCTAAGTATTATGAATCTGAGTTGAGAATTTAGTATTTTACTTTGCTGCTTTTTGTTCGTGTTGCAGTGATACAAGTAAATATGGATGCTGGAAGGCAGCCATATACGTCCAAGTTTTAACTGTATCAAATAAATTACTTTCTATGTGGCGTATCTTCTTCCCCGTTACAACTCATTTGTGTAGCTTTTCTCATCGGTTCAATCGTCTGCGTCTCTCTTGGCTGTGGCCATGGCTTTTTTTACCTTAACTCAGTCAGTTGCAATAGTTGTAGTTGAGTTTACTATCAGAGAGTATGATTCTGACTAGGTTTTTGTGATTCAAGTTTGTCGAATTTTTGGTTGCCAATAGTGTTTTGTTGTCTTTAGGCTGGTAATATGTTTACATTGTTTATTTGTTTACGAGATAGGTTTGTTACTACAGCCATTGGTCATTGATGTTCAAGAGGTTGAGCTCACATTAAGGTAATTTGGCTATGCATTTGCTTCTTTGTTTTAGTATTTGAAGTTAATTGTGTATGTGTAAGGTCCCAACAATTTTTTTTTCATTATGAGTGTGGACAATACTTTTATTTGTGTTCCAAAAATCTTTTTACATTTGCAGAACACCCTACACAGGTCATACGTTCAATCTTTTTAGCATTTTTTATGAAATACTTCTAAACTTACCGATCCTCTTCTCTATAAAAGTGAAACTTCGAAAGCAGTAAACTTAGATTGCCATACTTTAGCTGCCATGGGCAGTTTGGGCAATTTACTATTTTTGAAAGTTTACCATTCTTTCATTTCCATACCAATATCAACACTTTGTTATATATTTTGTATTAAATTAATGGTTAAAGAAATCTTTGAAAGCTATGGTAGCACACAAAAGAAGTTCAATAATATAATTAGCCTGATTACGGAATTTCTGTAATCTATTTATAGGTTAGAACTTTGAGTTTTTGGTGATTGGAACTCGAGTATACATCAAATTTGTAATGGGTCTTGATTTGCTGACATGGATGTACCAAACTTTGATTGCAGGTTTGGTTATAATTAGAAGGGATCAGATTTGATTTCGAGTTCAGTTTTTTTTTTATAAGGAAGGAGCATCCGGGTTGAAAATATTTTGGGGTCACGGAGTGCAAATTGTAAGCGGGTTGATAATTTCATTCGGTTACGTTTCGTGTCAAATTTTGTCTCGGGTCAATTCAGATTTAGAATTTTGGTACGGTATCATTTGCTATATGAGATTTCAAATGTTCTGGGCATTAGTTTTTTTTTTCCCAATATTGTTAACAATGTAAACAATCTGGATTTCTCTGTCTTTTAACGTGCCCCGCTGCAACGCACGAATACGAATACTAGTTCCCGATTAAAACTCGTTCAACTTACATTATTCATTGTTTTTTATGTCAAATAAAATTGATCTTACCAGCCCAAATAAATATATGAAGAATTGATGGATTTATAACCACGAGGCCCAAATAAATTATATATAATCAGTTAAATAAATCCAATCGCAAAACATTAACACCATCTACCACCACCCATAGCAGCGCTACGTTGGAGGAGAAAGCTATCGTTGAAACTTGAAAGTAAGCTCTAACCATAATTAACGATGCTTAGTTTGGAAAAATTGTTTCTGATTCGACTGGGATCGTTTATGAAATCGTCTCCTTCAATATCCGGCATCAATCGATAGGAAGGGGTGATGAAAGGAGATCAACGGAGGAGTCGAGGAGATACAAACTTGACGGATCCGTTGGGCCCACCTATCGTTTGGACCAAGGTAAAACATCGCCCATCTGCAAGGGCTCCTCATCCTCGGGCGCCGATCTCCAACGCCAAGGATGGCTCTTGCGTGATCTAGTTGAACTTGTGTCTCCAGTTGTTAATTTTAAATTTATTTAAAAAAAATAACAAGCTGTTATGTGTTAAAATTTAAAAGAATTATTTAATTTATTTTTTTATTAAACTAGGATTTAGGATCCCCGTTTTGCGACGGGACCGTTAAGTCGAACAAAAAAACATAAGTAAAACTATAAACTCGTTGCAAGTCGATGCGAAGCCAGTACCAAAATACAAAAGAAATAAACCCGCCAATACTAAAATGCAACAAATTATATCATTTGTAGAGCCAAATAAACCGGCTGATCTGGTCCGGTTTCAACAACATTGGTCATGAGTGTCGCCCACCACGTTGGCTTCATCAGCCTTATGTCGCATTCAAACCTGATTTGTTGACTTAACCCCATGCTTCATCAGCCTATATTTTTAATCCCACATAGATCCGAATGAGGGCTGAAGACCACGTTATGGGTGTTTAGACCATCCTCTATGGTGAGGGGCTTCGAAGCTCCTCCACTGTGACACGTTAACGTCACGTAAGCAACGGGGGGCATCGAAGCATGCCCCGCTATGGTTTAATGCCCCCAAAGGCGCCCCTATATATATATATGTGTGTGTGTGTGTGTGTGAGAGAGAGAGAGAGGGGGGGGGGACCCACATTCACCATGAACCGCGCCGGCCGTTGGAACCACCCAACCTTCGGCGCCCTTGGTTGGACCGCGCCCTAAGGCGCAGTTCCGCGTCCATCGGCGCCCGCCACGTCACCCGTTAGCGTCCAATTTTTTCCTGTTTTTGAGCATTCGATAAAGGTGATAAAACTATATTATTTAAAGTTTGTTGTACTTATCTATTAAGAGTATAACTATTACTACTGTATTTTGTATATATATGTTATCAGAAAGATAAAAACTTATGCTTGTCATTAATTTTACAAATACTACATTATAGAGGTAGGGTACCAAAAAGACCCAAATACCCTTAAGGACTACCCGCGGGTCACTCAGAAATCCCTCATTAGACACCCGCGGGGCACAAAAGTCATCCGCATAGTCATTTGAGGAAGAAACACTCTCATGGCACATGCGGAAGCATCATAGCACCCTCAGGGGTCATCCGCAAGAAGGAATAACCTTCCGCGTAAATGATCACGAGGTAATGCTCTGGGACAGTTGTCAATAACCAATTACCTTCTAGAAGATTCACCAAGACACTTTCTTGGGCAATACATGATCTTTTGGCCAATCAGCTAGTGACACCTGGCAAGGTCGTTATAACCGTGCACATGTCCAATATTCTCCCATTAACAAATGGAAAGAGGACGCGTGTCCAGGTTGTTATACATGCACATGCAACGTATAAGCTAGACCTATCACACAAAGACACGTGTCCAGACGGTTATGCAGGCATCTTCCTAAGGGACAGCTGGTCAAATCACCTTCCCACACCCTTCGGCTATAAATACCCTCTCGATCACCATGAGGTATTCATTCACAATCACCATACTCTCACAATTGACTTAAGTACTTTATCTCTTTGTAAGAACGGTACTTATTCTCACGCCGGAGGGTGGTTACGGGAAGACCCCCCCTCTTGTCCTTCCCGTAACGAGCTCACGGTGTTCTGTTTTGCAGGATTCACGTCACTGGACTTTAGGAATTGTATTCATATCGTGTTGACAGTAACCGTATCCTACCTTGTGGATTCATTGGATCTAGGACCAATTAGTGGGGAGTAGATCCGTGTTTCTTCATTGGCGCCATCCGTGCTTTTGTTAAAACAGCTAAAAAAAATTTCCGTTCTCTTTACGATATGAGTCAGTTACCTAAAGGGTCGACGGAGAATCAAGCACAACCTCTGCGTGATCTCAACCTTGAAAC
This sequence comes from Bidens hawaiensis, assembly GCF_021521415.1. Lineage (NCBI taxonomy): Eukaryota > Viridiplantae > Streptophyta > Magnoliopsida > Asterales > Asteraceae > Bidens > Bidens hawaiensis. Next base: position 310,400 of record NW_027492661.1, read on the forward strand.
ATGTGAAGGAGCAACGTCTGTGTTTGCTCGAATTTCGACCCCTGTTGCAAGAGCTGAAACCGTCAATCCAGGAATCTTTCCTTGGATGGTTCGACGGCTCGGGGGTTGTTTACTCAACAAGAGAGTGTTACCCCGGTAGACACCGGAAACATTGTTACACCAACTATTGACTTGGGGTACGTCACAGCCCCAGGAAGTTCTAATATAAGGAATCTAGAGCGTGTTCCAAGAAAAGTCCATCGAACTCAGTCGGATTTAGGTTTGGAAGAAGATTCCGGTGACTCTAATCCAAGAAGAGCTCACCGTCATAACCTCAGGACTGAAGAAACCTTATCTCCAGACGAGTGGTTTCGTATTCAACAAGAAAGTTTGAAAGGAGAGTATGAACGTCGGGTCCGGAATGAACGTTTCCATGGCCGGACCCTGACGTATGACGAGCCTCCCAGGAGATCTATTTCTCCTCCCATAAGGGGAAGCCACATCCAGTACAGTTTGCCACCGGCGAGCGAAACCCGAAGGTTACGTCCTCGTCCCCGCGGAGATATGCGGGTGCCATCTTATGAGGACGAACTGGACGGGTACGACTCATCTTATCGACCGGATGGTAGTTTTTATAGCGGAGATAGCCGTCTTCCTTCGTACGGAGGAGCTAGCTATCCGCGCCCAGTTGTCCGCCATGTAGAGTATCATAGCAATGCTGAATATGATTTTTCCAAACTATATCGTCCGGAGTCCTTCGCGGAAAAATCAAAATTCATTCCGAGCATCGCGACAGCTCCATTCCCAATTAATGCAAAAATTCCAACATCTATGGGAACATATAATGGAATGACTGATCCTAGCGATCATCTGTTAAGGTTTGAAGCAGTTGGAGGAGTCAGCGGTTGGAATCTTCCATACTGGTGTCACATGTTCGCACTAACATTCACCGAGGCGGCGCGAGAATGGTTTGAGAAATTGCCATGCAGAAAGATTACAAGTTGGAAAGACTTTGTAGCAAAATTTTCCCAGCATTTTAGTCAACAAAAGAAACATACCCGTGATCCTTCAGAAATACTAGATGTTAGGAGGCGGAATAATGAATCTATTGAGGACTTCATTACTCGTTTTACTAACGAGAGCCTTAACATCGGAGGAGTGAGTGAAGATATGCTGCGCGGAGCATTTTGTAAGAACGTCCATAGTGATGCCTTGATTCGTACTCTAACGGGAAGGGACGAAATGCTTGAGTCATGGGATGAAATCATTAAGGCATCAAAGTTGTTTGCAAGAACTGAAAAAACTCTAAGTTCCAGCAGTCAAAAGCAGTGCCCAATGGTCGAGTTTCAAACTCCGAGACCAAATAGACAGGCTAAGGGGCCAATTTGGTCAAGACTTCAGCCAAGTGCGGAAACACCTAAACCGTTTGATGCAAGATCTTTGATCGGCGACAAAGGTAAACGTAATTTTTCAGCTCGATCCACCAACAGTTGGACACAGTTATCAAAGACTCCCTCAGAAATCTTCACTACTGAGAATCTGACTTTCCGGAAACCACAACCAATAACACGGAAATCATTCCTCGATACCAAAAAATATTGCTCATATCATAATGATGTTGGACACAACACGAATGAGTGTGTGACTCTCAGAAATGAAATCGAAGCAGCTGTTAAAAATGGTAAACTCGAACATTTGGTCAAAGGTGTACGAGGAGGGACTGGCAAACCTCCCGCAAAGGACAACCAGGGCCGGCCAAAAGGCAAATCAAAGATCTGAATGTCCACATGATTCAAGGGGGACACTCGGGCAAAGGAAAACGGAGGGAATATTCGGACGAAGAATGGAAAAACGAGCTCGTTATTTTTCCTCGGATTAAAGGGGGCCCGTGCAACAAAAACCCACTGATAATTACTGCCGAGTTTGGTCATTATCGGTCACAATATGTGTTCTTTGACACAGGTAGTACGTCCGATATTATGTACGAACAATGTTTCGAACAACTGGATGAGGAAGACAAAGAAAGATTACAGCCAATTCATGCTCCTGTTTCTGGTTTCGGGGGAGAGATAATGCACCTGTGGGGTGTCATCACTTTCCCGGTCACACTAAGTGACGGAGTACATTCAAGAACAGAGGAAGTCGAATTTTTGGTCTTACCACCAACTTCTAAACATGACGTTATCTTGGGACGAGAAGCAACTGGATATTTCAATGCCCATCCGTCCACAGCCCATGGTGCAGTAGGAGTTCCAACCCGCACTGGTGTGGCGATAATCCATGTAAACCGACATTGTTTTACAACTGAAATTTCAAGACCAGGCAAGGTTCCAAGACAGGCTCAGAGGACTGAGCCCGAGAAATGGGTTTTGAATAAGAAGTTTCCAGATCAGACAATTACAATAGGACCCGCTATTTCGGAGATATTGAGAACCTTTTTAAAGCAATTATTGACCAAGAACATTGACGTTTTTGCTTGGCAACCCGCGGACATGACCGGTGTCTCGCGGAGCATTTCGGAACATAAGTTAAGGGTGAATCCGTTAATCACCCCAATTGTACAAAAGAAACGAAAGATGGGTCCAGAACAAACAAAGGCTATGAATGAACAAGTACAAGACCTTCTTCATGCCGGGATCATACGAGAAATCAAGTATCAAACATGGGTGTCTAACCCAGTGATTGTCCCAAAAAGAAATGGAACATGGAGGATGTGCATAGATTATAAAGACTTGAACAAGGCATGTCAAAAATATTGTTACCCGCTTCCGGAGATCGATTTAAAAGTAGATGTTGTGGCCCCATTTAAATTCAAGTGCTTCCTCGATGCCTACAAAGGGTACCACCAGATTCATATGGCAGCTGGCGACGAGGATAAGACAGCATTCCGCACTGACCAAGGAACATTCTGTTACAGAATGATGCCTTTCAGGTTAAAGAATGCGGGAGCCACATACCAACGACTGATGGATCAAGCTTTTAAAGGACAAATAAGACGGAACCTTGAAGTCTATATGGACGGTTTGGTAATCAAGAGCACTGAAGAGGATCAAATGTTGAGGGATATAGAGGAAACTTTTGAAACACTGAGAAGCATCAACATGAAACTCAACCCAGCAAAATGCTCCTTCGGGATGGAGGAAGGAAAGTTCCTCGGGGTAATCGTTACAGGCATGGGCTTTAAAGCTAACCCAGACAAGGTTCAAGCAATAGCCTACATTCCATCCCCCGAATCTCTAGAACAAGTTCAAACAGTCAACGACAGATTAGTAGCATTAAACAGGTTTCTGGCAAACCACGCTGCTAAATCTTACCCGTTCATCTCAACATTAAGGAATTGCCTCAAAAAGGCGCAGTTCAGATGGACCCTGGAAGCCGAACAAGCATTCTAGGAAGTCAAGAAGTGTTTAATGGAATTACCCACGCTAACTGCTTCTCACGCGGGCTAACCATTAACACTATATCTGTCGGCATCTGACATTGCCGTGGGGACGGTCTTACTGACGGATAGGAAAAATGTTCAAACACCAATTTACTACGTTAGTAGAACGCTATCGGACCCGGAAACAAGATATTCAATGTTGGAAAAGCTAGTTTTGGCATTGGTTTATGCCGCCAGACGGCTTCGCGGATATTTCCAGGGCCACCCCATCAATGTATTAACCGGATACAAACTTAAGAACGTGTTGAGTAAACCCGAACTGTCCGGACGACTGACAAAGTGGGCTATCGAATTGGGTGAACACTCGATTGAATACAAGCCAAGACCAGCGATTAAGGGGCAGGTACTCGCGGACTTCGCCACGGAAGTCCCGCAGTACAAAGAGCAAGAATGCCTAATCGAACAACAACCCCAAGCACCTCCGGAACAAGAACAAGTTTGGTCGTTGTTCACGGACGGAGCTTCTAGTAGCGAAGGGTTAGGTGCAGGTTTAAGGTTAATCAACCCAGAGGGGCATGAATTTACGTATGCCATCAAGTTGGACTTTAAAAGTACCAACAATGAGGCAGAATACGAAGCCTTCCTGGCGGGACTGCGGATAGCAAGAAAGCTTGGGGTGAAACATTTAGAGGCTCGGGTGGATTCTATGCTAATTGCGGGACAAATAAACGGAACATACGAAGCTAAAAACGATGTCATGGCTTCTTATTTGTCACAAGCAAGGGTCTTGATACGCCAGTTTTCCTCCTTCAACATTGTCCACATTAAGAGGAGCGGGAACAAATCATCGGACGCTCTTAGCAAGCTAGCTTCAATGAATTTTGAACATTTCGCCAAAGATATTCGTGTAGAAGTTCTAGACCATCCATCCGTTCCACAAAATCAAGTCCTGGTAATTCAAACTGGTGTCAAGTCTTGGATGTCACCCATCATAGCTTACTTATCTTCCGGAGCACTTCCAGCAGGAAAGGCTGAGGCTCGGAAGATTATGCACAAAGCTCTGAATTACCAGTTGACTGAGGGTATATTGTACCAGAGATCATTTCTTGGTCCACTCTTGCGTTATGTATACGTGGAAGACGCAAACTACCTAATCAGAGAAATCCATGAAGGCATTTGCGGATTACACACGGGACCAAGAATGACAGTTGCAAAAATCATAAACGTAGGGTATTATTGGCCCGACATGCACTTAGACGCTGTGCAAGAAATCAGAAAGTGTGATTCGTGCCAGTGCCATGCCCCCAACACCCTGCGTCCAAAAAACGAACTGATTCCAGTAACTTCTGCCTGGCCGTTCCAGAAGTGGGCTATTGACATTTTGGGACCTTTCCCAGAAGCCCCGGGACGAGTCAAGTTCCTGATAGTGGCCATTGATTACTTAACCAAATGGGTAGAAGCCAAACCAGTTGCATCAATCACGGGTTCAAGTGTGAAAAAATTCCTTTGGGAATTTATCATTTGCCGGTTTGGTCTCCCGTAAGATGGAGAGGTGCCCCATTGATTTAAGAAGAAGGTTTAGAATGCCCCACTAATTGATCAAGGTAGTGGTAGAGGTATAGGGCTTTTACGTGTATACACTATACAATCAACTATAAAAAAACAATCAACTATAAAAAATTTTTTTATCTATTTGTATCTTTAATAGAATAGATAGATAGGATAAGGGTTTTTTTATAACTCTAAAACTGGCCTATAAGGCATTCTTCTGATATGGAATCATAGTCTAAATATATAGAATCATGAATAGATAGAATCATGAGACCCAATTTGCTGACAGTGGATTGCAAGCATGGTTGAAAGAACTCCAAGTCATTCAAACTTTTACATCCGTTGCTCATCCACAAGCAAATGGTCAAGTCGAGAGGACCGAGCGAACTATCAAGGAGGGGATTAAGGCAAGACTAGGGACGAAACGAACAGGTTGGGTGGATGAACTGCCTCATGTACTTTGGGCTTTTCGCACCCAAAAGAACTCCAACAATTTGGAGACACCCTTTAGCCTGACATACGGAACTGAAGCCATGATCCCCGCAGAGATCGGGATTCCATCCGCGAGAGTTCTGCTGATTGATGGCAACGATCACGAACTCAGGTTGAATCTAGATCTATTGTAAGAAAGAAGAGAGCTAGCATTGATTCGTGAGCACAATTATAAGCGACAGCTTGAAAAATATTACAACTCGCGAGTCCAAAGTTGCAAGTTTGTTGCGGGAGACTTTGTCTTCCGCAATAACGAGGCTTCTGGCCAAGAGCCTCCAGGCAAACTAACCCCAACTTGGGAAGGACCTTACAAAATCAAACAAGTACTAGCAAAAGGTGCCTATAAGTTGGAGAAGTTGGATGGGACTGAGGTCCCTCGAACTTGGAACGCAGCACAATTGAAGAAATGCTATATATAGCAGTTTCGTTCATCTTTTAGGCTTGCAAGCCCACATAGAATTAGCAAGATATGCAATTTCTTCTTGTAAGGCTTCCGCCCAACAAATATAGAATGTCCAGTTACTTTCATGTTATTGTAAGATGTAATCTTTTATTGACAAAACCGAAGTTCCGGATAAGCACTTATATTATAGTACATAAGACAAAGTGCACCGGAAGAAACACGAAGACTTATTATTTTGGGTTAAAAGAGATTACAAAAAGGAAGCAAAATTTACAAAGAGAAGTACATATACATCTACGGGGCAGCATTTTCGCCTTCCGCGGTGTCTTCGGCTTCTTCATCGTCTTCTTCTTCAAGATCCAGCAACTCCTTTAGTTTCTTGATGGCATCATCCTTATCTGCGAGTTCTGATATATGGTCAGAAATGGAAAACTTCATAGTATCAAACTCCTTGGTTTTCTCCTCAAGGATGGACACAGTATCTTTACCGGCCAACACATATTCCTCTGGAGATAGGCCCTCGGAACCAAACTTATACCCCTCCTCAAAGCCCATTTGTTGGCCCGCCTGCTCGGAGGCACGAAGGAGTATCGCAACACAATTCCCGAGATCGTCACTGTTATGAACGTCAGTAATAACCTGTTAAATCATACAAGAATAAGTAAGCACATATAAACCCGAATCACTTGTACCAATAATAAGACTCGATACCTTGGGAATCGCTGTAGATAAGAGCCATTTTTTATCCGCCTGAGACCGGATAAGATCCATTTTATGACCAGCACATTCCAGAGCTTGGTCTCGATTCTTGACATTCAGGTCGGACATGCGTTGATCTTTGGCCGCTGAGTCGGCTTGAAGGGTCTTAATAAACTCAGCCTGATCATCCAGTTGTTTTTGGAGAGCAGTCTTCGCTTCTTCAGCAGCAAATTGTGCGGCTTTCGCCACTTCCATAGCCCGATGACTATCTTGGGCGTCGGTCAGCGCTTTAAGAGCCTCTTTCTTAGCCCCAAGCAAGTTCCGCTCAGTCTCCTCCAACTCGTCATTCATAGCTAGCCAATCCCGGCGAAGTTCCTGGTTGGTAGACACAGCGTTCGCCACATGATAAGAGTTGGAGTCGAACAGTTCTTGGCGGATGCGGGGACGTTGTCGTTCCTTATCTGCAGGAGGAAGACTTTCGGCGAGATATTCTTGACAAACATCCGCATTGCTCAGTACTGAGTTCCGCCGTAACGTCCATCGGGGATGATACGGAGCAGTGTCCTCACCCACTTGAGAGGAGGAAGCCTGTCCCCCGCGTTTAAACACATCTACCCCACCTTGATCTCCAAAGATATGCTCATGATGAGGGGGAGATATGCGAAACTGACCAGATTCACCAACTTCTTTGTTCTTGATAGGAGAACAGTCCGATAAATCGATCGGTTCTTGAACAGTGTTCATTGGTGAAGTGGGTGAAGTCGGGAGTTCGGCAGTAGCAGAATCCTTCGGACCTGAAACAAAAACCTTCAATTTACCTGGAAGCGAGGGATTAAGAAACAATAATAGGGGGCAAGTTTTACCTTTCGAAACGTCGTGGGCAGAAAGCTCCCGAAGACGAGCGCCCAGTGCCAGGACCTCAACCTTGGCCTTCTTCTTTTTCTTCTTCTTGGGCGCGGCATCAGAAACTGGTTCTTTCCGTTTCCCATCAGTTTTTGATGCACCTACCCCCGCAGCCTGAGGTTCGCCCTCAACGAATTTAGGACCACCTTCCTCACCTGCTGACGGATCGGTGATGGCCTTCAAATCTTGCTTACGGGTCAAACCTACAGACGAAGGTGAAGGGTTAGCAGCACCAATCGGTAACTCCCCTTCACAGAGTGATACCTCCTCGCTGGATGAAAGAAGAACTATCACTCCGCTTGAGGTAACGGCGGTTACAGGGCGGGGTTGAAAAATACCTTCGCATTTTTTGACAAATTCCTCACCTTGGGCGTACATAGCCTCGGAGACAATAGGCTCCGGAGTAAGGGTTGTGGAAAAGACGAAGTTACTTTGCGTATGCTCCAAAAAGGGTACGTCACGCTGAGCAATAGGACGGCGAACCATCATGCTTCTTATCTTGTCCACAAGCGTAGAAAGGGTCGTACCTTCACCTACAAATAAACACTTACTCCCGTCAGAATTCTCATAATATGGTTCCAAGGTAGGAAACGGCCACAAACGACTCATCCGGGCATGAACCATCGCCCCTTCGTGAATGGGACGCATGGGTGTTGGTGTTTTGGTCAAAGTGCTAAACCACTTGTGACCCTCATATTCAATAACGGAAATTTCGGGCGCTTCGTCTTCCGGTTTCCGTTTTGACATGGCAAAAAGGATGACATCCTCCCGAATCCAATAGAACTTGGATTTCCATCCATGAATACTCCAGATCCATTCGAAACCAATCGGACCCTTTTCAGTGGTAGCAAAACCATACCACCCATCACGATATGTCATTTTGTAGAAAATGGCAAACATGTTAACAGATGGTTCATAATTGTGGGATTGGCAACAGAATTCAAAGTGATGAATTCTCAGCATCCCGAATGGGTGGATTTGGGATAAATGGAACCCATACTTTTGTAATATAGACCGAACAAAATTCGTCACGGGCAACCGGAAATTATCCGTAGTGAAGTGGTCTAGGTATACGGCCATCTTCTTCGGTGGCGGTGCCGTTGCAATGGCCCCTGGGGTAGGACGTTCAGCCTCCCATCCGGAGGGAAGCCGTGCACATTTCTAACATCCTCGAAGTCTTTCTCTTTAATATCGCATCCGACTTCACTAATAGTGGGAGAATTCCTTTTCTGAGCAGTCATTAGAATCGAATACAAATAATGGATAGAAGAAACAAAAGTTTTCTGATATGAGTAGGGAAAAGAATATGTAAGTGATAAGAATGAATTGAAGACCTCAAGGCCTATTTATACTCATCACAATTAATGCGACCACCTGACTAATAGAGGAAAGAGAAAAATTCTGGCCACAGGATGACTGACACGTCAGGTGGGAGATTCGGAAAAAGTTGTTACAGGCTGTCAAACAAACGTCTTGTCAGCCCCCGCTTAGAATTCTCTCTCCGCCACGTCATCAGTACTATTCATTCAACTTACACAAGTACAAAATTCAAAAGGAAAAGATATTTCACAAAAGATATTACTAACATGGAGTTTCTTTTCATTAATATTCAAAGTGGTGATTACAAAAAATATGAAAAGAAATTACAAATCCAAGTTTTAACGCCTACACCTATCCTAAGGATTAGGAGGCATCGTATCTTCCAGAGCAGTTTGAGACACATCTTCCGCCTTGTCATCATCAGTTTTGTCTTCATCAGACTCGTCATCATCAGATTCATCATCAATGTATACCTGCAATTGCTTCACACCATCTTCAAATGAAGCAAATTCTGGAAGAATATTTTGTAGCGGAAAGACAAGGTCATCATACTCTTGGACCCGCATACCAAGATCTTGCCCCGCGTCAAGTCCGTGAAGAGGATGGCTTTCAATAGGTTGTCCGGACTGGGCGAATGCAAATCCTTCGTTGAAGCGTTTTACCCGGCCAACCCCTTCAGAAGTGGTCGTCAAGTTCACAAAGCAGTCAGTCAGCTCCGTGCTTCTCTTAACATGATGGATGACCTATAAACGAAGTTTGTCAACACCATAAAAATAAAAATGTGAGAGTTAAGTAATATCCAAGAGAAACTCACTGAGTCAAGACCACGGTTGAGGAGGTATTGCCTCTCCCGTTCAGCGTGTTCCGCCCTGCCACGAAGCTCTTCTAATTCGGCAGAGGCGCGGTCACTTGTTTCGGTTTGGGATTGCAAGAGGGAGTCATATGCAGATTGCATTTCAACGATAGTCTTATCCTTCATTTCAGACTGCTCCCCTTGCAATCTTAAAGCTTCCTCGAGCTCTTGGATCTGGGCGTTCTGCTGAGACACTTCTTCCTGTGCCTTTGCCAGTTCGTCCTTCTTCCTTTGAGTTTCAGCTCGGGAAGCTTCAAGGGTGGCATTAGACCTTTCACATGCCTCTTTCCAACTCTTGGCAGCAGCAGCACTTCGATCTTTTTCCTTTTGGAGTGCAGCTTCAGCATCGGTTTGTTTCCACCTAGTCGCACTCGCTGCTTTACGATGTTCCTCGGCTTCCGCCTTTGAAATCTTCAAGGCCTCGGAAGCCGCACCAAGCTTCCCACCCATCGTTCGCCACTCCCGCAGTATTTGCTGACTACAAGCGAAGCTGCTAGTCAAAGAAGTAGCCAGATCGGTATGAAGGTCCTGGCGGGAGCGAGTTCACTGATATGCCATTTCAGCGGGTGGCATACAGTGCTCAACAAAACTCATACAGGTTTTGGGATTGGAGACCCGCGACCCGTTGACAATATCCCAAGACGGGACGAATAAATAATAGTTTCCTCCCAATTGAACGTTCTCGAAGTACTGGGAACTGGAAGTACTGAGACGAACAGGAGTAGAGGACGATTGTTGAGGTCCGCCTTGCGAGGAACCTCCTCCAGCTTCATGGACAGATGGTCCAAAAAAAAATCATCTTCCCCGCCCGGTGCAAAGGGTGAAGAAATAGGATTGAATTGAGGACCGGATTGGAGAGGAGGATCATCAACCCTGAAGCCTCCTGCAGTGACTTCAGAGTCACAATGCTAAAAACCAGTGGTATCCCCACCTTGAAAAAGATAATCCAATGACCCGGTGACTATTGGCTGAGCGTCAGACCCCTCTGCAGTCGTTTCAACAGGAGGGGTAACAGGGTTGTCCGCCTCCTTCTTCGGAGGAGGCGAAGGTTGCTTCTCAACATTTGGTGTCGGCATTGACAGCTTACCAAATGTGCGTCCTTTAACAATGGACGGGTCTGCATAAGAACACCATAGTCAGATCTCATTATTACGGTTGACAAAAGTTAGCAAGTAAAAACGTACCTTTCACTGTCCCCAAACGTTCCGCAATATTGGGCGGAGGTCGTTGCCTCGGACGATGCGTTCGGCGTTTCTTGGTCTTCGGTTCCTTCCCGGCATCCGCAGTGCTAGTACTCACGTCACTCGCCTGCGATGCACGGAGAGACCTCTTCCGGTATAGCTCTGCCAATAAATGAGAGACAGATGAAACTTCAGGAGCATCATCTGAGCTTTCCTCCTTAAGAATGGCAGAATCGTCACTTGGAATGACGATTATCCCGTCGGAGGTCAGCACGTTAAGAGGAGGAGGGTTTAAAATGTACGCACCTGTTTCAAAGATAGCTTCCGAAACAACCGGTTCGGCACACACTTTGACAGGAAAAAGTAAGTATTGAGCAGTCTTCTCAAGAATAGGCACGTCCTTTACGTCACAGATAGCCTTGCCCACACAGCCCTTACCATCATCTAGGGCATTTAACATTGATCCAAAACCTGAAGCATAAACGCAATTGTTAACAACAAAACACAACCATGGAAAGATAGGGAAACAAGATGTTAAGACTTACGGTCGTCTAGCCCAATAAAGACAGGCTCCATAAAAGGAGAAGACCACAAGCGACTCATGCCCGCCCACACAAGGGCTTCCTCAGGAAGTGCCCGCGTTGGTGTTGGAGGAATAATGAGCTTACGAAACCAATCACGCTTCTCGTGGACAACAGGCGTGATGTCAATAAGAGCGTCGTTCGGAGAGCGACGGACCATGACCTCCGGTATCACATCCTCGGAGATCCAGAAGAATTTTTTCTTCCAATCCTTGGATGTTTCTTCAATAACATTACCGATAGTTCTATCCGGCAAGCTATGGCAAGTGTACCATCCGTTCCGATTCGCCATCTTGTAAAATACAACAAATCTAACAAATCGATCCAACCGAGGTACTAAGTCATGTGCCATACACACGAACTCGAAATGTCGAATTCGCATGACAGCACGCGGGTGAAGTTGAGACAAGTGAATCCCAAACGCCTTAATCACCCGTTGGAAGAACTTTGTGACAGGAAGACAGAAGTTCCCAAGCTCAAAGTAATCGGCATATAACGCCATCTTTCCTGGAGGTGGAAAGCTGGCTATAGAACCAGTAGAAGGGAACTCCGGTCCCCACTCCGGTGGAATACCATAAGTCGTAATAAGTTTCTGGTACTCCCCTTGGTCCCAACAGACTTCTATCTCATCAACCTCAGATTGGGCAGGCACCATTGAAAACACTTGGTAAAAATGTTTGGATTAGTTCAAAGGAATCAGAAAGAAAGATTGAAAGATAGAAGAAAGAAAACAAGTTCGTAATCAAGATTCAAAGGCGATAAAACTTCAAAAAGAAGTTAACTCACTCTATTTATACTCACCGCAATTAATGCGATAGGATATGAACAGTAGAGAGAGAAAAAACAGTCCAGTAACAGATCTCCACGTCACGCGGGAAATTCGAAAAAGAGAAAAAGTTGTATAGTCGGGTACAGTAACAGCCGTAAAAAACGTCCTGTCAACTGCACACGCGCCTGCGAGTGGTCAACTTGTCCTTTTTCATGATTATCCACAAACAACAAAAGATATTTCTCACAAACTTGCAAAGTTAAAAACCCCCAAATCCACATTAAGTCCAGAATTTCACCCGCATAAAATACTTCACACGGAAGAAACACTGGACTGGGGGGACTTATAGAGGTAGGGTACCAAAAAGACCCAAATACCCTTAAGGACTACCCGCGGGTCACTCAGAAATCCCTCATAAGACACCCGCGGGTCGTTATAATCATGCACATGTCAAATATTCTCCCATTAACAAATGGAAAGAGGACGCGTGTCCAGGTTGTTATACATGCACATGCAACGTATAAGCTAGACCTATCACACAAAGACACGTGTCCAGACGGATATGCAGGCATCTTCCTAAGGGACAGCTGGTCCAATCACCTTCCCACATCCTTTGGCTATAAATACCCTCTCGATCACCATGAGGTATTCATTCACAATCACCATACTCTCACAATTGACTTAAGTACTTTATCTCTTTGTAAGAACGGTACTTATTCTCACGCCGGAGGGTGGTTACGGGAAGACCCTCCCCTCTTGTCCTTCCTGTAACGAGCTCACGGTGTGCTGTTTTGCAGGATTCGCGTCACTGGACTTTAGGAATTGTATTCATATCGTGTTGACAGTAACCGTATCCTACCTTGGGGATTCATTGGATCTAGGACCCATCAGTGGAGAGTAGATCCGTGTTTCTTCATACATCAATCAACATTTTTTGCAATCTTGCTCAGTACTTATTGTTGTACCAAAAGACACCTTTGTTTTTTACATCACTTCAAAAGTTGGTGGCCAGACGCCTTTGTTTACTTCATAAGTTGGTGGGCTTAATAAAGGTCCAAGAACCTTATAAAGTTTATTATTATTCTATTTTCTCTTAGTCAAGAATGAGATGCTACCGGGTCCCTTCATTCAGCATGAGTAACGATTAAGACTACTCCGAAATAAAATGACCAAGAGAATATTGTTAAAAAAAGAAACAACATACAATCTTTTGATGTGCTATGAATTAAACGAGTGGTCTCAAATTAACTCCTATGGGACTAACTTAATTTGTTGATCAATAGTTAAATCAAACGTGGGCTAAATTAAATAACATACACGTGCTGAGATAAATGGTACAATGACCCCATAAGTTGGGCTAGTAGTGTGGGCAAAGGTAGCTAATAATCTATACTTCAAGTGGTTATGGTGAATGTCTAAAAACTTCAATTACATAAGAGATATGTGTTGAATTCAAATTCCATTTAAGACAAAAAAATAAATATATAAATAAATAAAATAAATAGAGGGCTCATGTTGGGACATAGGGTTTCCCCACCTATAGCTGGGTTTCCTTTAAAGTGGAAATAGAGATGATTGGATTGATCACTGATCCAAATTGGTTGTTAAAAAAAGTGTGTGCAAAGGTAACATGTTAATTATGTTTATGTTATCACTGTTGGGATTATGCATAAATTTAACTAGTGATTTATATTGTACTGTGAATATATATATATATATATATATATATATGATCCAATACATTAATTCGCTATCATACATTACGTACGTGACACCCTTAACCCTTAATTTCAAAAACATGCTAACCCTAAAATCACAACTACGCGATTTGTTCGGCGTTCACCACATCTTCCATCCCGTCAAAGTCCATCATCCACCGTCACGACCATCGTCTACCGTCGTGAGCACCATGCTTTTTCGTTACGACCATCGATCGTTGTTCGCGAGTACGTTGATAAATTCCAATTGAAATTGAAATTGTTGAACCTAATTGATCAATAAATCTTGAAATTGATCCAATTAATAATCAACTTGAAGCTTCAATCAATCATTTTTTGAGTTTGAGTGATGGGTGTTAACCTTGAAAGTATAAGGTTTTAAGCCTGAACTTAGAATTTAATCTTGACCGTTTTAGGTTTAGAATTTGGCTTGAATGCTTTTGTGTTTTTAACATTGAACGTATTTCACGTACGTAATGTACGTTAAATGATTATTGTAATATATATAAGGGTGGGTTATTGTAAAATATCGCTTATCGTACATTACGTTCGCGACCTTCCAGAGCGTTAGATTATAAAACACGCGCTGGCAGTTTCGTAGAAAACCCAAACACTAGTTCATGATCAAAGTCACAGATTACAAAATGATTATGATCCAAATTCTAAACTTATCGCTCTATCTCATCCAATTTCTAAACTCTAGTCAAAGCTTAAAGTATGAAATCTCAAAAGTTAAAAATCAAAATAAAAAAGAACGACGTCAAAGTTTAGAAAATTCTTCAGATTGATAAAAAATTAATGATTTAATCAATTGATTTGATGTGTAGAAGGATTTAGATTCATTAAACGATTATGAAATTGCAGAAATAATACACTCAGTTGAGCTCTGATTAAGGTTCAAAATATTACGTTTAAACGTTCTGCACAAAACTGAAGACACTATGTACATTTAAACATTCTAACCAAAATGAACACCTTTAAACGTTCAAGTTTAGAAGTTCATAACAAAAAGTTTTAAAATTTAGCACAAAAAGTTTATAAATTCAGCTTATACAATCAAGATTTACAAAAAAAAGTTTAGAAGTTCAGCTTATACATTAAAGGTTAACAAAAAAAAATTTTAGAAGTTCAGCTTATACATTCAAGGTTAACAAAAAAAGTTTAGAAGTTCAGCTTATACATTCAAGGTTAACAAAAAAGTTTAGAAGTTCAGCTTATACATTCAGACCTTTAAACGTCTAGTAACATAAAACTTGATAAAACCTTTAAACGTTCAGAAGTTCAGATATGAAATTAAACATCTGTAACATGAAATTGAACACTAAAATCACTTCATAAAATCTCGTAATCATCAACCGACCGTTAATTTGATCATCGATTCCATCATATGAACACATATGGAACGTTTGCAACTGGGTTTCTGTAAATGGCGTATTTCAATTCAATTCAATTCAATTGAAGTATGTGTATACTAATGGCGTCGGTGACGATGGTTGAATCGACGCAACGGTTAATTAGGATGTAAACGTTTTGAAATAATTTACAAATTTGTCAACGCCTGTTGTTTGAAATCTAGGGTTGAGGGTGTCGCGTACGTAATGTACGTTAAGAGATTACTGTATTGGATCATTTACACACACACACACACATATATATATATATGTATATATATATATATATGTAGGGAAAATATCAAGAGAGAACTAGAGAACTAATAGATAAATATTTTTAATTTAATTAAAAAATATTTTTAATTTTTATTTCTTTCATCCTTCTTATATGTTATTATTCTTCAATACAAATAAATATATAAAAAAAACTCGTTGTAAACATCGACTTTTTTATAATACATATGTGAAATAATGTTGAATAGCATATATGTAGTTGTTTGTAATGTATATTTGCAATAGTGTATATTATATACAAAAATTAAAAAAATCGATACAGTGTATTTGTGCATTAGTTTTTTATTACATACTATGATAGTACTCGTGTTACACACGGGTTGAAAATAAATAAATAGACAACCATAAAATTTTATAAATAGACAACCATATATTAACATTAGGATGGCTCAAACAAAATATTAGAGAGTAACATTGTCAAATAAAAAGTTAATAGTTACACAAACTTGTCTATATTAGTAAAGTTATGAAAATATTTAAATCGTAGTATCCCAGTATGAACTTAAAAAATTTCCGTCCAAAAACAAAAGCATTTTGTTATAGAACCTGAAAAACAAAACAAACCATGCAACCTGATTAATTAAGTATTAAACTAAAATGTTAATGTATTTCATAATGAGTTTATGTTAACATTAATATCTAGAATATTATATAAAACTAAAAATAAAATGTGTGAATGTAATAATTACCATATATATATAGACAATCATAAAATTTCACAAGAAAACATTTAGAAAATCATAAAATTTAACATAACTTTGTAACCACAATCTTAGAAATTCATATGCTTTTAAAAAAATGCAACAAACTGGTCATCAAACTATTGATCTTTCATATTGTCTTAATACAAGCTTAAACTAAGACAAACTAAATATACACATAAAAGGAGAGACCAAAAGAATATCTAAACATGTCGGAGTCAAATTTACCAACCATCAACTTCTTCAAAATTTCACCAAAAAAAGAAAATTACCTTCAAAACTTAACAAACAAAATAAATAATTATAGAAGTTTATTGTATGTTTTTGAAAGTTTCTAGTTATGAACTAAACTAATAATTAAAATATAAAACACAAAGTAAACAATGAAAGTAAAAAATTTAGAGTAGTCACCTACATAACTAAGTTATTGGTGTTACATTAAATTTTATCTTTAGATTCCAAAGAGTTTGGAAGATCATCAAAATTTGACTCATAGTTTTCACACTCTAACAACCATTTTACCTTTTCACTAACTTCATTTTCCAAATCCAAATGTGCCCTTTATTTTATAACATTAACTTACTTCAAGTGATCCAAATATCTTAAAAGAAACAGATCATTGGATTCCAATATTGATTTAGGATAGTACCCGTGTTACACACGGTGGAACATATTTAAAAACATAATATATATGTAACATCATATAAATTTAATGAAATGAAAATGTTGTACTTATAAATAAATGATACTTTTACATGAATTATAAGACATCATAACTTATTTGAATCAAATACAAAAACATACAAAGACTAACAAAGATAAATGAAAAGTTAAAATATTTTATACTTATATCATTAGTACAATGTCTCCAAATCAATAAAACAAATCTACAAGGTCGATTCAACAAAACTTTTATCTCAATGTTGATTAAAAAGATGAACTCCATATAAGACATTTATTACACATCAATAACTATAATATTTATTACTCTAAGATAGTACTCGTGTTTATTTTCACATCAATTTAAATCATTTATTACAACCCATGTTTAAATTAAATATAACCATTTTGAAAAACATTTATCACTAACTTCATTTTCCAAATCCAAATGTGCCATTTCTTTTATATCATTAGCTTGCTTCAAGTGATCCAAATCTTTTAAAAGAAACAGATCATTGGATTCCAATATTAAT
This sequence comes from Bidens hawaiensis, assembly GCF_021521415.1. Taxonomy (NCBI): domain Eukaryota; kingdom Viridiplantae; phylum Streptophyta; class Magnoliopsida; order Asterales; family Asteraceae; genus Bidens; species Bidens hawaiensis. Next base: position 327,810 of record NW_027492661.1, read on the forward strand.
TTAGGATAGTACTCGTGTTACACACGGTGGAACATATTTAAAAACATAATATATATGTAACATCATATAAATTTAATGAAATGCAAATGTTGTACTTATAAATAAATGATACTTTTACATGAATTATAAGACATCATAACTTATTTGAATCAAATACAAAAACATACAAAGACTAACAAAGATAAATGAAAAGTTAAAATATTTTATAACTTATATCATTAGTATAATAATAAGCAAACAAAGGAAATTAGTCTCCAAATAAATAAAACAATTATACAATGTCGATTCAACAAAATTTTTATCTCAATGTTGATTCAAAAGATGAACTCTATCTAAGACATTTATCAACATCAATAACTGTAATATTTATTACTCTAGTACCCGTGTTTATTTGCACATTAATTTAAAACATTTATTACAAACCATGTTTGAATTAAATATTACCATCTTGAAAAATTTATAGTTAGTAACCTATCATTTTGAAAAAAAAAATTAACAAACCATGTTTGAATTAAATGTCTAACTTTTAGTTTTAAAATGTCATATTTTGACTTCAAAATGTCAACATAATATATATGCATATTTTAAAAACCAAATTGCGTCCACTGTTTTTTCTTTTGCTTGAAGCAAACTTAACACAATTAATACAAATTAATTATTTGATTTCGGTCAAAATATAATTAAATTCCAATTTATTATTATTGATAAATACACAAATATATGTATAAACATGCATAAATTATGCTTTACTTAGGCCATATGTAGTGTAACATCTCGGGTTTTTCAAATCTATATTACTCAACCCGTTTTATGTTCGGGAAATTTTATCGATATTCAAGATAATATTATTTTATTAATATTTGTTATTATTTATTTAATATAGATATAAAATAACTTTGAAAATGTTCAATTTTAACCCCCACACTATACTTTAACCTAAATCTGTTTCCATCTATAATCTCCAAGGACTGACTTGCAATTTCTGATAATATGAACTCTTAACCCAATTACCCAATTACCTGTACCCGTTTATCATACCCATTCCTCAAAACAATAACCCGTTTATCATCTTGGACCGCAATCTTCGTTGTTAACTTGGAAATCAAATCACACGCTTTGTTAATCATTCCATTTACGACATCACCGATGCTCTAATTGTGTTATATCGATCATAATTGATTCGTTTTCCTAATTAAGCTAAGACGACAATCCTTGTTCTTTAATCTATATCTTAACGAGCTTTATAATTCAATTAGACGCGTCTGGAGCATTACACCATCATCGCAAACTGAAGCCCTATAAACAATTGTGTTAATTTAACAGTTTGATGCTAGTTCTTCGTCTGCCCGTCGCCGTCCACTATATCGAGCAATTAACCCTTCAATATGCGTCGTTAAAGGTATTATATATATTCATTGAATTCGTCGTTTATCAGTGGACGGAAACCCTAACATTAATTTATCAATCACTAATCAGATTAACGAATTTCGATTATTAGGGTTCTTAATATCTATTGGGTTTAGGCATGTCTGTATTGATTAACTGGTTCTCATGTTACAATCGATTCTCTGGTTGGCTCAGTTGGCTGAGTCTTACGTTTTAACTCAGCGGACGAGCTGAGGACGCAGGTTTGAACCTCCCCCAGCCCGTTTTGGGATTTTTTTTTGTATTAACTCTTTTAAGTTTATTTTTTTCTATATTAATCATCTAAATTTTATATATACAAATTAAATTATACTAAACTGACTTTCTAGCTTATTGCGTTTATGAATCTTGGTTACTTTCATATACATATATATATATATGTATAGGTATTGGATCATTTTAGAAGTTTTTTTACAGCGATAAGTGCGAGAAGTGAATGTGTAACTCCATTAATCCCTAATTTCACTTCCTTTCTTATATGTAGGTGCGTTGTGTAGGTGCATATGTATGTGTGTAGGTACGTATGTTTGTATATGTGTACGTATGTTTGTATATGTGTATATATGTTTGTATGTGTGTAGGTATATAGGTTTGAATGGGGCTCGGCACATTTATATGTTTGTAGGTTGGTTTGAATGTGTAATTAAGACATAAATACAACCAACCTACTAGTATTAAAGGATTTGTAATGATATTGTTATTTATTATCTATTATTTATAAAATTTATTTAAAAAAAGTAAATTTTTATTGACAATAAAAATATATTTAAATTCAAGCATTTTATAAGAGATCTTGTTTTATGTAAATATTATTTATTATTTATCCTTTATTATTTACAATATTTATTTAAAAGAAATCTTTATTAATAATAAAAATATTTATTAAAATAAATATGTTAAATCAATCTCTTTATATGATTTATCCGAGGGCTTAAAAATAATTACTTAAGTATTTTTATGAAATTTTGTATAATTAAAACATTATTATTTACGATAAACCGTTTTTAAATAAAATCAATAAAATTAATAATAAATCTATTTTTTAACTTTCGCAAGAACCCATTAGATCATTAAATCCCGAACCTCTACCTATTTTTAGTTTAGTTGTTGAGTTCTTATTTATATTCGTTTCCGTAATTATTCGTTAATAGGACATCTCGTCAGTATTCCTTGAAGAGTTTGATCTATCATCCACATTCTTATTTTGTTGTTTTTCCTTTTTTCGTCTATCGAGGTGAGTACCACATTCCCCTGTTTTACTTGTTTTTCCATGTTTTGGGGACATATGTGTAAATTACATTTCTTACATATACTTATACTAAAAAATGCAACTTTTGTCTTATGTGTTAACAACTTTACCTTACTTGTTTATGTGCTTATTTGCTTTATATGCTTCCGCATTCGGAGAGGTCCAACATAATCTCAGTCTAGTATGATCATACGCCAGTCGTTAGCCTTTGTGCTTCTTGACATCTAAGTTATACTTGCTCATTTGGTTATTTTGTTATTCTCATATGACCTGTTGCAACTACATATTTTTGATATATACTATATGTACATTTAAACTGGTGTTTTGCCCACTCAACCTTGTGTTGACAAACTATATTATTTTCAACACATATGTAGGTTATCGTGTGACGTGATTATCAAGATTGTTTGAATCAACTTAGGATGCATGTTAGAGAAAATATACAAGAACTTAATTTTGGATGTTTAATGTAATTGTGTATTTATAACATTGATGTACATGAATATTTGTTTTATTTGAAATTATTAAATAGATATTGAAACTTATATTGTGCATGATAGTAACCTTGAGAGCTGTGACAATCAGTTCGCGCCCCGGCATTTCCGCCGTAGGTTGGGGGGTGACATGTAGTGGACGTGGGTTTGGGCGAGAAAGGGTGCGAACACTCCCCCCCCCCCCCCGGCAATATGTGGGCGAATTGGGGCTGGGGTGGGTTTATATTGTCGCTGGCGAGAGATGAAAATAATAATTATACCGTTGGATAACGGCTAACTAAAAAAAATTAAATTAAAAACAATATAAATATCAAACCAATTAGACCATTTTCACCATATCATACACAAACTCAAACATAAAAATATCAATCATTTTCATCATTTCATACTTCTTCAAACTCAATGAGTTCCTCGGATTCCACGAATTCTGCCGAGATTTGGGATCCATTAATAAATGAGAGTCGAAGAATTCATCAGATTCATCGACGAGTGGCGGAAGAGCATCTAGAGGTCACGAACGCGGTTCGGGCCGTCGCCAATAACATGGTGTCCGACTCTACTAGCTATACACCACCACGTAGACGGTCATATATCCTTCGGGATCGTAAGCAAGCGAACGTTCGTTTGATGAAGGACTACTTCAACGACACACCTACATATAACGACGCTATGTATTTTGTTGTGGTGTGTTTTTTTATTATAATTTATTTTTATTATTGGTGTGTTTTTTAGTTTTATGTATTTATTTTTTAATTTTAATACATTTTTATTTAATTATTTAAATAAATTGGTTTTTATTTGATTAGTTTAATTATAAAAAGAAAATAATAAAAAAAGATATTGTGGGTCCAACTTGTAGCCCTACACCATTACACCCAAAAACAAATTCTCACTATTTGTTGACTGGGCGCCACATGTAACAATTCGCCCCCATTTGTAGCACCTCCATTACGAATAGCCTTAAAGACCATTAAAAAATTTATGGTTACTATTTTCAACATTATTAGTAACTCTTAATAACACAATAATAGATTGTAAGAGAATATTTAATTAAAAACTTTACAATAGTCAAAATAAATGTATGTTAATTTTTATATGGACATAATTTGCGAGTACAAATCTTAAATTTAAAAGTACTTAAATCATGTTGATATATTTTTAGAAAGTTATATTGACTATGTAATTGTTATTTAAAATTTAAAACGATTTAATATGAATGGTCAAAAACGATTTAATGTGAATGGTCAAATACTTAAATCGGTCGGAAATTGATTTAACTTCTTCAATCGTTTTTTTTGACATATAAAGAAAGTCAAACCACACAAATTTTAATAATGAGATAATTAAGTTATTATTTCAGTTAAACCATATTAAGGAATGAGTTTATAAAAATGGAAAGAATTAAAAACATAAAAAAGGTTGTTCATTCGTTTTTTTTAAATAAGGAATGTCAAACTTTATAAATTTCCATAATGGAATTCTTAAATGTGTATAAATCTAAAAATTTAAACTAATATGAATGGTTTAATCAAAATACTGTTTAAATCAGAAACCTGTTGATATATATTTCATGTAAATGTTGGTCAAACCATTATTATGGACATTAATTAGAAATTCAAATTTAAATCATATACAAAAAATGTAGAGAAATACCATAGACAAATTCGAGACCTCCATTTAATTATTTATGCAAATTGAACTTATTATTATCTATAGATTATGGACCATTAATTTTAGTGAACTTATTATTATATAAATTGTGGATAATTAATTTCAAATTAAGTTGTTATGATATACCAAAACTATATACAATTACAGTAAACTCATATTAAATTTGACTTGGGTGAAATGATTTTAAACTAATTATAATTCGTTCGGATTTAAATTTTTATATAAAAGAAAATACAATAATTATATTTTAAACGGTAGTAACAAAGTATTATAAATATGTAAATGTTATTTAATATTTAAAACGATTTACCTTAATGAATGGTGAAAAACGATTACATATAAATGATAATCGGTAAACTCATATTAGATTTGACTTGGGTGAAATGAAGTTAATTTTTAAAATCAGTTTCTTTAAAATTAAGGTAAGTCAATATATATAAAATGTGATAATGGGATAATTAAATTATATAAATTAAAATAGTCATTTTAATTCGTTTAATTAAACAAATAGTTTTGTAAATTATCAAAATACGGTAATATAAGTTATATTTTAAATTATAGTCAAAATTTAAATCTATATAAAATAATATATTGTAGTCAAATCATAGTTATTATTATGGACAATTATTTATAAGGAAAATCAATATTCAATATTGATGTTAATTAAAGTGTGATAATAGGATAATTAAAGTATTAAAGTATATAAATTACAATATTGATGTTAATTCGGTTACTTAAACAATTACGGAAAGTTAAACTAAATAAATTGTATTAATGAGATAATTAAATATGTATTTTATTAATGCACGCCGGAAAAAAAATATACATCAAGGTATCTCCGATATACATGAATATTTTCTTATATGAAAAATTAATGAAAATGAATATACATGAATATTCAAAAAATAAATATACATCAATATAAAAACAAAATAAATCTTATAAAGTCATCCTCAATTCGTGAAATTAAATAATATGAGTGGGACAATAACCTGAAATAATAAAATCAAATATAAATATTGATATTATGGATTATTTTATTTATAATTAATAACCGAAAAATTTTAAAGGTGTTACCGGAAAAACGATATTGTGACAATGACCATGGTATCTCAGATTTTTTCGTAGAATTTAAATTGAAATTAGGTTTTATAACTCGTGACATTCACCTGAAATTATAAAGTAGAATATTAATGTTAATGTTATGGAACATTTGATATTTAATTTATAACTGAAAAATTTAAATGTCTTACCGGAAAATAACAAATAATGATAATAACCATGGTATCTCCGTTTTTTATTAAGAAACTAAAATCAAATACTCCGTAAATCAATCGGGTAAATTACCTAAAATAATAAAGTTTTGTTATAACATTGATATTATGGAATATTAGAATTATAATTTATAACCTGATAATATAAATGTGTCTTACCAGAAAAATGAAATAATGATAATGAACATGGATGAAGTTGATTTATATTTAGAACCGAAAAGAACATGTATAACAAAAAAATAGGAAAAAAATAAAACTTCAAATTAATATAAAACACCCATTGTTATAGGTATAACACATGAACGAAAAAACCTACTGGAAAACCGTAAAAAAAAACCATTGTTATAGCTTCATCGCCGTTTTTGATTTAGAACCTAAACTGATTTTAAAAAAATCAGTTAACAATGAAAATAAAGATAAAAAGGTTAGATCTACAATAACCGGAAGAAAATATGATGTTGCCGGAAATACATATATCAACAATCGGAAGGTTATTATAAAATAGAAACTTACCTGAAAACGATTAATAAGAATGTAAATCTAGTTTAGCCGGAAAATATGAGAGGATGAAAAGAGATCCGGCTAATAGAGAAAGAGAGAAAATAATGTTTAGGGTAAAAATGAAGAAATGTTAAGGTTTAAATATAGGATAGTAGATGAGTTGGCATTAGTATGAAAGGCTATTGGTGAAATGGCATTGATGTGGAGGGGCTAGAATGTTGACAAGTGGAAACTCCATCTTGCTATAATAATATGTATAGATATGCGATAGTGTGTTTTGCATACAATTATTAGTATTGTATTTGCATTTATTCAATAGTGTGTATTATGTAATGTATTTATGTTGTATTATATGCAATAAAACACTATTGTATATATGTAATACACATTAATGCACATATGCATTATATCAACAATTTTTTTAGGAATAATATCATCTTATTAAAAGGAGGAAAGAAAAAAAATCACAAAATATTAAAAAATAACTGTTAAAAACAATTCTTTATTAGTTCAATTGTTCTCTCTTTAAGAGAAGTTCTCTCTAGATCCCATATATATATATATATATATATATAGAGAGAGAGAGAGAGAGAGAGAGTTATATGTAGGTTTAAAAGGAAACTTCAAATAAGTACGAAAATAGGGAACTCCCTTCCCAGTACTTAGTCATATCCCCACTTCTTCTGCTACACCTCGATCACCAACATCGTATCATTTGGCAAAAAAAACCTCCATAAAAACAAGACCCAATTACAAATTTTGTCCTTTAAAAAAAGCCAAATTACGGTTCGTGTCCTTTCCTTGCAGGCGGTGTCCTTTAAACTTTTTTTTTCTACACGTTATGTCCTTTACGCTAACTGGGTTAGAAAAAGTCAGTTAAATGCCCTCACGTGAGACGCATGTGAGGGCATTTTTGTCTTTTTGCCTACCCTTCTTCTTCTTCTTCTTCTTCTTCTTCTGTATCTATTAACACACACACACATTTCATCACCATACCTCCCACTCTTCTTCTCCATCACCTTAATCGATGCCTCCACCATCGCCGGTTCTACTATCGCATGGTTTTAACATACAAACCCTAATCGATTTCGATTCTACTGATGCCGGGTTACAACTGTATTTGTCCCCCGTACCGTCATCTTGCACCTCTAGCCACCACTGTTATCTTGCCTGGCTATTATCGCCTATTTTCCATCTGATCTACTGTTGCCGGGTATCTTTGGGAAACCCTAGGCGGCGGTGTGACGGTGGCAGTAGTCCGATTGTGGTTCTGATTTCGATTGTTGCGGTTACAAGACGGTTGTGATTTTAGGGTTTTCTTCTTTCTTTCTTTTTTCCAGGTCAAAACAGGTTTCAGGTTGAAATTGAATCGGAGGGTTTCTTGACGGATTCGGAGCGATTAAGGGTGGAATTAGGTGAGGGTTTTAGTGGGTAATCGATGGCTGAGGTTGAATTGATGGTGTAAGATCGGTTGTAGATTGAGGGTTGTTGTTTGTGGTGATCGGAACCGATCATTTTTAGGGTTTTCGATTGAATTGAAATGAATTTGGATTGGGATGATGATGGTTTGATTTTGTGGGTGAGATTGAAGGTGATGGTGGCGGCGGTAGGTGGTGGGTAGTGGTGGCAGTCGGCAACAAGCCGCGGCGGTAGCGACCTAGACCAAAGCTCACAGATTCATCGATTTTTTTTGGTTGATGAAATCCTTTAGATGGTGGTCGATGTTGTGGTGGTGATAGATTGGATGACGATGATGAAGATGATGTGGAGCAATGGTGGGGATGGGTGGATGAACAAGGTAGGTGATATAGGTGTGTGTTTTCCAGCGGCCAGTTTCATCAATCCGGCCATGGTTATGGAGGTTGCAGCTAGAGTAGAGAGAGAATAGAGATGGAGATTGAATGTCCGGTGGTGTGGGTGGTCGCCGGATGCTGTGATGGCGGTGGACCTGGTGGTGGCCAGAGAGAGAGAAAGAAGTGTGAGAGAGAGTGAAGATGGCGGTGGCTGCCGGAGTGTAACAGGGGGAGAGGGAGAGAGAGGAGAGAGAGAGAGTTTATATCAATGTGTTAATAGATACAGAAGAAGAAGAAGAAGAAGGGTAGGCAAAAAGACAAAAATGCCCTCACATGCGTCTCACGTGAGGGCATTTAACTGACTTTTTCTAACCCAGTTAGCGTAAAGGACAAAACTTGTAGGAAAAAAAAGTTTAAAGTACACCGCCTGCAAGGAAACTTAGAAAAGGACACGAACCGGTTTTTGGCTATTTTTAAAGGACAAAATTTGTAATTCTGTCTAAAAACAATAAACAATTGTAAAATACAAAATAAAACCACACAAAAAAGTAAAAAAAAAAACATAAATGTTTATAAACTATCAAGCATCCATCATTTAAAAAAATGTTTATCGAGCATCCTACGTAAATCCATCCAGACAAGGCCTGGAGACCCTTGTTGTGGGTGCTATTAGTGTCAAATTTGCTTGTGTTCGAGTATTCGGTCAAATATATTATCTGAAGTTTATTGTAGTTATTTGTTAGACATGATTTGATTGATCTGTAACCATTATTATTGCATTTTCTTTTGTATGTAATTGGCAAAAAAAAAAAAAAAAAGATAAAAACTTATGTTATCATTATTTTTACAAGTACTACAGCAATCAAGTAACATATGTAGGATACTAAATACGTACGTTCCTTTGCATTCTTGCTCAGTACTTATTGCTGTACCAAAAGACACCTTTCTTTTTTTCATCACTTTGATCAGGCTCAATGAACAAGCAAACTTTAGACTCTCTCCATAAGGCCTTGTAAAACGGAGTGCTATCAAACTGATAAAACTCACCCAGAATTGGCTTGATTGCTTTGGTGGCTTCCACGGCATGATAATGCGGAAGGTACGAAAACAGATGGTGCACAACATGTGTGTCGGTAACGCGATTCAACACCCTGTTTAGAACCGGTCCAAAGTCCCTATCAACCGTCACGAGCGCACCATTCATCCAGTTCCATGCAGAGTCGTCGTAGTGCGGCAAAGAAGGGTGCGTGTGTTGAAGGTATGTCACGGTCACAATAAGCATGTTGGTGACCGTCAACGCACCTAAGTAGACGCAGAACACCCAAGCGAGCCCGTAAGCCATCGAGGCCTTGAACACCAAGAAAACTAGGCTGAGAATCCCGATATCTGACACGAGAACCAGGAATCGCTCGTTATCAAAGAAAATGGGGCTACGAGGGTCGAAGTGACTAGCGAATCTATCGTAAGGCCTTCCAGCAGCATTAATGGACAAGTATATGTACCATCCGAGAGTGAGTTTGATAGTGAGGGTGAAAGTACGACCCAGGGGGTTGTCGAAGTAGAAGGACGCGGGACTGAGTTTTGATTTCTCCTTAGGAACATAAACCTCGTCCCGCTCAAGCGAACCAGTGTTGGAATGGTGGCGGCGGTGGCTGAACTTCCACGAGAAGTAAGGGGTGGTAACGAACGTGTGTACAAAGAAGCCTACGGTGTCATCCACCCACTCGTAGTCGCTGAAAGCATGGTGACCGCATTCGTGACCGATAACCCACAAACCCATCATCACGGTTCCTTGAGCGACCCAGTAAAGCGGCCAGGCGATGTACTGAAGCGGGTGCGGGAGGTGCGGGATGTAAGTGGTGGCAACGTAGCAGAAGAAGGCGACCGCGGCAACGTCAGCTCCCAGATACGAAAAGGATTTAATCAAAGGTCTTTCGAAACAATGTGGTGGTATGGCTTTTCTAATTTCTCCTAACGTGAACTCGGGTTTTGAGGTTGGGGCTCTTTTCAAAACCACCTCAGGATCACTTGGATTCGACCGCCCACCCGCACCCATGTTTATGCGGAAATCGATCCACAAGTAGCAATTTCAATTTGTAGAAACAAAACTGGGGGATGAAGTGCTTTTCGTTCTCCCCCTCTTTCTATGTACAATAATGTTAGCGTTGAGCTGTGAGCACTTATTTATACATGAATTATTATTATTTTTTTAGCGGTGTCGTTCTTTTAAAGGGGGCTGCTATTTTGTTTGTCTTGTTCTCTGTGAGTGTAGTGCCGTGGAGTGATTGGCATTTTAGACAACCAAAATGTACCTCCTACCCTTTTCTTTAGTTCCCCGTTACCCATATAAAATCATTACAAAACACTATATTTCTCTTTTCTATTTAATTAAATAGTATTACTTTATATCTTTATCATTACAATTTTCTCTCTCCTTACTCACAACCAGTTCAACAAATATTAAAAAATAAACAAATTTACAAAAAATCACTATATTTTCTCTCTCCACCCTATAATTTACACTCACAACCACTCAAAACATCACCCTATAATTTACAAAATCTCCTTACAATAATATAGAGAATGTGTTGGAAATGCTCTAACTAACTTTGTTTTAAGTTTCTTTTATTTGATTTTAATTTTATTTAAACAAGTGACTAGTTATTTTAATTAATTTGTTTAATTTGATTAAACAATTTAGTATATTTTTATACTCACCATATAAATTCATCAATACTTGTATTTTTTATTAACTAGAAGGTTTTAGCATATACACAATCTCATAACATTAAAACATAGACAAAATTACAGAAATTGTTGTTTATGTTTACATCAAATTTCAGTGGTTGTTCTTTATTTTTAAAAGTAACATAATTTATACTTTATGTTTCAAAATGTTACACCGTTTGTCCTTTAACACTAACCCAGTTATTTTTTCTCGTCAAGTATGATCATGTGCCTTGCACATGAGGGCAAATTAGTCATTTTAATAATTTATTTAAAAAGACATTTCAAAATAATTAGAAACAATTTAATTAAAATATTTATACATATATAATTATAATTAACCCAACCCCCCTCCGTCTCCACTTCTTCCTCCATTACCACCGAGCTCCATCTCCGGCAAGCCATCACCATCGTTGTCTTCTCCGACGACGAAAGTCCTCTCCATTCCCACTGGAAACCACAACCACCACATCCATCTCACACCCATATCTCCAACCTCCCGTAGACACCGTCTTTCCCTTCCACCGCTGGCACCGTCTCCCACCTTAACGGCAACCAAAAACTCTTCTCTATCTCTCATAAACCCTTTACAACCACTGCAACAACCGTCTCCGCTGTCGGAAACCCACTAGCACCGCTTCGGGATTGCAATCAACGACCCTTGCTGATAGCAAATTGCGACTCGAAATTGAAGCTCCGACACCTGTCGGCACAATTAACACGCTACTGTACGGTCTCTTCCACTGCACCAATTCCATATTGTTATTATTATTATTATTAGGTTATAAAGTTAAACTGACTGACCTTATTGGATGATAAGAATGAATTAGAGCATGAGACTCGAAATTGTTTAGTGTGTTTTGAGGCGATGACTTGGTCAAACCGGTGGGTGGAGAGTGGACGGTGGAATAGGGGTGACATTATCGCCGGTGAGAGAATATTACGGCGAGGTGGAAGATAATGGCTAGCATAAAAGTTGTGGTGGTGGTTTCCGGTAATGGAGATGGGTGGAGGTGGAAGATGGTGGTGGCAGTGACAGATGTTGTGTGTGGTGGTTGGTGGTGGCAGTGACAATGGCGATGGCCGACGGTTCTGTGGATGGTGGTGGCTGACGATTCTGTTGCGGTTGGTTGGATGGTGGTTGGGGGTTGTGTGGTGGTGGTTTTGTGGGTAAAGTGTAGAGAAGAGAGAGAGAGAGAGAGAGAGAGAGAGAGAGAGAGAGTGTGTGCAGAAAGAGAGAGAGAGAGAAAGAAAGATCTTATATATATATATATTAATTAAATTATTAAAATGTTATTATAAATAAATGGGTAAAATGACTGATTTGCCCTCATGTGCAATGCACATTACCAGAGTTAACGATAAAATATAACTGGGTTAGGGTTAAAGGACAAACGGTGTAACATTTTGAAACATAAAGTATAAGTCATGTTACTATTAAAGATAAAGGACACCGAGTGAAATCTGATACAAACATAAAGGACAATTCTGTAATTCTGTTTTAAAACATACGCATCGTTCAAACTTATTTTTTCATTAAGGATATATATTAACTAGTTTTTAGCCCGCGTGTTACGCGTGTTATCTTTAGTTTTTTTTTTCTAATATTTGTTTTTTTTTAATTATTGTTTATGTATATTTCTCATGTACGATGTGTTTAGTTATTAAACTTAAATGTTATATGAACTTATAAAATATGTATATTTATTAGCTTGTAAGGCCCCGAACCCGATAGCCCTAGTTTAACGTCGGATTTACTCATAAACGCAGTTCTTACAATCAGAGTTAATTAAAACTTTCGCGGAAATGTTAACTTTAATTATTTGTTACAAAACGTTTGATCTTTTCTTTAAAAAATAATATACAACTTCATACTTAAAACCTCATTTCTTCCTTCTTCAGATGCCAGCCGTCCAATCCATGCCATGTGCCATCCTCATACTAGCTCTTTAGTCTGATCACCTGTGTGCATACTAAAAGTCAGCCACGCTGAGTGAGTTCTAGTTAATCAAGCAACTTGTCATACAACCACTACATGCTTTTATATACGTGTCTGAAGGCACATAGTCTAGTGTCTAACCTGTTACTGCTTAACCACTTAATTACCCCTACAGCTTAGCCACTTAATTACCCCTATAGCTTAGCCACTTAATTCCTCCTACATCTTTGCCACTTTAATGACGAATAACGTTATGCCCCTTTTCCACTTTAATAACGAATAACGTTATGCCACTTTGCCACTTTAACAATGAATAACGTTATGCCACTTTGCCACTTTAACACTCTTACTAGACCCCTATCCACTTCTATCTCACTCTACTTCTACTTGTTTATAACCCACTTCCTATTAGTTCATTATTTACATAATAAGCAAGTCACATCCTAGAAATTATACACACTAATAACCACTTGACAATCACCATCCTTGACGTTACGTGCAATATCCGAAGATCGTTTATGCACCGACAAGCATTATATAATAGCTACCTTGTATATCATCTATAGCATACACGTACCACTTAAGGTAAGTGTATTCACACTTCACATCGAGTATGCACACAGCCCCGAAAACATATCAAGGAAATGGGGCTAGAAGCTCACCTAAACTCGGTTACTTCTTCCCTTAAAGGTTATTCCTTCTTGAGCTGTGCGCGACTAACTGTTTAACAAATGCAATATTAAATACCACTCTAGTCATTCTCATTACTACTTAATTAGTCTTACGCGTCTAAGCCGGTTTTACTTTATTGAATCATGTCTAACAGTTAGCCGTGCACAACTAAGGAAAGTTATTACCGTTAGCTCCGAACGTAACCGGATCCAGGTGAGTTTCTTACCCCGTTTCCTTGTAATGTTTTCGGGGTTGTGTGCATACTCAGTGTGATTAGTTAGTTAATACACTTACCTTGAGTAGTAAGTGTATGGTTATGTGAATGTGTATGAATGATATATGTATGAGGTTAAGAGTATGCATGAAAGTATATAATAAAATGTACTTGTAAAGAATTGTATGTATGGTTGTATGGAAAGAAGGGGCCATACCCTAATAATATCTGAGATAGAGATCGAACCCTAATAATATATTAGATAGAAGGGACCAGACCCTAATAATATACGAGACTGAAGGGACCAGACCCTAATAATATCTGAGACAGAAGGGACCAGACCCTACTAATATTTGGGATGATAAATATAGTTATACATGTAGTATGAAAGTACGAAAGTATGAAAGTATGAAAGAATGTATGCATGAATGAATGTATGTACGAAAGAAAGGTAAGCAGGTAAAGTATATAATATGTATCTTCGGATGCGTATATGTGAGTAAGTGTATGGTGCCAGATTAACTAGAACTCACTCAGCCTAGCTTACTTTTAGTATGCACGTAGGTGAATAGGCTAAGGCAGCTCTCTTGAATGGAGACACATGGCATTGGACTGAAGAGGTTGACATCTTTAGAAGAATGTTGTGATGTTTTAATATGACTTTTTATATTATGTTTAAATACAAAAGTTTGTTTATTATGGAAATATTTGAATGATTATGTAATATATGGTTGAAGTTTTATATCCCGCGAAGCGTTCTAATTAACTCTGATATTTTAGAACTATGTTTATGAGTAGATCCAACATCAAAGTAGGGCACCGGGATCGGGGCTTTACATTACATACGAGTCAGGCGATTGCGGATGATATAACTAGTATGTATGTTACTCCTCATGTAAACATATTTTACTATCTATGGTGGATTACGCTTACTTGTTTTTTATTATAAGTGGCTACAGGATTTGCTATGACCTTTTACTACCGTCCGACCGTTACTGATGCTTTTGCTTGTGCTAAATACATAATGACTGAAGCTAATTTTGGTTGGTCGTGTAAGACATGGTAAATTGGGATGGCAGATATCTCTAACCTCTATGAAAGTTAGGATAGCAAATCCTTCTAATTGCTCGTTGGACGTGGAATTTGTATGACCTGAGCGTAGGTAAGGACGACAAACTTTGTACATGCTGATGTAGTGCGTGCTAGCATATGTTTGGACAATAGAACTTGTACAAGCTAATGTCGTGTGTTGCAATAGGTAAGGATAGTGAACCTGACAAATGCCATTGATATGTGTTGGTATAGAGGAGCTGAGAGTGCACGCAGGGCTATTTACACGATGATTAGCATCCAAGAGAACGTTTTATGTAGAATGAAATATTTGAATTTTTATTCCAAAATTTTTTTAATTAACTCTTATATTTAGAACTGTCCTTATGAGTAAATTTAACGTCACGTAAGGTGCCCAGATTCAAAGTCTTACAATATATTTAAAAACTAGGATGAAAATGACACGAACTCTCAAATTACAATATTAATTAATTTTTCTTTTTTTTTTCAACAACTAATTTATTTTTCCACTTTTCACTTCGTGTCTTATATGTGACTTAAACCTACAACCATTTATTTGTAAGGCTAGTTATTATATACGAACCAATACGTACTTTTATAGATGAATTTCGCTACTTAGACCACCCACTATGGGCGCGTATGGTGAGGATTTTTGGGCGCCGAGGCGCGGAACACCGCCAAGGGGCGTAGTTTGGGGGGGGGGGGGGGGCTTCCGGACGATGGGAATGCTTGGGTGAAAAGGAGGTGGGCCCTCCTCCTCAACAGCTATATTACCGTTTAAAAAATAATAAAAAAAGTTCAAAAGTATATATATATATATCGTTCACTCAATCTCTACAAACATACCATTCACCTCTTTAAACTTATAATTTTTTCTCCAAGAATATGTCTTCCGAATCATCTTCAACACCCGACTACTACCCCGATCCCAACGTTATTTCAGATTCAGATTTATAGGATGAAGTGATATTTAGTGTTATTCGAGAAGCTGCCCAACTATTAGTCAAGCATTGCGAAAGCTTACAACCACGAACAAGATGACTTCATATTCAATGGGATCGTGTAGGTGCTCATGACCGGTTGACTGTTAGTGCACGGTTTTTCGTCTTGAGTCTTTGTAATTTATCGGTTATAACTTATTATTATTTTAATGTAAGGGATATTTATGGAAAATCACATAGTTCGTTATATATAGAATAATTCATTAAAGATGTTTAACGAATTAGCCAGTTCGTTATGTATACAGTCCATTTGTTAAGGATGTTTAACGAATGGACAATAATTCGTTATGTATGTTTCCCATTCATCATGGAATGTTTACGAATGGGGGTATAACAAATCACTGATTCGTTATGCTTTCCCTTTATGTTGTGTAAGTTAACGAGTGTAGTCAATTCGTTACGGGATGTGTAACGAATTGGGTTCCATCGTCTATATAAGGCTGTTTAGCCTTTGAGTAATTTAACTATTGATTATATATTATACCGAATATCTGTCCATTCTCTCTCTCGTTCAATACTTCGTTATTAATCTTATTACTATTGTCAATTACTATATAAAATATAACTAAGATCATATCAAATAACTAGATCCTAGGATAATCAATCTAATACGGTTATGGATTGATTAAGATCTGAGTTTAATATGTTCCCAAGTGGTATCTGTAGGTTCCCAGCCGGATCTACACAGGAGTATCTCGTAACACGAGGGTGCGTAATCCCCTACGTATACGATACGAGTGCTAAGACGATGAACACGTAAATCACACGCAAACACACGAGTATATAAGAGAATACTTGTTATATTGCCAAGGTAATAACCAAGAAACCAAACACGTAACACGAGAGTGTCACAAAACCAGCCGTCCAAGTTATGTCAAATGAGCCGAAGTTAGAATATTAATACCACGACAACTTCGCCTAACAGGCTAGGCGAAGTTGTCCTAACTTCGCTCATACACAAGTTCGCTAAACTATTACACAAGTTCGCTAAACTACAAAGTAAACCAAACAAGTTCAACAAGAACAAAATAAACGATTACAGACACAAATAAACACGAGATAAATGAACTACTGGCATCATGCACCAACAGACTCCCCCTTGGCAGTAGCTTCATATCTCTAACATCTTTCTCGTGTCCTGTAATCCAAAAAGCATGCACCATCCATCTTCAAGCATGAACTCCCTGTCTTACACAGACAAACACCACTCTCTGGTACTTCTTTGCTTCATGTTTCCATGCAGGAATGTAGAAAATCTTCTTATCATTAAGTACATGCAAATCAGCTTGAGACAAGTTAACCAAGTGCATTGGATCATACACTCTCAGAATCTCCTGTTCAGCTTCATCATCTTCCATCACGGCTTCAGCAGTCTGACAATCAACATACCACCATTTGAGATCCTTCAATACATCCTCGGGCATAAGCTTCATCGGAACCTTTTTCAAACTCTGAATTGGCTTGTATTTCATCACCATCCAGGGCTTACCATCAGCCCGCATGCCACGTTCCTTATCTTCAACTAGCTTCCCCTTCTGAGGCTTTAGTAACTCAAACTTTTTGTCTTTAATACTCTCCTTCCACACAATCTTCCCTACCTAGCTTGCAAAATTATCATCACTTCTGTTTATCAATCTCAAACGAGCCAAATCTTTTACCTCACACTCAGGCAAGGTGTTGAGCGATCCCAATGCCTTTTAAAATACTGAACCCCATCATAACGCTTGATCACAAACAACTTCAACTGTTCATCATATAACCAGCAAATGATACCTTTCTTTGACTCAGCGTAACCTTTGATATTGTAGATTTTCTTAAACATTGTGGGTACCACTGGCTTCTTTGTCTTGAAGAACCACTGAGCATAGCCTTCTTTCCATCTTGGCTGTTCTTCCCACTCAGAATCAACAGTCACATTTTCATCTTGACCCATCTTCACTTCATCAATACTTGGAATATCCTGCTCAACATCATCATCGACTATCTCTCCTTCCTCTAACTCATTTTCAATATCTATCTGTTCCCCGATTTTCTCAATCTCACTAAAGGTCAACTCATCATCACCCAACTCATCGTCTTCATCTACAACCACTGTCTCATCACCTGCACTGCCAGACGGACCAGCAGACTCCCCCTGAGATGTGGAGGCTCCAAGAGTTTGTTCAGTTCTTGGCAGCTCGCCACCTGCATCTTTTGATGCACTGGGATCATCGTCTTTGTCTTGTCTATTCTTTGTTCTCAGCTCATCACCTTTGCAACTAGTCTCCCCCCGAGATGCTAAGAACTGCTTCAGCTGATCAAACAACTTACCATGCTCAACAAGCAGGGCAGTCTGAAGTTGATTCTCTGCCTCCAGACGATTAATAGCCTGAGTCTGAATAACATTAACCCTTGACTGTTCAGTAACCACCTTTTCAAGAGTCGCAATCCTCTCAGAATCATACAGAGTTGGATCAAAATCAAATTTCATTTGAGAGGTATCCTGAGCATACGGTGGTGGAATTTCCAAGCTTACAGGAATACTAGAAGTAGGCTGTATAGTAACTGTGGATGGTAAAGAGACAGATAGCCCAGTAGTCGCTACCAGCGTGGACTCAACAAATCTAGCAACCACCTCTGATGGAGTAAGGGTAGTTGGTGGTAAAGAAACAATCTCCGGTGCTGAAAACTGGAACGTAGTAGGAGGAATACCTAATGATGATGATACGGTCACCAAAGGTACAGTCGAGATTACTGGCAATGTAACTGCCGAAGAAGCAGGTAACATAGACATACCAGATAACGATGGTGAAGCAAAATGAACAACACTTGAACTTTCTCCAGCTCTTGCCCTCTTTGATCTACGAGCAACACAATACAGCTCCTCCTCATAATCTGACTCACTATTATTAGAGTCCTTCTTTCGTTTTCCTTGGATTCTTTCTTGGGCAACTAGAACCCTATGTGCTTCCACAAAGTCATCGGTGGAAGAATCAGATATGGTTTCCTCTGAATCGTCCACGGAAGTAATAGATGGTCCCACGGAAGGACCAACTGTGGAAGCAGGCATAACAGTAACCTCACCTACCGAGGCTTGAACTTCAGCTGTCGGATCAACTCTGTCCATATCAAAGAAACCTTGCCCTCCAAAGGCAATCTCAAGATCAACTTGTTCTTCAGGAGCTGCAACTGGATCAGCAAAAAGAGCTTGTTGTTCCACAGGTGGTGGTTGTAGCACAGGAGGTGGCTGAGGAATATCAGCCTGTTGTGGAGCCGGAACATTGAACTCATCCCCTGGTGGAGCAACATAAGCAGGGTTTACAAGATACCCGAATAGAGCAGTGTGTCTCAGACGAAGTTCACGCTTGCTCCGAGCACTAGAGGACCGACACTGAGCAAAAATTTTCTTGTTGATGCTTTCCACGAAGGAGATAGGATGACGTTGGGGCAAATTGGGAGCAACATGATTAAGAATCATTTGTAAGAATCGAGGATACATTAAGAATCATTCTCGTGCCACTGCTCGTCGCTGCCGACCGATCTCATAAAATACCGTCTGACTGAAACTGTAAGGCTTGTTGTAAGTCAGAGCAACCATTGTAGATTGCATTGTCGCACCCATACCATCTGTACCAGCCTTGCGGCCAGACATGCACACAATCATCAAATGCATTAAAAACCTCCACTGATTCAATAAAAACCCCTTACGCCTCTGAGAATCATCCAAAGGACCTGAATACCCCATACGAACAAACGCACCATTCCTGAAGGTAGCCGAAAAATCCGTGGGATCCTCAAACTGTAAAGCTTCCCTTATCTGGCTTGCCGAGAACTGTACCACCTGATTGTTAGCTGTGGCATGCATCACTGGAGGTTCAACCCTACAGTCATATTCAACGGTTCTCCAAAAGTCTTCAATATTCGGTAGTGAAATTGGAAGAGTAGTAGTAATGGCATGAAAGATACGTGAGCGTATGAGAAACGAAATGATCCCACAAAAGTCCTTAATTCCACGAGCATCCGGATCCAAGGTGATATACATGTTGTGACCTGGGAAAAACTGTCTCTTATCATCTCCGCCTTCATCACCACCAGTGCCACCAGCACCTTCTACAGCAGCCATATTTGCAAAACAAACGACATAAATCAAAAACGTATGGCAACGTGGTTATAACTTCGCTGATGGCGAAGTTGTGAAACACGCGAAGTTTTCTATCTTCGCTGAAAATATCTTCGCACATTTGAAATCAAAACTTAATATGCAGGTAACCAAGAAAAATCACTGCACATAAGAACTGGATGCATAGCAGCGAAGTTATGTGAGTAGCGAAGTTAGGGATAACTTCGCTAAGCCTAACTTCGCTTCGTAAATAGAGAATGCCAGACGCCGTTTGATGTTAGAATGGACAATCAGGCATTGATCTGTTCAAAAGAATATAACGATTTAGGTACTGAACAATATTTTATCCTCAAAACAGTACGTAATCACTTTGAAATAGGGTTAATAAGTTTTGATAACAATACCGATTAGAACAAGGAAGTGTGGAGCAGATTAACAACCAAGATATATGAATTATGATTCAATAGAGTCCAACGAACCTCGATTGATAACGAAAAGAGTATTAAAAGGAGGTTTGATTCAAGGGATAAGTTCGCCGAGGGTTTAGAGTAAAAAAAATTTGACCAACTTTGACCACCGTTCCCTCTTATATAATTTTGGAAAACCCCAGGGGCGAAGTTAAATTAACTTCGCCCTTTAGCCAACTTCTCCCTATGGTCAACCCATGGTTAACTTCGCCTTTCTGTTAAGTTCGCCAACAGTAAAGATAACGAAAAATTAAAAAACTAAAAAATAGACGTTCAAAAACAAGTGTTTATGAAAACCAACCATAAGACAAAACACATAATCAAAAGTTAAATAAAAGGACGGGATCAAATTTCAGTCTTGAAGGAACCCTGCATGTTTTTAGAAAAGATCCTAACATGAATCATACTGATTAAGAGGCTGTGACACATATCTATGTTCAGCGGTATTATGATATAGAGAAACAGGTTGTAGTCAGATATAAAACTTAGTATGGTTTTCATTGCTTTTGTGATACGGAATAGGTTCAATTAAGCTCAAAATTTAGATGGACATCACATGAGAGATTGTGATGCCTCATATCTATTCTCAAGGTGTATTTGGCTTTCCCCAGGTCACCCCGAGTTGACTTTGACCCGTAGTGTCTGATCAAACAATTGTTAACTTTCCGATTCGTCTTCCCGAACTTTCTTAAGCTTTGAATTATACTTTATTTCCTTTTTCTTGAAATTTGTAAGCAGAGAATCGTCGAAAGGCTTTAGCGATAATAACAAATGATTTTTTTTTGAACAGTAATACAACTAGAAGTCTCGAATCTGGATCACTGCAGAAACATAACACTATCTTCGCGGGAATCAGGACACTCACGGGCTCGTGTATGACTGGGTAATCACTTTTCTGCCTATCATCTGGAGAGATATATGTGGAGACATGCACGGCTCACAATGACTCTCCACAGTAAATCGAATAGATTTAGTTTGTATCACTTCTACTTTTACGCACCATAGAAAGCTACCATAACTTACAATGACTGTTCTGGAGTCTTTTAGGCCTAATTACTTCACCGGTTAGGCACACAAAATCAGGTTATCTATCACTTTCCAAGGATGGATCAATTTTCACTTTTAACACCAATATTGAAACTTCTTGCGAAGTTATAGACTGAAAAGTTATATCATTTCCCACAAAAAATTTTGAAATTCAAACGCCCCGATCAAGTCAAAGTCTTTAGGCAAACGACTATCCTGAAGATCCAGTGGATCATCCGGACCGACCACATACGAATATGTGTCCCTCCGACTAGGTATGAACAACTAATTTGAAGCGAAAGAATAAAAACCTATCAGAAACCGCTCCGGTCACTTTCTGTCATCTGGTTAATGGCTATCCTTATAGTCTACATGTAGATTTAAGGACCAAACATATTCATGGAATATGTCCGTCAAACTTTAAGCAACCGACATAATTTTAAGCGATAGTGATGTTTTATTTTTTATTTTATTTTTATTTTTTTAAGGAATAAAGAAAAACAAGGTTACTCAGGATTGATCATCCCATTAAGCTCAACAAGATTTTGAAAACGGGATCGGTCAAACGCTTTTGTAAAAAGATCGGCAAAATTATTCAGTGAATCAACCTTTTCAAGCATAATTAATTTCTTCTCAGCGCAATCCCGTATGAAATGATGACGAATGTAAATATGTTTAGTTTTACTGTGTTTAACAGGATTGTTAGTTACTGAGATTGTAGCAGTATTATCAATGCAAATAGGAGTTTGAGTCAAATTCAGACCATAATCGCGCATTTGTTGTTGTATTCTTAAAACCTGGGAGCAGCAGTTAGATGCTGCCATGTATTCTGCTTCGCAGGTGGATATGGCTACAGAGGTCTGCTTCTTGCACTGCCACGACACCAATCTTCCTCCGAGAAACTGACATCTTCCTAGACTCTTCACATATACGGGACCAAAAAGATCCATGTGGAGCAAATCCAAAGTGCTGACAATAGAGTTGACTTTCTTGGAGTGGTGTGGCTTCTTGTGCTATTTTCCTTTCTTGCATGATAAACATCAGTCTTCAAAGTTGAAGTTATTTAGAGGAACCCCAAGTACCAGCCCATTCTTGGCAATGTAGTTCATCTTACGAAGATGAATATGACCCATTCTTCGATGTCACAGCTCTGACTCAGACTCTGTAGCTTTTGACAGAAGACACGACTCTTCCGTCGCCATCTCGGTTGACCGCATGTCCATTAAGTATGTGTTCTTTTCTCTTGGAGCCTTCATCACAATCCAGGTTTCAGGAATCTTGAAACCAGGATAAAGCACGAGTGCTTCATCTTTTGTAAAGTGCACGGTGTATTCTTTGTCACAAATATGAGAGACACTCAAAAGATTGTGCTTTAGCTCTTCCACAAAATTTACTTTATCCAACTTGATTCTTCCATTAGTAACAGTACCAATACCAGTAATTCTTCATCCACTTTCTCCTGCAAAACTAACTCTTCCTCCTTGAACGGTTTTCCCATCACGTAAAAATTTCTTGTTACCAGTCATGTGACGGGAACAGCCACTGTCAACAACCCACATATTGTTTACAGCCCTGCTCGACTGTTCCTGCACAATTAAAGAAACAGATTAAAAACGGGGGGACCCAAGACCTTCCGTCCTTGGGTTGATCAAACCTGTTATCCGGCATCCAGTACCTTGGTTGCCCAACGTTCTTTTGAGAAAAGTTTCTATATGATCTGTAGGGAAAATTTCTAGATGATTGGCTATGAGGCCATCCAAACCTTCTTGAATCTCTTGCATTTGAGGAATTATAATTGTTGGTTCTGTGGTTCACTGGGAAAAAAACGAGACTGGTTTCTTTGAAATCTTGGATTAGTCCAACGATTGTTTGATGTGTTAGCATTCTTACCAGCATCATAATTTGTATTCGTTTTATTCTTAGTTTCAGTTGTCCTCATATTTCTAGATTTTCTCTGTTTTAAAGGACAGTTATTGACTAAGTGTCCTATTCTGTTGCATCTAAAACAACTTCTGTTCGAACTATTTGTGTTCTTTTGAACATTTGTCTCAAAAGTTGTTGTAGATGATCATGTTGTGTTACTATCAGTTTGCCCCACATACGGTGGTACAAACGGATTTAGGGAGGATTTCTTTTCATCAAACTTATAGTCCTCCCCTCGTTTTAGTAACACGATCTCTTCTTTTATCTTACCTGATTCAGACAATTTGTTCGAATTTGACGAGACAGATCTTGTCACATTCAAACATGTTTGACTCTCTTCACTCTCATTAACTTTAGTATCTTAGTAGAGACTTCGATTGGAACTGTCTGACTAATTTCAACATTCACGAATTGCTGATTACTAGGATTATAAGTATAGTTATTATTATATGGTGGTGGAACTTCTGTGAATCCAATTCCCTCTTTTTTAACCGGGGAACGTTGAACACTTAGAATATGGTCCAGCACCGCAGAAGAATTTCTAAATTGTTCAATTTTCCTTTTCAGTTCCACCACTTTTACCTGGTAATCAGCTATCTGTTTATCCTTTTCAGCTATTAGTTTGGTTTTTTCTTCTAACACTTCATAGCTAAGATCAATTATTTGTATTTTTTCAGCTAGGGTGGCTTTAAGGCTTCTGATGTCTTTTTCACTAGCTTTTATTTTTACCGAGTAACTATTTTCTTTAGTTTTAGAATAGTGATGTTCTTCTTTTAATTTTTTTAATTCAATGTCCAAACTAACAAACTGATCAGTTAACGCTTTCAATTGATCAGACAGTTTTTCACATTGTTCACACTAAGATTCAGAACATACCTCTGAGAGCTGATCGTTCACTTCTGCCATGTATGCTTGATTCTCCACCGACTCTTTGTCACATCTTCCAGTTTCGATATTTACCAGATTTTCCTGTTCGATCACCTCTTCAACTTGTATATTCCAGTTATACCCACCGTTCTGCTGAGATACCATAGCCTTGATTTCATTTCCACTTCCACTCTGTTGAGTAGGCCTGTTCTGATTTCGTTCGACTCTTTCATTCGTACATTCTCTAGCAAAATGGCCATTTTGTTGACAGTTGTAGCACCGAACCTTTTACTTGTCAAACCCCGAACTTTCTCCAACGAACTTTCTACCAGTTTTCTTCATAAATCTCTTCACCCTTTTCACTATCATAGCCATCTGTCACTGCAGATCCATTTTTTCCATGTCATCAGCGTCTATCTGATCATAGTCCTCATCCAAGGTTGCGGGGTCTTACTATTTTTCCTTTGATGTAGTTCTTATACGAGGCAATGAATGAGGCATATAGAGCAAATTGTTGTTCAGCTGATTTCACACTCATAGGCATCTGTGAATAATTATTGTTAGAAGCACTGGCTAAGAAATTACCAGCTGAGGATTGAGACTTTGAGGAACTACTTCCACCCGCTACAAAACATACATCACCATCCATATTGAGTACCACATGACCATCTTGAGTGAAGTTTGGTTATCCCCCTGAGTAGTAGGCAGTCGATTTTGTTTTCGAACTTGAGTTTGGAGAGCCTTTAGCACCACACATCCCCGGATCCTGAACCTGATAAGTAGGCGTCACCTTTCGAACCATATTAAGTTCAAAATTAC
This sequence comes from Bidens hawaiensis, assembly GCF_021521415.1. Taxonomy (NCBI): domain Eukaryota; kingdom Viridiplantae; phylum Streptophyta; class Magnoliopsida; order Asterales; family Asteraceae; genus Bidens; species Bidens hawaiensis. The sequence continues at coordinate 353,042 of NW_027492661.1, forward strand.
GTAACTTATTAACCACCTTCTCCAAGTCAAATTTCTCAAATTCCTTATCTTCTCTCATCAGAACTGTGTACATTTCCCATTTTAGTGGGAGAGCATCAAGAATTTTTTCCACTATCTCTTATTCCTTGTATTCAATGGAGTAGTTATTCAAATCGGTCATCAGGTGATAATATCGTGTGATGATGTCATAAAGTGATTCATTTTTCATATACTTGAATACAGAGAATTAAGTTTTCAGCAGCTTCGTCTTGGAGGTACGAATTCCGACGTTTCCTTCATAGCGATTCTCTAGTGCTTCCCATCGTTCTCTAGCGGTTTTGTACTTTTTGAAAGTATGAAGAATCTCTTGTGGAAGTGCCATTGTTATGGCTGCATGTGCTTTACTTTCATCTTCGTACATTTTCTTCTCATCGTCCTCCATCTTACTCTATTTCTTAATTTGTTCACGACCTTCGAACTCAGTAGTCGGTGGAATGTAACCATCTTGAATGCAGCCCCACATTTTTGCATCTTGATATTTCACATACTGTTCGAACCTATCTTTCCATGCAACGAAATCAGTACCTTTAAGCAATTTTTGAGCCTTAGTTGCTGAACCAGCTTCAACTTCCATCTTAACCAGTTCTGTGATGTTATCGAAGTCATACTTTAACGAAACGAGACCTAGTCTTCAAAAACAATATTCTGTGAACAGTGAACAGCGAAGTTATTATAACTTCGCTAGTCACCAACTTCGATTAGCTACCAACTTCGAAGACCTTATAAGTTCGCTTATCAAACAACTTCGCTGACCAGACAACTTCGCTGACCAAGCAACTTCGCTGACCAAGCAACTTTGCTAAAACCCTATATCTTTGCTAAAAATCCTAGTTCGGGTGACGGCAACTTCGCCTGTTGAACGGCTTGTTTTGGCAGGTTTGAAACGGATGATTTTGAAGGTTGCGAGAGTGATGAGAAGGTGCAATTGATGAGTATTGTAGAGAAACTGACAAAAAAGGGGTATCTCAACGTAAAACAGTTCCGTGAATAGTCTAACGGAGCAATTTTAACACTTGTGTGATAATCCCGAACCACACAATCACGAGCAAATGTTCTGATACCAATTGTAGGTTCCCAGCCGGATCTACACAGGAGTATCTCGTAACACGAGGGTGCGGAATCCACTACGTATATGATACGAGTGCTAAGACGATGGACACGTAAATCACACGCAAACACACGAGTATATAAGAGAATACTTGTTATATTGCCAAGGTAATAACCAAGAAACCAAACACGTAACACGAGAGTGTCACAAAACCAACCGTCCAAGTTATCTCAAATGAGCCGAAGTTAGAATATTAATACCATGACAACTTCGCCTAACAGGCTAGGCGAAGTTGTCCTAACTTCGCTCATACACAAGTTCGCTAAACTATTACACTAGTTCGCTAAACTACAAAGTAAACCAAACAAGTTCAACAAGAACAAAATAAACGATTACAAACACAAATAAACACGAGATAAATGAACTACTGGCATCATGCACCAACAGTATCAGAGATTTCTGATTGTTAGATTGCTCTTAGTTTAAAGTATTTTGATTAGTAATTGAAGTTTATTGATTAAATTTCATTTTCAAGTAAGTTTTATTGAATTTTGGTTGAAATAACAGTTGGATATGTTAATTTTGGATCGAATTGGGATTGAATTGTGTTTGATGTGGATTAAGGAACGTTTATGTGGATTGGATTGAGTTATTGTGGTTGATTGTGATGAGTTTGGTTTGGATCTGAGTTTGTATGGAATAGAGTATTGGTTAATTGGTAATTTGTAATCGATCGATTGGTTAAGGTATACGGGATTAGGATATGTATGTTCACGAGTTGATTACAATAATTTTGGTTATTGATTCGACCGATTTGATGCAATATTGAGGTTATAATACATAATTGTATTTTGGGTTTTGGCAAGTTTGGATCTGGAAAATTTCCAGATTTCTAGAAATTTTGGTTTGAAGATTTGAAGGTTTGAAGATTGCTATAATTCGTTAAGACTAATTCGTTATACACGTGCTTTAATTCATTATCAGTCTCTAACTGATTCGTGTCACGTGTAAAGTTTGTTACAACTGAATAACAACCTAGTTCGTTATTCACTGTAGCTAATTCGTGCTCTTTGATTCATCATTAATTCGTTATTCTGATTCGTTATTGATTCGTCATTGATTCGTCATTCTGATTCGTCATTGATTCATTTTTGATTCGTTATTGACTCGTAATTGATTCGTTACACTTAATTCATTACTGGTTCGTTTAGATAATGTTCATAATTCGTCATCCAGAATTCACTTAATTTGTTAAGATTACTGTTCCTAATTCGTCATCCATACATCACTTAATTTGTTAAGATCACTGTTTTTGATTCGTTACTGAAATTTCACTTTTAACCCTAAAGTATGAATTTTGTTAAATTTGAACTTTTTACTTAAAATGGCTGGTTTTATGCATTGGCATCTCAGAACGTACTGATGCAACAAATGTTTCATCTCAAAGAGGAAATTGGATCTCACTCAAAATGTCCCTGTTTGTTGAAGTTTAATGACTTTGAAAAAGGGAACCACGGTTTTTAGCACATCTTGGTTCTGTGCATCCTGATTGTTCTCATTGCCTTAATGAAGTTTATACAGTTCCAATACTTGGTAGTGAAACTACGGGTTTACTCCCAAAGCCTTTTATTAATACTCGCAAGAGGAAAAGAAAGCATTAGAGATTGAGACCAAAGAATACTCAACTCTAACTATGGGATTACCCGATAATATATTTCATCAAGTTGGGAGTATTAAGATATGCGCTTCATTGTTTCAACACATTAAGATGAGAAGCATGGGAAACATAGAAGAAAGCAAAAAAGTGATGTTGAAGTTTCAATTTTGAAACTTTAACTTACTAAAGGGTTAGACTGTTGAAGAGGTGCTTACTCGTTTTAATCAATTAATAGTAGAAATGAACAAATTGAAGTTGGAACCTTCCGAATCTGACAAGGTTGATACAGTTAAAAATTCTTTACTGGGTTCATATTCGACATTCCTGATGGTGTTGAAAGAAAATAATTATTTCAAGAATGAAGATTTAACTGCTTCAGAATTCATGCAAAAGGTTGAAGCTAGAGAATATGATCTGAAATGTCAGAAATATTCAAAAGAAATTCAAGATCCATCTTTTTATGGAGGTAGTATGCCATTAAGTAGCATTGCAACTCCCATTACTGCATTTCTTACTCAGAGTGCAAACGAGGGATCATCAACTTATAGTGATCCTAATGTATGCTTTATGGCATCTGGATTTGCTAAAAATTATGTAGGTTTTGGAGGATCTGCTACTGCAAACAGCTTTTTTGCACCACCAAACGTAAACATGAAAGAATCTTAACAGAATTTTGCTTTTCTGTGTGCTTTCATGACTTCGTATGAGAATTTAGTTGGTAGTAAGATTTCCACAAGTGAGCTAACCGATGAAGACTATGACCTAATCTGATCCAGATGATTTGGAACTTATGGATCTTAAGTGGAACATGGTAATGATTGTGAGAAAAGTGAAGAAATTCATGCAAAGAATGCAAAGAACTGGTAAAGATCTACCATCTTTGAACAAGAGAGTTGGTTTTGATAAATTAAAAGTCAAGTGCTACAACTGTCAAGAATTTGGTCATTTTGCCAAAGAGTTTGATAAGCCAAAGAAAGATTATAATGGACCGCGAAGCCAAGATAGAGGCGTGAAAAAGGGTAATGATGTTGCTGATAAGCCATCTTGTAGTAAACCTTCTGCTTCGGGATCACAAGCTCTTTTTTCTGCAGCTGATGGGATTGATTGGACCCAAAGATTGTTGTGCAACGATAATCAAGAAAACTTGGCAATGTTCGAGATGAATGAAAGATCTCAAGACGCTACTGGGAACGAGCTATCATCTGACAATGAAACATAATCAGATTCTGATGATTCGTGTCACATGCAACCAACTTGTTTTGCATGCATGGCTTAGATTGACGAGAGTTCATCCAATACTGTTTCCGATGAAAAGTGGATAATGGATAGTGGATGCTCTCGTCATATTACCGGCAACATTAACCTCTTAACAAATGTCAAGAATATACAAGGAGGGTATGTAGCGTTTGCGGGTAATTAGGGTGGAATGATCACTAAGGAAGGAGATGTGTCAAATGGGTGCATCACGTTTGAAAAGGTTAATTATTGTGAGAAAGTAGATCACAATTTGTTGAGTGTGTCACAAATTTGTGATAAGAAATACACAACAATATTTAATGATAAGGAGTGCATAATACTGAAACCGGGATACGTCATTCCCAAAGATATGGTAGTTATGCGATCTCCTCGATCAAACGATATTTATGTTTTAAATATGAATTCTAAGGTATCTACTTCAGTAGAAACATTTTGTTTCTAAGGCAACAAAAAAAGACACAATTCTGTGGCACAGAAGATTGAGTCATATTCACGTTAGGAAGATAAATTATCTTATGGCTAATAACTTGGCTAAAGGTGTTTCCTTGAAACATTTTAAATTAATTGAGCACTGTACTCCACTGGAACATTTCAATAACTTGGTTGATGGTGTTGCTTGTAAAAAGGGCTAACAGAAAAAGAAGTCACATCCTTCTAAGTTAATCAATACCATTGATACTCCACTGGCACGACTTCATATGGATCTGTTTGGTTCTGTGAATTGTGCGAGTATTGCTGGTGATTGGTATTGTTTAGCTGTCACCGATGACTATTCAAGATATTCACGGGTGTTATTTATGAGTTCAAAAGATCAAACACCTATTCTGGTTCAAAATCTAATCACGAAGATCGAATCACTGTATAAACTAAAAGTGAGACCTATTCGAAGTGATAACGGTACGGAGTTCAAAAATAATGTATTGGATTTCTTTTGCATTCAAAAAGGTTCATCGAGAATAAAGTGCTCCATATGTACCACAACAAAATGGTGTTGCAGAAAGAAATAATATAACACTAATTGAAGCGGCACGAACAATGCTTGTAGATTCTAAGCTTGTTCAATTTTGGAACGAGGTGTGAATACTGCTTGCTACACACTTAATTTGGTTTGACTGTGAGGAAGCTTCAAAAAATGAGTTATGAGCTTCTGAAAAAGATAAAGCCTAATTTAAAGTACTTGGAGCCATTTGGGTGTCCTTGTACTATGTTGAAGAAAGATGCGGGAAAATTTGAAGAAAAAGCGATTAAAGGTTATTTCTTGGGTTACGCATCACCTAAGAAACGTATATTTAACTTTACTTCGGGCTACGTGGATGAGTGGTACCATGTTGATTATCAATGATACACCACACCTCCCGCTGGTAAAGGAATTGACTGGATATTCGACTATGAGAGTTTATTTAACCCATTCACTCAAATAGTTGACCAACCAGATCAGGACTTGGTACATGCTTATTTAGAAGATCAATTCTTACCTCCAAGATTATCTGATTCTAATTATGATGAAACTCCACAAGATGATATTCCTAATACATCTGATGTGATTTTCATCTAGTCAGATGATGGTCATTTTGTTGATTCCTCCTCGGCTCCATTCCCTGAATCACACGATATTGGTGAATCATCTCATGATGCTGAGGAGAATCTGACTAATTTAACTGACAATGTTGTTGTAGGTTCCCAGCCGGATCTACACAGGAATATCTCGTAACACGAGGGTGCGGAATCCCCACATATACGATACGAGTGTTGAGACTATTAATACGTTAAATCTAAAAAAACACACGAGAATCAATGATAATACTTGTTATATTGCAATGTGTAAGAACCAAAGAAACAATCACGTGATTCAGAGAATCACCTAAACCAGCCGTCAAGCAGTCTCTCAAACACAGCCGAAGTTAAGAATTTATATAACTCGACAACTTCTCCTAACATACTGGGCGAAGTTGTCTTAACTTCGCTAACTTCAAGTTCGCTAAAAACAAAGGCGAACATAAAAAACAAGTTCAACACAAAATAACCAATCTAAACGATTACAGACACTAATAAACACGAGATACTGAACTACTGACATCATGCACCAACAGACTCCCCCTTGGCAGTAGCTTCATATCTCTATCTTCATTCTAGTGCCTTGTAATCCAAAAATAACGTACCCACCGTCTTCAAGCATGAATGCCCTGTCTCACACAGACAGAGACCACCCTCTGGTACTTCTTAGCTTCATCCTTCCACGCAGGAATATAGAAAATCTTCTTATCATTAAGTACCTACAAATCAGCTTGAGACAAATTAACCAAGTGCATGGGATCATACACTCTCAGAATCTCCTGTTCATCCTCATCATCCATAACAGCTTCAGCAGTCTGGCAGTCAACATACCACCACTTGAGATCCTTCAACACATCCTTGGGCATCAGCTTCATCGGAACCTCTTTCAAGCATCGAATCGGATTGTATTTCATCACCATCCACGGCTTACCATCAGCCCTCATGCCTCGTTCCTTGTCTTCAACCAACTTCCCTTTCTAAGGTTTCAACAACTCAAACTTTTTCTCTTTCACACTTTCCTTCCACACGATCTTTCCAACCCATCTAGCAAAGTCGTCATCACTTCGATTAATCAATCTCAAATGTGCCAAATCTTTCGCCTCACACTCAGGAAAGGTGTTGAGTGATCTCAAAGCCTTCTTAAAGTATTGAACCCCATCATATCGCTTTATCACAAACATTTTCAGCTGTTCATCATACAACTAACAGATAATACCTTTCTTTGATTCAGCATAGCCCTTGATACTGTAACTTTTCTTGAACATTGTTGGAACTGCAGGTTTCTTAGTCTTGAAAAACCATTGCGCACAGCCTTCCTTCCATCTTGGCTGTTCTTCCCACTCCGAATCACCCGACACATTCTCATCTTGACCCAGCTTTACCTCATCAACAGTTTGAATATCATGCTCTACACCATCATCAACTATCTCTCCTTCTTCCAACTCACCATCAATCTCTATCTGTTCCCCAATCTTTTCAATCTCACTAGCCGTCAATACATCATCAACCAAATCATCATCATCATTTCCCATCACATCCTCATCGTCTACAACCACTACATTCTCACCACCTGTACTGCCTGATGGACCCGCAGACCCCCCCCTGAGATGTGGAAGTCCCAAGATTTTGTTCAGTTCTTGGCAACTCACCACCTGCCTCTTTCGATGCATTGGGATCATCGTCTTTGTCTTGCCTCTTCTTTGTCCTCAATTCATCACCCTTGCAACTCGTCTCCCCCTGAGATGCTAAGAACCGTTTAAGAATATCAAAGAGTTTACAATGCTCAATGAGAAGTGATGATTGAATCTGATACTCTGCCACAAGGCGCTGAATGGCGTGTGTCTGAATGAGATTAATCCGCGATTGTTCAGCAACAACCATTTCAAGAGCCGTGATTCTCTCAGAGTCAGACAAGGTAGCATCAAAGTCAAACCGCATATGAAAAATATCTTGAGCATACGGTGGTGGAATTCCCAAACTAGCTGGAATATCAAAGGTAGGCTGAATAGTAACCGTGGGTGGTATTGAGACAGGTAACCCAGCAGTTGCTACCAGTGTCGACTCAACAAATCTAGCGACCACCTCTGATGGAGTAAGAGTAGGAGGTGGTAACGAAACAATCTCCGGTGCTGTAAACTGGAACGTGGTCGGAGGAATGCCAAAGGATGATGATACATTCACCAAGGGTACACATGAGGTTACTGGAAGAGGAACAGCCGAGGAAGCAGGTAGCATAAACATACCAGATAACGCTGACGGAGAGAAACGTACAGCCGTTGAACTTTCAACAACCTTTCCTTTCTTTGACCTACATATCACTTTATACAATTCATCCTCAAAGTCCGACTCACTGTCATCTGAGTCTTTCTTTCGTTTGCCATGGATCTACTCTTGTCTTGCCAGAACTTTCTGTGCTTCATCAACATCATCTGTAGAGGAATCTGATAAAGTCTCTTCAGAGTCCTCCACAGCGGCAACAGACGGACCCATCGTCATACCAGAAGCTGCTGCCGTTGAGGCTGGAAGTTCCATAGGTTCTACTGTACCCATATCAAGAAAGTCATTCCCACCAAGGACAACATCAAGATCTACTTGTTCTTCAAGAGCTGCCACATGTTCAACAAGAGGTGCATGTTGTACCACCGGAGGTTGACCGACAGGAGGTGGTGGTTGAACAACAGGAGGTGTTGAGGGATATCGGCCTGTTGAGGTGCAGGATCAAGAAACTCATCTTCCAGAGGAGCAACATAAGCAGGATTCAATAAGTACCCAAACAAGGCAGTGTGCCGTGGGCATAACTCTTCCTTACTACGTGCACTAGAAGATCGACATTGAGCGAAGATTCTCTTAGTAACACTCTCCACATAAGAAATGGGACGACGTTGTGGCAGATTTGGAGCTACGATTGAGGATCATCTGTAAAAATCTCGGGTACATCAAAAATCTTTCTCGAGCCACCGTGCGTCTCTGATGATCAATCTCATAAAAAATCATCTGACTAAAATTGTAGGGTTTGTTGTAAGTCAACGCAGTCATCGCAGATTGCATCATTGCACCCATACCATCTGTACTAGCTTTGCGACCGGACATGCACACAATCAACACGTGCATAAAGAACCGCCACTGGTCTAACAAAAATCCATTTCTCCTCTGAGAGTCCCCCAACGGACCTGAATACCCCATAAGCAGAAACGCACCATCTCTGAACGTAGCCGGAAACTCAGTACGATCCGCAGTTGTCTCAACCCCGAACTGTAATGCTTCTCTGATTTGATTAGCCGAGAACTGTACCACTTGGTTATTGATAGTGGCACGCATAACTGGAGGCTCAACCCTACAGTCGTATTCAACGGTTCTCCAAAACTCTTCGATATTTGGTTGTGAAATAGGAAGAGTAGTAGTAATGGCATGAAAAATACGTGATCGAACTAGAAATGAAATGATCTCAAGATAGTCCTCAATTCCACTAGCATCCGGATCCAAGGTGGTATACATGTTGTGACCCGGAAAAAATTGTCTCTTATCATCTCCACCTTCATCACCACCAGTGCCACCAGCACCTGCCACAGCAGCCACATCTGCAAAAACAAACTATCCAAATCAGATTTCTGAATCAATCAGGTCATAACTTCGCTGATTACCTGTAGCGAAGTTATGTTGTAGCGAGGTTTTTAAGTTCGCATGAAATCAAACTTCGCTTGTGGATAATAGCTCCAACATAGATAGTAACAGTTCAGAACACTTAAGCAAATTTGCAAAGACTAGGTGAAGTTAGTACTCTGGCGAAGTTGCATTTAACTTCGCTGAAACCCTAACTTCGCCGCTGTAATCAGCGCATCAACAATACCTAGTTGTGGCTAGGAATGTTCGATTAGAGAGTGAAAACATGAATATGAAAGTCCGATTAAGATTCAGAAACATAAATTTTCACCAAAACAATCTTAACACGGATTGACAAAAGAGGGTTAAGGGTTTGATGCAAAATCGATTTCAAAACGGATCGTTGAGAAACCGATTAACAACATACAATACAAATTATGAGTTACAATGATCAGACGAACCTTGATAGCGATTTAAAACAGAGAAGGATTTGATTTGATTCAATGAATAAGTTCGCCGAGGGTTTACGAGTGAAAAGTTTGACTACGTTTGACCACCGATGCCATTTAAATACCTTTTGTAAGCCCCCCCAGGGCGTCGCTGATCGATACGAGATCCGCACAATGTCTAGGAGTGCGGAATCCTCCTAGAATTTTTTACGATGTTATAGACGAAGAAAACGATTACACATAAACAAACACACGAACGGGAAAAACGAATCTGCAGATCCTTTATATTATAACCAAACCACGTTACATACCGAACAAAAACAAAAACACGGCCGACCCGAGGTGAGCTCTACCTCGGGTCGTCCCAAACGACTCTCCCTCTCGGTTTCTCTCTAGACAATGACAACTACACAAAACACTCTCACTTTTCTGGATCCTAAACCCTAAACATGGCACACATATATATAGACAAACCAACTTCGCGGGCTTGGGCTTGGGCATGTAGGTGAAGTTGTCCTAACTTCGCCAATCACGAAGTTGTTCTAACTTCGCCTATGGTGAAGTTGTTCTAACTTCACCAACATGTGAAGTTGTTCCTAACTTCACCAACACGTGAAGTTGGCTCCCTCCACAACTTCACCCAACTAGTCGGAAATGCATAGCGACGATCAAAAAATGCACCAACAGACTCCCCCTTGACCGTTGCTCTCAACTCTAAAAAACACAAAAGATCATCTGTTACGAAACATGCACCAACAGTCACCCCTTAACTGATGATCATCTGTTTTCTTCTTCTTGTAGGACTCGATCTTCAGACATTGCACTGTTATCTTCAAGGTTGAACTTCACATATACATGCAACATCAATCCTGTCTTCAACCAGCCGTGTCTGAAACTGTCTTGTAGCTTCACAAATCTACCATTCACCCTGCGTCTTCCATATCAGATCTCCCCTTCAGTTTAAGCCCCTCCAAACTATATCGATCGAGATCTTTGACCTGCATCCCCGTGCCTAATAGATCATCTCAACCATTCGGTTAGTAAGATAAGGTTCAGTATTCAACTACTCAACATCAGGTGATCAGTTTCATCACAAAACAACCTTGACAGAATCCAACACCCATGACCATTAATAAATCCGAAGCCTCTTCAATCACCAGGGATAACGATCAAATGACTTTCTTATTATTTCCGAGAATGAAATTATTTAAGTATCTCACCCCTAATAAATAAGTATCCCAGATACTCGTATCCCACATTTTCAGGTTGAGAGCTTAAACAATTTAATTCCCGATTAAATCCAACTTGTTCAAAAATTTTCACCTTAATAAATAAGCATCCCGGATGCTCGTATCCCACATTTTCAGGATCCAATTCTCGAACGCCTTGAAAATAACATAAATAATAAGCTTTGACCATGATCCAGTAATGAAAAAAACCCGAACATAATCTGACTTTCTTCAGTTGGTCAATCTCGAAAAATAATTATTTCTTGGACCAAAAACACCCAACTAACCAAATATGTGTCAATATCAAGTTTCAATCAATATCCCATTCGCAATTTCAACTCCAAATCCAGAGTTGACCCGTATTTGTTCACACGTAAGACCAAGAGATATCAAGTTTCACTCGTTGTCGGAACAACGTTTTCGGTCTCACAATAATCGTGTAAACCTGTCCACTCGGATGAAAACTCCAAACAATTTTTTTTAATTTTTTTATATATATTTTTTTAACTTCGCCAAAAGTCAACTTCGCCAAATAGTCAACTTCGCCAAAAAAGTCAACTTCGCCAAAAATTCAACTTCGCCAAAAAGTCAACTTCGCCAAAACCCTAAAATTTTAGCGACAACTTCGCCAAAACGGCTGTTCAGCCAAAAACATATCAGAAACGGGCCAGAAACACCAAAACGCAGATCTCGAACCATAGCATAAGAGCCTAAGGCTCTAATACCACTTGTAAGTGCCCAGCCGGATCTACACAGGAGTATCTCGTAACACGAGGGTGCGTAAACCCCACGTATACGATACGAGTGTTGAGACTATTAATACGTTAAATCTAAACAAATACACGAGAATCGATGATAATACTTGTTATATTGCAATGTGTAAGAACCAAAGAAACAATTACGTGATTCAGAGAATCACCTAAACCAGCCGTCAAGCAGTCTGTCAAACACAGCCGAAGTTAAGAGTTTATATAACTCGACAACTTCGCCTAACATACTAGGCAAAGTTGTCTTAACTTCGCTAACTTCAAGTTCGCTAAAAATAAAGATGAACATATAAACCAAGTTCAACACAAAATAACCAATCTAAAAGATAACAAACACTAATAAACACGAGATACTGAACTACTGACATCATGCACCAAGAGTTGTTGTGTCTGAGAATCCTACTCTTCGGATTCATACTTATCATCCACAGGACAACATCTTTGGTGTTTTTGATGTAGGTGTGCAAACACGTCATCAAGTTTCTACTTCGAATGATGCCAGCATATTGTGTGCGTATGCCGATATACACACATCGGAAATTATGAATCTCGCTAAATACACTTTCTTTCTATCTCAAGTGGAACCAACAAATGCTCGTATGGCACTTGAGGATCCATCTTGGGTAGAAGCGATGCAAGAAGAGGTGCAACAGTTTTATCGACTGGGTGTATGGGATCTCATTGACAACCCCGTTAGAGTTATTAAACCAATTTCTACGAAATGGGTTTTTAAATGCAAGAATGACGATCGTGAATGAAGGCATATATTACACGGATATATATGCTCCAGTTGCACGATTGGAAGCTATACGAATATTTTTGGCTCATGCGGCTTTCAAAAATATTAAGGTTTATTAAATGGATGTCAAGAGTGCGTTTATCAATGGGGAACTACATAAAAAAGTGTTTGTTTTGCAGCCACCTGGTTTTGAAGATCCAGATTATCCGGACCGTGTTTACCGATTGAACACGACCCTGTATGGTCACCAACCCCGAGAGCTTGGTACGTCACACTTGCTGACCATCTTATCGATAATGGCTTCAAGAGAGGAACTGTGGACTACACTCTCTTTTACAAGAATGTTGGTGATGATTTGCTCCTCATCCAAGTATATGTGAATGACATCATATTTGGTTCAACAAACGAGCTATGTAAGGAATTTGAGAAGTCGATGCAGACGAAGTTCGAAATGAGCTCGATGGGGGAGATGAATTTCTTCTTAGGCTTGCAGGTTCATCAGTCTCACATAGGAATCTTAATTCATTAGACGAAATATGTGAACGATGTCTTGAGCCGATTCAAGATAACTGCCAGAAAAATCCCTTCAATGCCTCTTCCCGTGGGTCACAATTTATCACCGGACGAATTGGAGAATACCATTGATCCACCTTTTACCGAGTGATGATAGGTTCATTAATGTATTTAACTACTTCTCGTCCTGACATAATGTTTGCAGTTTGTTTGTGTGCTAGGTACCAATCAAGTCCCCAAGTGACTCATCTGGAAGTGGTTAAACGTATACTTAACTATCTGAGGAGTAATCATGACACCAGGTTATGGTATCCCAAGGACGATAGCTTTGAGCTCACTACGTTTTTTGATTCAGATTATAGAGGATGCAAGATCAATTTTAAATCGACTACAGCGGGTTGTTAATTTCTAGGAAGCCGGCTTGTGTCCTGGCAGTGTAAGAAGCATATAACGGTCTCCACTCCAAACGTAGAAGTAGAGTATGTGGCAGCCTTGAGTTGCTGTTCACAAGTTCTTTGGTTCCAGCAACACTTGCGAGATTACAGTTTGAAGTTTCTTACTACTCCCATATTTATTGATAACTCTGATGCTATAAGTATCACCAAAAATCCCGTGAAACACTCAAAGACTAAGCATATCGAAATTCGATATCATTTTATACGGGATTTCTTTGAAAAGAAATTAATTGATATTGAGAAAGTGCACACTGATTTCCAAAAAGCCGATCTGTTTACCAAGGCATTTGATAAAACGCGTTTTAAATTTCTGCTTGGTTTAAATGGATTAAAAACTCTTGCTGAGATCCTGAAACAAGGATAATTATCTTTATTTTGTTTTTGTTTTATTTTTCATTCAAATATTTTATGTTTTAGGTTTTTGCGGGTGAAAATGAAAATTACAAAAATAGTGTGTTTTTAGTATGTATAGAGAAAAACCGAAAACATTGAAAAATTTTGAAAATACAAAAATATTGTGATTTTTGTATAAAATATTTTGAAAAATTCAAAAACATTGAAAAATTTGAAAATTCAAAAAGAATGTGTTTTTGTTTGTATAGAAAAATCTGAAAAGCAAAAAAAATTGTGTTTTTAGTATGTACAGAGAAAAACCAAAAATATTTTTGCACTATTTCGCTTAAAATTATGCCAATTACTCATATTTGAAGGACATATTCGTGTATATGTCTGGTCATGATATTTATTTGTAGATGTTCGGGATAGCCATTTACCTGATAATGGAAAGTAGTTGGGGCGACTGTTGTGCGTTTTATTTAATTCTCTCATTGTGAATTATGTCGGTTATTTAAGTTTGTGGAACATGCTTTCATGTTTTGGTCATGTTATCTACTTGTAGATTGATAGGATAGCCATTAATCTATTGACTGAAAGTGACTGGGGCGATTGAATTTATTTTTATGCTCCTTAAAAATGAGTTTTGAAGGAAAAAGAGAAAATCATAGTGCATTGATCATCTGGTCCTATATCCAGAAAGAAATAAGCTTAAAAGGCTGAGTGCTTAATTGCATTGGTGCATTGATAGGTCTTGAACATAAAGAGATGCCAAATTGAAAGAGGTGTTAGTCTCTTCCAAAACTCTCGGTAATGATGGCAGAAATGTAATACCCTATCATACTCAAGCCTTATGTTTGTCTGATCACCAAAAACACATAAGTTTGAATAAAAAACATTCAGGTTCTGGAAATTGTGAGTCTTTATGCGGCTTAATCATTGGGTATTCATAATCATGAATATTTCAAAAGCTTTTAGAGCAAAGCCAAAGTCATTAAACTTGATCACTGTTTTACATCGTACAAATTGAATTACTGACTTGATCAAAATCCGTTGTTAGTCATGCATTGTTCCTCCCTTGCGTTCGTCTTAATAACAATAAGAAACAGACCCCATGGGACACAATGTGTATAAGCCTACAGATGGACTCGTGCATACTCACTCACGGTAAATGAATCTTGGTGCATCAAACAAAAATATTTTTAAAAATTATAAATTTTGATTGGCAACATAATGGTTTAAGTCAAGTTGGGGTGATACGGTAAAAATCAAATTAAGCTTGAACCGAGATTAGAGGCTGATAGTTTCTGATATTCTGTGCTTTAATTAAACATTTAATCATATCACCAAAAATACTTGAAAGTTTGTTATAAGATTTAAGTGGACAAGAATATCAATGACCAAATTAACGGTAATCTTAATAACGCTGAAATATAAAAATGCGATTGAAGGGCAATTTGGTCAATATGATTCTCTGCTTAAACTCACAAAAATATTTACCGCTTTCGTAAAATATTCAAAAATACAAAAATATTTTGTCTTCTACTTTAATTTTGCTTTTTAGGTTTAAATGTAAATGTTTGAAAAGAAAAAAAAATACCAAAAAGATTTTATTATTTTTATTTTTGTTATTTATTCATTTAAATATTATTTACTTCTTTTTAAGTTATTCGATTTTAAGTTATGTGTTTTTGAGCATAAACCACGTTAAGGTAGTTCATTTTACAAAGTTGGGTAAGATTCGTAAGGTAAAGTTCATCGGGACACGAGTTTCGATGCATTATTTAATTCAGTTATTTAAATTCCTTTAAATTAAATTGAAAATGATTTAAAAAAGATTTTAATTTTAAATTATTGTCCATCCGTTATCTGTCTGGATAACGAATGAGGGTCATGTTGATAACAAATTAAGCCAATTTTTTATTCTTAATTCGCTTCTGCCGCTCTGTAACGAATGACTCCATTAGTCATCCGTTTGATAACGAATGAAGCATGAGGTAACTCTAATTCCTTATTAAATCGTGATGATTTTTTAACGAATCACTCTTACGAATGTGATAATGAACTAGCTTATTCGTTAATTTTGAATTAACGATTTAAGCTTATTCACTATCTTGGAATGTGTGCAAGTCTGACATATATAATGAACAGTTTGTGGACGAATAAGCTCATTCGTTCACAAACTATTCATCTTCCTTACCCAAGCTCTGCCAAAATTTTCCAGATTTATCGACCTTCTTTAAATCCACTTTTGATCATCAATTAAGATATCTAAGGTAATCAGGATCATAATGCGATCAAAAATATCAGTAGATATAACCATTTCAACAGTTAATTAGATGTTTGAAATGTCAATTTTCACTTAAGTAACTAACTTCATAAAACCTAATTTATACTCAGATTTTAGCAAAATGGTTAATATGAAACGTCTATCGATGCTATTACGAGCTGATTCGTGTTCATTATTGGTTCTTTCATCGTCTAACATGATGTAATTGCTTCGGTGATTGCATGTTTGACTATTTATATTCATCATAATTTTGACTTTAACTCCTGATAGTCAAAGTTATGAATTATTGATGACCATTCTTTATGGGTTAACGAATGGACACCCATTCATGGTCCATTCATTATGATCAGCATAACGAATCAACTCCTTCGCTTGTTTTGATAACGAATTAACTCACATTCGCTTCTTAATTCGTTAATCCTATGCTAGTGATTCGTTATGAATAATTCATGTTTAACTATTTATAATGAATTAAGCAACTCATTTTAATGAATTACTTGATTTGTTATAACGAATGAACCAAGAATAATAACGAATGAAACTTAGAATTATTTTGAAAATCCAAAAAATTAAAATTATTAAATAATTTAATTGTTTGATTGTTCGTTTTACTAATTCTCGGGTTTATGTATTTTCAGTTATGGCTGACGAAATTGTTCAAGATACTCCTGTAGTTGATATGATTGAAGATACACTTCAGCATTATCCGACCATTTTGGAATTTAGCTCATTACGTTGAGTCTGAAAACCGAATCCTCGATGAAGTCAACAAAACGCCTGTGATTATTACACCTGGTGTTGTTAGACGGGCGCTGCGGTTTGTGGATAACATGGACACCCCGTGTGATTTTGATAAGGTGTTGATCCGCAGGTTATTTCAAAGAGTCTTCTATGCGGGTGCCCTCGATCATTCCATGTACAACAAGGCTAACTTGTGCCCCACTTACAATTATTTACTACATGTGCTTATACATAGCCTTAGGGGACGTAAAGGTGGATACGAAGAGTGCCGGATTATGCTGAAATCGGCATTCGTCGCTCTGATTTTGAACAAACCGTTCATTTTCTCTGAGATGATCTTCTACCATCTCAAGGAAAACTGCTTGGTCAAAAACCGACGCAGTAAATTCCTTATGTATCCATGATTCATTCAGCTGATCATTCAGGATCTTATTCTTGATTTGGAGATTGATTTGACATTAATAGATGAAGTGCTGAAGTTGGATCATATGAATGCTGACATGTTAAAGAGGATGAAGTAGTATAGGCAGGAGACGCTGAGGACCAAACGTTTGATTTGTCATCTGTCAAATTCGGCGTATGAATGTTCTTCTAATGATCGTTGGATCCACGATCATTCGAATTCCGAATGAGAAGAGGGACCAGGTAGGGAACGAAGGTGGTGATGATGGGGATGAAGGTGGTGATGGTGGACATGGAGGTGATCAACGACAAGATGACGTTGTGGGCGGCAAGTTCTCATGCTGCACAACGAAAGCGTAAGGGAAAATCACTAGCGTCTGAACAACTGCCCAAACGTCGTGATCGACATGGACCTGGTGTGGAGATCGGTCCACGTGAGGCAAGGTCGTCCGCTTTTCAAAGTCCGGCGGTGCCACTTACTACTAGCACCCTGGAATTAATTTCGACGACCACGCTCACCTTTGATCCAAGGCTTGGAATGATTCCTCGATCAGTTATATCTGCTATGCCAAGGACTACTGCTACTTCTCAATTATGAGAATCAGTCGTCCTAAGGGTCCTGTGCAACCAGTACCTCTGACTTTTCATTCGTGACCCCAACCAATCAGATGGACATGCTCTTGAGTTTAGTTCATCTTTATGAGAATAAAATGGCGGCCGATCGTCAAACTCAACAGCAAACGATGATTAACCAACGTTGTCTGATGGGTTACGTCTTTTACTTCCAAAAAGAGACAAAAAGAGCTTCGTGAGATTGTCACGGCTCAAGGCGTGAAATTAAAGAATAGTAGGATGTCATCCTTCAGCTAACGTGCAAAGACGATGAAATGAGAAAGCTAAAGAATGATGATGACGATCCTGATGCTCTAGGTACTGGGGGTAGTGAGCCAAAACAAGCTCACGGCTCATCCTCGGGTGCTGGTATGAGCGGTGGTTAAGCCAATTATAGACAAATGGTGGTCTATCATGACTCGACAAATGCTCAACCCATCGAGTCGATCAAGGCCAACACCATCATGTTCATCGACTTCAAGAAAGGCGTAGTGATAAGCACTACAAACATTGATGAGATTGAAGGAAGGTCAGTTCTTCGATTAGTCCCTAACGGGCGAATAGATTGCATTACTGTTAGGACTGAACGATGAAGAACTGGACGCTTTAGAGGCCCATGCAGACGTGGAGGTAATGAATGATGAGGAAGTATTACTTGATACGACTATTCCACATGGGAATACGTCGTTTATTTACGAAGACGAGGAGATTGAGATAGAAGATGTGACTGCAAAGAAATACCCCGATTTATATCAACGATCAAATGTTGATCAGGGTGTTCCTACTTTTACTGAAGAAAATGTTAAAGCTGCTGAAGATCATTTGGAGAAGATATCTAAGAATAGAGACAAGATGTCTGAGCGAGATTCTGATCCGACTGAGGCTGACATTCTGGGTTGGTTTGAGTGCCAGAGAAAACGGGCTCGTAAAATTATTGAGGCATACATGTACGTTGATCGAGAACAAAAACTGGACGCTGCTGTAAGGGCCAAAGCAAATCAGAAGACAACATTCAAAGCCATGACGACTGTGAAAGGTGACATTGTTTCTTGGTTATACAATTCTAATTTAAAGGTTTGTATTGTCAAGTGGGAGAACAACGTTCAGTACTATAAACATATCACTGACGTTCTCTCACTACCGCGATGGGATGTTCGTACCCTCGTGAGTCGATCGTTTATTAATCGTGGTGGAAATCGACGAGCATAATGGTTTCACCAACATTTTCTTTTCGAGGTAAACCGTGGTTTTAAGTTCTTTAAGCCACAAATTCCAACCCGAAAGCGCATTGATGAGATTGATCCTCGTACGGGTTGGAGAAAACTTGTGCTTAAGGTTAAACAGCCGAAGACGATGAACCATGTACCGGTGAAGACGTTTCCACAGAGCTTCACCTATCATTTAATCGATGGTACTATGATAATCGTACCGGCGAGGCCATCATTGTACTAGGTAAAGGTTTGAAGACCAGTTTTATTAGAGTTATCGACCCGATGTGGCTCATTAACTTATCTGAAACTGACAATGACGTGCTGTTCGTGAACAAGATTTTGATCGGGTACCAAGAAGACTACAACCGGGCTATGCAATTCCAACAGGTCGTGCGTGTGTGTCACAAGTTCGGGATTCATAGTTGTCGTGATTGGCAGACAAATCGCTGCAAGTAATTAAAGACAAAGAGCTCAAGACGAGGGGGTGTTTGTTAGTGCACGGTTATGTCGTCTCGAGTCTTTGTAATTTCCCGGTTGTAATTTATTATTATTTTAATGTAAGGGCTATTTATGTAAAATCAATTACTTCGTTATATATAAGCTAATTCGTTAAGGATGTCTAACGAATTAGCCAGTTCATTATGTATACAGTCCATTCGTTAACGAATTAGCCAGGATTTTTAACGAATGGACAGTAATTCGTTATGTATTTTTCCCATTCGTCATGGAATGTTGACGAATAAGGGTTTAACGAATCACTGATTCGTTATGCTTTCCCTTAATGTTATGTAAGTTCACAGATGGAGCCAGTTCGTTACGGGATGTGTAACAAATTGGGTTCCATCGTCTATATAAAGCTGTTTAGCCTTTGAGTAATTTAAGTATTGATTATATATTATACCGAACCACTGTCCATTCTCTATCTCGTTCAATACTTTGTGATTAATCTTATTACTATTATCAATTATTATCTAATATATAACTAAGATCATATCAATTAACTAGATCCTAGGATAATCAATCTAATACTTTTATGGATTGATTAAGATCTGAGTTTAAGGTATTCACATTGACAAAAGATTATCTTTCATCGGACGTGACTTTTGATTTGGAACGATTTTGGCTCCGTGTTTGGATGAGTCGCAAACTATTTTTACGAATAGTTTGTGCTTTAGAACGCGATTACGCATTTTTCCAACAACGGGAGAACACGAGAGGTAAACAGGGTTTTTCTCCTATGCAAAAATGCACGACGGCAATTCGTCTACTAGCGTACGGGACCACGAGCGACGCCATGAAAGAGTATTTACGGATCTTGGAGACAGTTGGTCATGAAGCCCTTCACACTTTCTGCTAATGTGAGCTTTATTATCATTTTAAATATTTATTTCTAAACCTTCTTATTTTGAGTGCCAATTTTATAAACTGACCTGAAAATTATTAATATTAGGTATTCCACAACTATATTATAAAATTTTTTTGAGGAGGTCGACTCAAAGTGACATACAAAAAATATACGAAGTGCATCAACAAAGACACGGTTTTCCCGGGATACTTGGTAACCTCGATTGCACGCACTGGCCATGGGAAGCCTGCCCAGTAGCTTGACAAGGTTAATATCATCGGGGTGATCACGATGGCCCAACAATTATGCTTGAGGCAGTTGCATCGTTTGATCTTTGGATATGACATGCGCTTTTTGGGATGCCCGGGGCAAACAATGATGTAGATGTGATAAATGCGTCCCCTATTTTTGATCGCGTCATAGACGGAATTGCACCCGACACCTCATTTTCCACGTATGATATCAACTAAAAATATGAATATTATCTAGTCAACGACATTTATCTGGAATGGGCCACGTTGGTTCTTAGCTTTGCGTGCCCGACTAACGATAAACGTCAATATTTCAAGAAAAAACACGAGTCGACCAGAATAAACACCGAAAGGGCATTCGGGGTATTAAAGAAACGTTGGTCTATTATTAGACAACCTGATTGTTTTCACCAAATGGGTAAGTTAAGAAACATAATGTACACTTGTATTATTTTGCATATTATGATATTGGAGTACTCGGGTAGAACAATTTGTCAAGGCGAGTAGAACGATGCGCTAGAGGCGATCTCAACACTAAACGAAGATGAAAAACTTGCTAATTATTAAGTACACGAAGAATGGAAACGAATTTTTGTCTTCGATCGGATTTGGTTGAACATCTTTTGGAGGAACAAGCAACATGACGACGACAACCAAAAATAGTTTTATTATTTTTAGTTTTTATTTATATGTTTTATTTTTAATTTAGTTTGTTTTTTTAATTATTGTATTTTTATATAATTGTGTTGGTTTTTTCGTTTTAAGAAAAACAAAACAAAAGTTTAAAGGGGCTTTGATGCCCGTCACCATAGAGGGGTAATATATATTGAGGCTTCGATACCCCTGGTGCTCATATGACACTGACATAGCATTGTAGAAGGGTTTCGATGCCCTCATCATACGAAACAGTCTTATGTATCATCTTTATTCAAACATGAGCATGGACTTCTTTTATTCCATTTGAAAAAAAATACTGAGATCTTGATAATGAAATCTGTCACAAGGTGCCAGATTAATCCTAGCTTGCGTATTAAACCTTAGTGTCTTTTCTTTTTGTTAGGTTCACATGAATACTGAATAGTATAATTTGGTAGGCATATTCTTTCAATTATACAAACTATATAAGTTTTAACTAAATTTATACTTTAGCAGTTGTAATAAAATCTGAATATCTTTCGACAATACTAATTCAAGCCATATTTAAGAAAATAATTTGGCAAGACATGCTTGATTAGTTTAGAGCATATAGTACCCTTGAATGGGAAAAAAATATACTAAACTCACTTCATCCACCCACATATATGGACTTGGTAGTCAATAAGTTATATAAATATTAACATATCACTCTTATAACATATTAAATAGTTTAAAAAGAAAAAAAATATACTAAAGTCACTTAATCAGCCCACATATATGACTTGGAATAATGTTTTAGTCAAGCACTTAAATATTAACATCTTAATATTAATATTAATATCTATAATATATATAAACGAAAATTCAAAAATTTTAGGTGCCGCGATGTGGTCGCTCCCCATTTTTTTGGAGTCACCAGATTTGCTTGATTTTTAAATGGAGGCTTCTCATGCATTTGAGCCGAATGCACGGGTACGGGTCTTACCAAACCCAGATATTTCTTAAACGAGTTATAACATCTTATTAAATTAAAAATTATTCTCACCAAATTATTGATGTGAAAATCTTATAAAATAGGATATACTAAAAATTATTATATGATTTTTTTAAATATTATTTATAATTAAAAACTAATTTTATAGTAAAAAATAAGCGGGTCTTAGGTCTTACCAAACCCAGACAACTGTTAAATCGGGTTATAACATCTTAGTTATTCGTGAAACTTTTTTATCATCAAACTCTAAGTATATTATAAATTTCATTACAATAAATAAAATTAAACCCAAAAAAAGTATATAAATATTTAAAACGAGTAATGGTAAACAGCCCCCGTGATACGGGGGATAAAAACTAATGAAAACCCTCTAAATTCTCTCAAGTTATCAGATTGCTTTATTCTTAAATGAAGGCTTTTCATGCATTTGACCTGAATCTATGGGTATGGGTCTCATAAACCCAGATAGCCCTTAAACGTGTTATAACATCTCATTATACAAAAAATTAATTTTATCAACTATTTGATATGAAAATCCTATATAATAGGGATATACTAATTAATATCTATTTTTTTTAAAAAAAATATTATTTATAATTAAGAAACAATTTTATAGTAACAAAAATAAATAAGCTGGTCATGTGTCTCACTAACCCATATAGCTTTCAAACCTGTATAACATCTCATTTATTTATGCAATTCTTTTATCATAAAATCCTAAGTATATTATTAACTTCCTTACAATAAATACGAGATCACCCCTTTCATTCTGGGATGACGGAGGGATCATACCATTCGAGCCTTTTTTTTCAAAAAACATATATAAATATTATAAACGAATAATGTAAAACAACATATAAGGAAGTAAATAAATTACAATACATGTTGCATGGAAAAAAAATGAAAATGAAAGAAAAAAAATGAACAGAAAAGAAAAACTATAAAACTAAGAATCTTAATCTTAAATATGTATAAACGAAACATTTAAAATCTTTATGGTTGCTTCTTACATTCTCTCAAGCCACCAGATGGTTTTATTTTTAAATGAAAACATATCATGCATTTGACCCGAATTTACGGGCATAGGTTTCACCAAACCTAGATAACCTTAAACAGTTTATAACATCTCATTATATTAAACATTAATCTCACTAAATATTTGATATGAAAATTCTACAAAATATGGATATACTAAAAATTAATAACCAATTTTTTTAACGAAATGATATTCGGGTCATGGGTCTCACCAAACGCATAGCTTTTAAACGGGTTATAACATCTCATTTATTTGTGAGACCATTTTATCATCAAAACCTTAGTAAATTATTATCTTTCTTACAATAAATAAAATTAAAATAAAAAAAATATAAATATTATACACGAAATAGAAACATAACCCCCGTAATACGAAGGATAGAAACTAGTATAACAATAAAAGTATTGGTTAGTGGTTATTGTGAATTACCCCTATTAGTTTTAAATAAAGTTTTGGCCACTTGTCAATATTTCATTCGATATGCATCATTAGCTATTATGTTCCCCTTACATAACTAGGGATATCAATAAATTAGGTTTGAGCCGGGTATTACAAATCCCAGTTTCATACCCAACTGTGAATTTATTTTTCATACTAGGCCCATTAGTGAAAAATTCTAATACGGTTCATTGTTTACTAACTAATTATATTAGGGAAGACAAACGATGTCAAGTGGTTTAAGAATTTGATTATAAAAGTACTTTCACGCAATGGGTTAATGTACTTTGTAAATTCAATATGAGAAAGCGGTGACTACACAATGTAATAAACTGACTGACCATACTTTATACCAATTGGGAAAACACATAGACACGCTTCGTTTATTAGAATAGATAAATAATTATTAGACACTACTGTAAGTCCCGAATCTGGATCACTACAATTATGATATCAACAAACAAGTATTGGTGCGGAATACCAACACTTGGTGAGTCAAGAACACAAGTAAACACAAGAACGTAATACCGGGATTGCTTCAAAACACACGTATTATTAATATACGTCGGGTGCTTAAGCACTTACAATACTCGCACGTCTAGTAACTCGTAGACGGCCAAAACACAAATGAATAAACAACCCTCTAGTTTTGCTCACTCTCTGCTGAACTAACAACCTAGAACCCTATAAAATGCATTCTATATAAAGGGTACTCAATACACAAGCCCAACTATAGCCCAAAACCCACCGAGATCCATAAGGATCTCGGTTTACATACATAGCCCAATACGAAACCCAACAAACATAGTACTAAGTACAAACCACCAAATATGGGCCCAACAATCTCCCCATTGGTTTGTAGCTTCGTTCTTTTTTATTTTACTATCCATAGGGATTTCGGTATTGCACCAATGTAATTCTTCAATTCGTCTTCGTTTGTATCACTTTAGTCTTGATCATGTCGTGGCCTTTTGATATGCGTCAGTCTAACCAATTTATGACCCAACAACTGTAATTTGGTTATGATAATTCATAGAACCCAATACAACGAGTTAACACCACCGAACATGGTCTACCTAATTATCAGTTCGTTAATATAAACCTAACATTCATGAGTGATTAATAATAAACGGTTAAATAAGATAAGAACTTAATCCTAAATATTGATGAACCCAAACTAAATGTAAGGCCCCGATCCCGGTGCCCTACATTTGGTGTTGAATCTACTCATAAACACAGTTCTAAATATCAGAGTGAACTAAAACTTTTAACGGAATATAAAAACATCAACCATTCGTTACATAAGTCTTAAATTAAAACAACATTCAACATGTCTTTAAGTTCAAACATCACAAAATATCATAATTTATAAATCTTCATATGCCGGCTTCTTTATTCATCTGTCATGTGTACTCCTCAAGCCAGTTGTCTCATCCTATTTGCCTACGTGTATACAAAAAGTCAGCTACGCTGAGTGAGTTTTAGTTAATCAAGCAACGTACATTACATATACATACCTACATATACATATCCGAAGATTCATATTATATACAAAACATGTTTACCTTTCTTTCATATATACGTACAACATTCATGCTTTTATACTTTCACACTATCATACTTTCTTATTTCCATTCCTTTTAGCTTTAACTTACTAATACGTACATAACTATCTCTACGTTTTTAAAGAGCATTACGCCTTACTTCCTTAGATATTATTAGGGTTAGGTCCCTACATTCGTAGATATAATAAGGGTCTATTCCCTACATTCGCATATATTGTTAGGGTTTGTTTCCTTCTTGTCTAACAACCATACAACCATACATCCATAAATACCTACTTTAATATATACATTTAACTATACACATCTATACATACAGTTAGCACATATAAAAAAAGTGTGTTAACCTACCACATAGAGTATGCACACAACCTCGAAAAACATAACATAGAACTCACATGGATCCTGTTTCTCTCGGAGTTAACTATAACAGCTCTCCTTAGCTGTGCACGACTAACTGTGTAACAATTTATTAGTATTAATTAACTACTTCTAACCAAATCATACTTCTTAAGTTAGTGAACTACTTTAACTTATTCAATGGGCTACTGCTTCCCAAATGAACGGGGTCCGGGGGAAGCGCCCCTGGAAGCGTGGTCCTAGAGCTGACACCTTTTTATCTAAAAACATACCTTTTTAGGTTCGAGTTCGAGCCTAGATGTGGATCTATACTTGGATCTGATTCAGCACTCGAATCTGACTATGATTCTTGTTTGTCTATGGAAATCGGCTACAAACCACCCTCTTTCTTGCTCATATCTGAATATGGGTTGGAAGGAGAGTGTTTGTGTGTGTTTTTGAGAGTGTAAGGGGACAAGATGGAGGAAATAAGGGATTTAGGGTTGATGGAAGGTTTAAGGGTGTTAATACCCCCAAGCCCATGGACCAAAGGCCCATCACCGGTCCATGTTTTATTTTCTAGGCCAACACTCTATTATTATTATTATTTAACCTAATTAAATAATAACACACAATTAAGTAAACGCAATTCTTTTATTTATTATTGTCGAAAGTAGGATGTTACACCAAATAATTTGTGATAATTGTAAATCCCAGAAAAACAACTATTTAATCGATTCAAACAAACATATAGATTAATTCAACTAAGTGTTTACTAAAAATTCATTATAAAAATCTACTTTCTTTAAGCAAGTCGAATCGAATTTCAATCGAATCGAGTCGAGTTTCCAAACGACTCAAGTTGAGTTTGCATAATGAATCTAGTCGAGTTTCCAAAACGAATCGAGTCGATTTTCCGAGCTGATCCATTCGAGTTTCCAAAACGAATCGAGTTGAATTTCCAAACAAATCGAGTCAAATTTCCAAAACAAATCGAGTCAAGTCTCCAAACGAATCAAGTTAAGTTTCCAAACAAATCGAGTTGAGTTTCTTCCCATCGAATAAAAACTTTGTAATCGAATCGAATTTTCATTAATTTGATTTGAATCAGGGTTTTTCTTAATATTTCGTTATAAACGTTTTCTTTGAACCTCTTTATGACCATTTTACCAATATAACAGGTTCTGGGTCTTAAAAACTCCACCTATCAGCTCTTGCACAGTCCGAACATCACTTGTTTTTCCCAAATTGCATTCAACAACCCGTTTATGGAAAAGTTTGGGTTTTTTCTTACATAATAAGGTCCGATTTGTCTTAGTATCAGATCTTATGAAATCCAACTTCAAGCACTCAACCTTTTTATCTAAAAAGTACCTTTTTCCGGTTCGGGTTCGAGCCTAGATGCGGATGTGGACTCGGATATGATTGAGCACTCGAATCAAACAATGATTCTTGTTTGTCTATGGAAACCAGATACATACATCCGTATTTCTTGCTCAGATCTGAATCCGGGTTGGAATAAGAGTGTTTGTGTGTGTTTTTTAGAGTGTATGGAGGCAAGATGATGGAAATAAGGGTTTTAGGGTTTATGGAAGGTTTAAGGATGTTTAAATACTCCCCAAGCCCATGGACCTAAGATCCATATTTTATTTTACAAGCCCACACTTTATTATTATTTAACCTAATCATATAATAACACACATTTAAGTAAACAAAATTCATTTATTTATTATTATCAAAAGTAAGATGTTACACCAAATAATTGGTGATAAATATAAGTCCCATAAAAACAGTTGTTTAATCGATTCAAACAAACACATAGATTGTAGTCAACTGAAACATTAATCAAAACTAAATCCTGGTACATGTAACAATAGTAAAATAATTGGTTCATATGCAAACTATACGCCTGAAGTAGTCACGAATGATTGACCTTGCATCACCATCTTCTTGTCTTCAATTTAGGGTTGGAATGGAAAGCCATGATAGACAATGTGATTGGAAGGAGTGGAGAATGATAGAAAAATCCCAAGATTCGTCCAAAACGACTGTGGAAAGTTGAAATTTTGACTTAGGGTTAACTTTTCTTATATACATGGCTAAAAAACGGTTTCAACACAAAAATATCGTAAAGGGTGAGTGTTACGCCCTTATAGCATAGGGTTATGCTCTACCTAGGTAAACTAGCATAAGTTTAGCTATTATCGCCCAGTTCCCTAACCTAATGCGGCACCGGGTTCGGACCGCAGGGAACCGTAGCATGGGGGGGGCTTAGAATCCTTTTGCCGCCGCAAGGCTGGCTAATCGTACGCAGCAGGCTCGAAGACCCCTGAATCTGGAAGGCACATGCTTACACCCCACTCAGTTTGAAGTCTATCTGGTTTTCTCCCTTAAGGAGTAACCCTACTCGCCATGACATAATGCCCAATTCTCTTTATTTTGAGTTATATCTTCAATCCAAGCCTTATCCATGCTTCCTCATTCATAATAATTGATTATTATTCATATTCAAGGATATGAAATAGCTTGTTTAAGCTCCAATTACCTGCAAACATAAAATAACTCAAAGTAATTATGTTTGATACATATTTTAAAATTATAATACATGATAATAAACATTAAAGCACATCCTTTTACCTACTTATCATGTAGATCTAGCAAAATTGTAATGACCTTCGATAATATTCCCAAAACAACCAAGACCAAAACTTCTAATGTTTACGACGACAACCAATATAAGAAAATAATTTTTTTTATTTTTATCTTCTTCGCGCTACGCAATGAATATTACCAAACCCATTGCGATCCACGAAGCCTTATAATTATCCAGAAACTTTGGTTCTGTCGTGCTACGCAACAGGCAAGTAATTAACCCATCACGCTACGCGAAGTGGAGTTTAACTAGCCGTGGCATGTTACATGCTACTTGTCAGGCCACGTAACATAGCTAGGGATGACTTGACAATTCTACAAAGCCATCGCGCTATGTGATGTCTTTATCTTAAAGCTATCACGATACGCGGCCATTATAGAAATCTACTATAAAAAGGAGGTAATCAAGGCCTTGTTTCATCGTTCAAATATCTCTCTCCCTCTCGTTTTCTCTTATAAATGAACCACTAGAAGCTACAACGATACCCTGTATGATCTATCGGGACTTTGACACATGAATCCAAATATCATCCTGAACAAGGTGAGAGTTTGTGTCATCGTGTAAACTTTTAAATCTCGTGGTTATCGTTAAAGCTTTTAAGTTTAATCTAATACTTACTGCATTGTATTAAATTAGGCTCTTAATACCAACAAGCTCATAATTTGTAAACTTGCAAGGCGAAACATTCGATTTTTTTGTCACTAATGGCATGTTGGGTTTTATATACAAAACACACACACACATATATATATATATATAGGGTGAGGTTATAATAAGAAGTGTAAGAAGTAATTTGGTGCGTTAGATATGTTGATCCGACTATGGATATGGAAAGTGTGTTTATTGTGAGGTGTGTTTTATTTTAGTTGCAGTGTGTTTAATTAGATCTAATGGTGAAAACTCACTTCCTACATTTCTTAGGAAAAATCTAATTCTTATTATAACCTTGCTCTCTCTCTATCTCTCTCTCTCTCTCTCTATATATATATATATATACACATGATCAAATACATTTTATGTTTAACATGAAAATAGTGAGAAACAAGTTTCTGTTATCATTAGGTTTATTTTTATAAGTGTTTGCTGTTATTTTTTGCTCGTATTTGCTAATTTTCGATTTTAAGACGTTATAAGTATTTGCTGATTTATATTTGTTGTTGTTATTAGATTTTTTTCTTTGGTTAATATAAGTATTTTCTGTTATCATTTTTTTTCTTGATTTTTATTCTTTTGTTGTAATTTTTAGGTTTTTTCCTTTTTATTATAAACCATTGCTTCTGTAGATTAGTATTGTTGTTGGTATTGTTTCTTACGTTCTCATGTTAAGATTAAAATGTACATGAATATTCCCCTATATATATATATCATTACTTATTTGACAAGAGTTAGCCATTAAGTAATATGATCACAATCACATATAAGATCGAGTGACAAATACCTTTTAGTAATTTGTAAGCATGCAAATGTGATAACATCTTAATGTTATATTGTAAAAATGTGTTATTTACAAATGAATATACTCACTAGTATTTCCTACTTATCAGATATTTATAAAAATGTTTCAATTGACATGTTGATGTGCGTGTAATAGTATAGAAAAATGTGTTACGTTTTTTAAGGTTTGTTCACACAATGTATAGTTTTAAATTCATAAAACTGATTATTATCTAAACTAAACCACACACAAATAGGCAAGTGTACTTATCGTATATGTATGAACCAAGTATCGATCCACGGACACACTTGTTTGAGTTTTACTACTAAATTGTTGTATTTATTTTAACCAGAAGTGAATATCATATTAGCTTTGGTTTGATAAGTAAGTTTTCTAAAGTGAAATTAAAGACATAAATTAAAAGACAATATTTTTGGTTTTTATATTTTTTATAATGAAGATTTAAGATAAATATGTATCATCTTGTTTAAACATCTCTTAACTTTGGTTTAACAATGAATTAGTAAACATGTGATATTAGCTTGCTATGGTGATTAAATTTGGGAATAACAACTTATTCTTAAGTCATGTTAATCCATGATAACTAAAGAAAGAGATATGCATAACTTCATGATCTCCACTAAAACATCATTTTATGTATGCAAGTGGTTTATGATAGACATTTGTAAAATAACTCACTTATACGATGAGACAATCCCTTAAATTACTAAGTGAATTGTCCTTGATACTTTAGTAAAAATAACCTTTGTATTACACATAATATATCAATTAAGATTAGTTGAGTCGTAAAGGATTGACCTTGAATTATCAAATCTTTATCCACACAACTCTTGGACTATTATAGAACTCATGTAATAACCACCCAAGAGTTATTTAATATGTTATGTTGCACACTCACTTAACGAGTAATTAACGGATCATAGTTGATGAATATCAACAATTCGTTTCCACAAACATTATTGATTATTCCCCTTCTAAAATGATTAATTACTACTAACATTCCACTTGGTCCATGTCAATATTAGGATTCATGTTTTCCCCCAACCAACCTCTTGATAGAATGGTGATTCCTCGACTTATCTTGAGGCGTGGAACTTGGTGGCTCATTTAAAGATTCTTAATTTATTAACCAAGTCCCCACAAGAGTGACAGTTCCCCGGCTTACTGTTAAGCTTGGAACTTGGTTTCTATTATAGGGTTTGCCAAGGCTTCGCAAGACTAGCAGTTTCTCGAATTATCGTTAAGCTTGACAGTTGGGGTATCTTTTAATAGTATTTTAACATTCCTTATCAAGTGCTAATTGCAACATAATCATTACTTATTATAAACCGATCACATGTAAACTATAATTATTAAACTTTAGTTAAGATTCATTAATAACCAAGATGATACTATGAAAGTTTAGCCAATAATAACATAATGTTGATCATCCAAGTAATAGATACAAACATGATCAAATTAAAACAATCAAACCAATTTGGATGACTAATCTTTGATGCTAATGACTTCTTCCAAGAGCTTAATCTCCTTAATCTTCAAGGGTAGGATGAATGAGATTCATTCCCTTATTAATGGTGGTGAAAAGATGTGGTTGAAGTGGAGTAAATGAGGTTGGAAGGTGTATTGAATGAAGAAGATGAACATTCAATTTTAGGCTGTCCAGGTGCCCTTAGCACGACCGTGGTGATGCATTAAATGCTTCATCATCAGTTCGTACAACATGGGTTAACACGGTCGTGTTAAGCAAGCACGATAGTGCTGAGTCCACAACAGTCCAAATCTCATCCAGTTTTGGCATTTTCTCTTATACTGAATGCATGACCGTCTTTTGGGAAGGCATGGTCATGTTTTGCTTCAAAACCTTCTATTTTGTATTTTTCCTTTTGTTCTTGATAACATGGGTGTGTCTAGGTTAACATAGCCATGTTTTGGCAGAGTTTTGTCTTTACTTCGTATGCTCTAGGCATGGCCTTGTCTTGATTCACCATGGGGTGTGTTAAGTCTGCTTTCACCATTTATCTCTGTTTTTCTATGCATATCGACTTGTTTTATTTCTCAGGGATATATTTACCTATAGATAGAAATTATAGACATTAGTGGTTATTTATCGTAATATATTTGCCGATATTACGCTTATTTGGAGATATTTTCGTGCTGAAAAGATGTATAGATTCTTATAAATCAAATCTCCCCACACTTGAACCTTGCTTGTCCTCAAGCAAGCTTTGAAAAAATTCTTTTGAACAACACATAAACCGAAGCTAAACATCCAAGAAATTTTAGAAAGTCCCAAAAATTCATAAGAGCAAAACATGTTAGTATTTGCAATGATAATTTTTAACACTATGGTTTCCTTTTATGAACTTCATCTTATGGAAAACGTCGCGTGCTCGCAATGTTCACACACACTTGGCTTTATATATGAACACACACGTAATGTTGTATGTATAAACACTCTTAGACAATATACGACTTATATAAAATACGCTTGTCGACAGATCAATTCTCCACCCACTTAGTGAAGTGCTGCATACGTCAAAAGATATTATATTTCCAAAGGTTTCGGTATGTGGGTGATAGGTTTTGTCAGGTAATTTGTCAAAGATTGGTTTTATCATCAAGAACGGTTTTTAGGTCATATCATCAAGAACGGTTTTATCTAAGATGTTGATAGTTCTTCCTCAACCCAGCTCTGAACATAAGTTCTCATTCTGATGGATCATTCGACTATGAGTCTAATAGCCCCCACTGTCATTAGTTCGGTATATTCATATTGATATTTGGTTTGACTCACTCTACATCTTTTTTCGTAAGTCCAGTTTCCGCAGTCCAAGCATCGTTCAAATCTATTCGCTCGTCTTTTCATTGCACTTAGGGAGAAAAATTCTCTCCCTAAGTTCTGGAGGCAACCTATGTTTTTCGAATTGTAGCCAGCAAAGTAAATTGAAATCCAAAGAATACATTCCAGTTCTTTAGGGTCTGCCAGTAAAATACCAATGTTGAACTCTACCGGTAAAAGGGTGATTTGGTAGGATAGGTTTTTTGGTAGTTGTGGTGATTGGTAAAGGTTTATGTCGGTGTTTGTGGTTTTGGAAATATATTAACTTAATTTTCGTGCGACATTTCGTCTAATCTCAAATAGAATTCTCAAGACAAGGTCTAATCTTGCAAGAAGTACCTGACTCACTCAAAAGTATCCAATATATGAGTATTTTTCTGAATATATGCATGAAGGCTTAATTCTCACATACGGAAGGATTGGGTGAAAACACTATATTTTGCATAAAGTTAATCTTAATATTGCAAACCATATTTTTATTTTTATCACTATTGGAGCAGACTAATATTGCTCGAATGTTTCTCGTTATTTCCTAGTCACTTGTTTTGTCAAAACTAATAAAAAAGCTAAAGGTTTTATTGTTGCAAAAACATATTTGCTCAAAAATTTCGCTTTTAGACTTGGTTTGGCCAAGTGTAAACCACGTCCCCACACTTAAATATCACATTGTCCTCATTGTGAAAAGATTTAAAAATTGTCAGGTCCCCGATTGTTGGTAGATCGTTAACAAATAAGGTCATAACTCACACAATAAAGTGTTGACAAGAGAGTTAATGACGGGTTGCTAAATTTAGAAAGAAAACCGTTTGATAAAGGCGGAATCAATAACAAACGACTTAGTTGCTGAACAATTAATCAAAGGTAACTAACACACAAGATTCACTCAAAATATTTCCATTTATATAATATCAAATCATACAAACGATAATCTATCTAGGGTTTCTTGATGGGAAATTTGTATCCGTACGATTCTAAGAACGGCTGTCTCTCACAAAATATTCTCTCTTAATTCGTATTAAGCCGCTTCTAGGAGGTGTGCCCTAATTATTCCTTTTATAGGCATGACACCTCCTTTACAACTGTCATTCCTTTTAGAAACCCTAAATATAACGTACATATTCAAATTACATATTCAAAGCTATGCTAAGTGTAATATAAGTCTTC
This sequence comes from Bidens hawaiensis, assembly GCF_021521415.1. Lineage (NCBI taxonomy): Eukaryota > Viridiplantae > Streptophyta > Magnoliopsida > Asterales > Asteraceae > Bidens > Bidens hawaiensis. The sequence goes on from NW_027492661.1 coordinate 386,651, forward strand.
CGGGTAGGCTTTGTAGAAGTAAACTTCTCTGAGTAGACTTTGTGCTCTGCCTACCTTGTTAGACTTAATAACCTTGAAGTGTGACCGGGAACAGTTTTCCGGGTATGCTTTACTTGGAGTATTAAGCAGACTTCAATCTTCTTGATTATATAAGACTTTGCCCGACATAATCCAACGAGCAACGTTGTTCTTAAATGGTCCCATCAACTCCTTGCTTGGAATTAGCTTATTAGCAAAGCGTGCTTGGGAGCACTGTACCCTGCTTTAGTTGAACCCTGCCCGATGTTACTTGAGATATTTCATTACACATCAAGCTTACTCGGACCGCTGTATTATTAAAGAATACCTCGCCCGATCTTCCAATCACTTGGCTTTATGAGCTAGGTTATCCAAGAGCTTACTCTGAAGTAAACCTTACTTGGCTATGAAGAACAGACTTGCTTGATATAGTGAACCTTGCCCAGGTATACACTAACTAGTGAATCCTGCCCGGATATACACTTAAGAAGACTTCTAGAAGATAACCTTGCCCGATAGGTAAAATATAATGCCCGGCTAAGTATAACCTTGCTCGGATGTCTCAGGTGTGCCCGGTTCCATACTTAGTGATATCTGAGGAGGTTGAGAAGATTCCAATCTTAATTGTAATCAGTTTTGGGTCAAATCTTGACTCAACAATCTCCCACTAGATTGGAACACCTCAGCTGTCCCAAAACACTTCTACAGTTACTTACACATGATTAAAATACACATCAAATCAAAAGTAAATTTTACATATTCAAAAACATAAGCAAATTACATAATCAAAGACTGTTCGAAGACATTACATATCAAATTCCTATTCTATGAGTCTTGTCTTCTTCTTGCATCATAGTAGACTTGTCTTCTATTCACAATTACAGTTGCTGCTCTTTGTCTAAAGATATCAAGGACTTGGTAATGAGTGTGATCTTCAGGAATGACCAAATCTCTAATATCTCTCAGATCTTCAAAGTGTAGGTAGGTCAGATCTTCTAATTATGCCCAAAATAAGCCCTTCTGAGTTTCGAAGAACATAGTGACCTGTATTTTCTTTGTATTCAATCTTTGTAATGATTCCATTTTTCTTCACATAATAATGTGGTCTTGTCATTCTTCTTTCCAGTCTTATGCAGGTATTCATGTTTGACAGAGGAATCTTGTCTTTGGCATTCATCTGGTAATACAGTTCATCTTGGGCTATCTTTTTCAACTTTTCAGCCCTTCTTGACTTAATCCTCTTTGTCAATTTCCAGCTTTTCTACTCTTTTAAAAATCGGAATCCCTTGTTAGCTTCATCACTGAGATACTTGGAGAGTTCATTTTGTTGCCTTCCTGCCATCTTGCTTGTATCATGATAGTCATAAAGATCAAGTGTGGCCATTCTCTCCAATCTTCTTTCATGATAATGTCTCTCAATTGTTTGCTTTTCATTATCATTTTCAGAGACTGAGAGACTGAGTCAAAGTAGAGTCTTCTTGGTAGATCCACATTTGATTGTGGTTCTGCTATTCTTTGGGGTTCAGCTCTACTTGATTCACCTCTGAGGCATGCATTCTTGAAGCAGAGGGCCTAGTTGGGATAGAATTATTAGGTTTTCAAGGCCCTAACTTGAATGTTTTGATGTAAATCGACTATACCATTTCAGGAGGGAGGTTGACAAGATCAGCAAGATTTTGTCCTGCTTCTTTACAGAGAATAATCATCATTTTCTCTATCCCATGATTGTTTGACAATCCTGCAGGCACAAACCTTCCATCAACAAAGCTTCTAGGGTTCTCACCCTCCCTCAGAACTTTTTTCCAATCAACCTTTTGTATATTGAAAAGTTCTTTCAAGTCTTCCTTTTCTAAGACATTAAAAGTAGCTTCATCTATTCCCTTCTGGTTTATCATTATACCCCTCAATATCTTAATCATTTCTTCATTTTCCCAAGGAATTATAGGTTCATCAACAGGTTCATGTTTTGGTTCCTCTGGGATTGGGGTTTCATCAGCAGTTGCCTCTATTAATTTTTCTTTTTTAACTTCTTGCTTCTTCCTCAAGGTTGTTAATTTTCTCTTCTTTTTGGAAGGCTCAGACTGTCTTTCTTTTTCTTCTTTCTAAATTTTTCTTTTGAAATATTTTTACTTTTTTTCAACTGATTCTTGGGTCATTGATTCCACAACATTTAGTGTTCTGCCATGTTCTATAAGAAATTTACACTTTCCCCCATATTTGCAATAGATCTTTTCAAGTCTTTCCTTTTCAGTAGAAGTTTTCAGTTTGGCGTTCTCAAATTCCATCTCTTTTTCAGTATCTTTGGTTTTATTGTAGATATCACTGAGTTGCTCATAACTACAGTTTTTCAAATCAGCTTCAGAGTGGTTGTGTAGCTTCAGATACTCTATGAATCTTTTCCTTTCTTTTTCTTGCTTTGATCCCTTTTGTTTAACATTGGATGTTTCAGTTTGTAGCAACTCTTTCAATTCTTCTTTTGTTTTCATTTTGTTATAGAGTGCTTCAACTGCATCCTTTTCTAAGCAATCAATCATGCTGGGTGTTATACCTCTCTCCAACAGATAACCACATTTTCCTCCAAATTTTTCTTTCAAAGCTTCATGTTTTTCAGCCTCTTCATTTTCTTTAACAAATTTTTCTTTTATCTCTTCCCTTTTCCTTTCATAGGCTTCTCTCAACTTGTCAATCTTGAAGTGAGATAAATCTTTGTCAGAATACCCATGAGTTCTCAAATAATCTCTGTATTTCTGGGCATCCCTGTTCTTTTGTTGTATCAACTTCTCAATTGTGTCTCTCTCTTTGTTCAATCTTTTCTTCAGTTCATCATCATTTAAATCAGCTAAGCTCTCAAAGCATATGCCATAGCTTCTCAATTTCACAATCAAAGGATTTTTCCTTTTATCATCCAAATGACTTTACTCAATGTTTGCCCTCTGTTCATCAGTCACTGTAACTTGTGGGGAAATAACATCAGCAGTTTCAGTATCCTTTCCCTGATCATCATCATTGTCATTATCAGTTTCATCAGAATCATCCTCCTCTTCAGTAGTTTCATTAACAGCATTTATTTTTGGTTCATCAGGAGTTGGATTTTCAGGGATTCGCACATTTGGCACTCCTTGCAGATGTTCATCAGGCCTTAAGGTCTGCAAAGGGATTGCCCTTATTGGACTTGCCTCATCATCAGGGGTTTTAATAAAGTAATTGTTCTTCTCATCTCATCTCCCTTATTTGGCAGGTTCATCCCTTTCAGCTGGTTTAAATGATTCTGGTTTATCCCTCTTTCTTGAGTATTTCTTTCCTTGCTTGGGATCATCCACACATTCCCATTCATTTGGATTATGTCTGATATCATCTTCAATTTGTTGTGCCCATTTCTTTGCAGCCATTGAGGCAATAGATTCACCAATCTTTTCTTCAACATTCAATTCCATATTAACATTGGTTGGCTCAACAGTTTCAGTTGATTCCTTTTGTGATTGACTTTGAGGTTGAAACATGCTAACCACAATGGCTAAAGAGTTGTCTGCTTCTCAACTCTTTTCAGTTTGATCAAAGCTTCAATAACATCTTGATCATCAGCCGCTTCTTCATTTATCATATTCGCAACATTGGCTTGACTGATCAATTCTTCCTGTACTGCTATCTCCTCAAGAGTTAGGGTTTGGGCTAGTATTTCCCTATCCCTTATCTCTCTCACTACATTCATAAACTTTCTCCTTGCATCAGCAGCAGCTTCTTCCTCCTCATTTAATAATCTTTCTTTCACAAGATTTTCCTTAACATACTCTTTTTCAAATATTTTTGCCTTTCCTTTAGCCAATCTCCTCTGTTCATCTTCTTCAACATCAGACTGTTCATAATTATCAATTTCTTTTTCTAGTGCTTTCAGCTCTGGATCATACTCTACTCTCTTGGAGCTTTCAGGTTGTTCAGTAGATATTGGCTCCTAAGTAGCAGCATTATCTTTATTCATCACTTCATTTTGAGCTTCAGTCTGAGTGTTAGTCAAAACATTAGTTACCACATCAGTGGTAGCCACATTCTCTTCTTCATTCATCTTTTCAATCCCTTCCCTTGTCTCCTCTTCATCACTCTCATCATCATCCTCTTCTCTCCATACAACATTCATGATCTCATCATTAACATCATAATTTTCCTCTCCAACATCATATGTATCACCCTCATACTCAACATCCTCCATCCTTCTTTCTTCACTCTCCTCCTCATCATCACAAGCATTCATAATACTTGTCAAACCATCAACACTTCTATCACTTGCCTCCTCCATCACTACATCCTCAACATTAACAATGGCATCTGTTGGCTCAATTATATTCTCCCCCTGTTTTGGGGCAGCTGAGGTCTTCTCAACCTCCTGCTCCAGGGTTTGAATTTTTAACATTGCACGACCAATTTGATCAATAGCAATACATTCTCCTTGGTTACCTCCTTATTCCTCTCCTTCAGCCTCTCATTTTCCAACATTAGATCAAGGTTTCTTTGAAACAAAAAGTTGTCAGCAGGAGGGGTTATTGGTGGTGAGGTAGAGAAAATGTTTTCACTGGTGGATGGTAGTGGGTTGATGTTTGGTATTAGAGGGATTTCAGTATGGGTGATGGTAAATCTGAGTGGTGTAGATGATTCAGATGGGGTTTGAGTTGTGGTTTGAGTTTGGATATGGGTAGGCTGGTTTGTCATAAATGGTTGGGGTGGTGATTGAGTATGGCTTGGGCTTGGAATGAATGGTTCTGTTTGGATTGAGCTGTTTGTTGGTGGTGTTTGTGTTGATGTTTCAGGCTGGCTTTCGGTCAGGGTTTGGGTTGGGGATTGGATGGTTTGATCATGTGGTTGTGGTGACATATGTGGTGATTGTGGTGGTGATGGTATAGGTTGGTTAATGGGTAGTGGTGATTGTGGTGGTGATGGTATAGGTTGGTTCTCCTCCTGATCCAGTGCGTCAACAATCATGGCTCCTCCAGCCCCTCTTTCATCTCCATCATCAGCATCATCATCTTCATCTTCCAACTCAGCAACCTCCTCTTCCTCCTCTAACCTCAGCTTAGGAACTGGCATAATATTCAAGTCATGGTCCAATAACTATGGCAAAATCTCAAACGTAATGTTTGGATTAAATTTGTTGGCACTTCCCGGATTTTTAATTCGTTTGAATGTGTTGGGATTTTGCAAAACATGAGTAATGCCAATGGTGGGTAAATCATGCAACTCACTGTTAAAGATTATTTGCAGAAACCTGGGGTATTGCAGAAATCTATCTTTTTCAGCCTTTTTCAGATTTGCTACCATTCCTTCAAAAATCATCTTGGAGAAATTGAATGGTAGGTCATAAATGATAGCAACCGTGGCGTTTGCTAAATCCCGACTCATTAGAGTCCATGAGCCTTTCCACGGGGCAAATCCTTGAACTACATGATGAATTAGATATCTGTATATCATAGGGAACAATCCCTTCTGAAATTGCCCATCGTGTACTGTCCCTTGGTATCCTATCGTTTGTTCAAAAATTCTCATCAGGTGATCAGTATTGAAGTTGATCGGATTGTGGTCGTCATCACATAACCGCAAGCATCTTCTGATTAGTCTTTCTATTATACTAATTTCTTGTTTTGCCACTGTAGCTTCAATCCTTCGTCCATTTACGTCATCATACAGTGTTGCTGAGCGCCAGAAATCAAGTGAGTAATTTCTATAAATGATTGGACACTCAGTGTAGTCAAAACTGACATTAGATCTTAACAGCCACGTTATCATCATCGCCACCTCCTCATTGTCAGGAGTAACCTGCAACATTGTGCACATATTATGCTTTTGTTTAAAGGGATATTTCGGTTCATCATTATCCGCCGTATCTGAAAAACATAATCAAACATATTCAAAATGAAATTAGTCATAAAGTTCATTACTTTAAGTAATTTCAAGTTATAAAAATGAAGAAGAAAGAGAGAAATATCATCAAGAACCTGTTCTTCGACAAGTTTATAACCTAGACACAAAAACCGAGTGTTAGCATATAAATACATAATCAAACCCCATTATAGTCTAATTGTGATCGGAAAACATGTTATTATTGCTTACCGAGTCGGAATTAGAGGGATGATTAAAGTTAGGGTTTGGATTAAAACGAATGCGATAAGTCGGTTAGGCTGATTTTAGAGTATGCAGCGGAAGGGGAGAGAGAGAGAGGGAAAATAATGTTGAAAAAGATCTCTAACTCCCTCTTATATACCTTTTGAAAGTGGGTTTTAAATGCTTTTGTCGTGTAGTGAGTTATTAGCTGTCAAACATAATAATTTTATCCATTTAAAACCTTACCCGTTAAAATTAAAATGTCAAACTTTGCCTGGAAAATTTTTGTTATAAAATTGACAAAGTTTGCCCGGTACCTTCCACTTATAAAACTTTCTTGATCAAGTTACGTTATTTAAAGTCAAGTAATGATGAAGAAAGCTTACCCGAAATACCAGATTTCTTGAGAACTTAATCACAAGGTAAATAATCAAGTACAAAACATCAAATAAGCATCCTTGCTAGGAATCAATTAAGATATCCATATAAATTTCTCAAATATAAATTAAATAACTCAGTCTAGCATAAACCCTAGCTGAATGAGAAACACATTCAATCAAGCATACTTTGATGCACAGTGTGCCTGAGCAACCTTCCTAATGTATAGTGTGCCCGAACAACCTTCCTATGCAAAGTATACCTGAGTAACCTTCCTAGAGTATAAAGTGTGCCCGAAAAGATATCTAGCAGACTGTGTACCCGGAAAGTCAAATTTTGAAACTACCAAGTGTATTGAGGGAACAATAATGTACCTGGAATATAAAGTGTGCCTGGAAGACAAAGTCTGCCCGGAAACATTTGTAATTTCAAAGAAATCATAATCACAAATAACACATAGCATGCTCGGAATGAAATTAAACATAAAAACATCTAAGTGTGCTATAGTCTAAAATTTCCAAAGCATGCCCAAAAATCCTATGTTAGCACAAAGCTTGCTAGGATACTCATACACAAATCAGGCGTGCCTGGAAAGTTATGTTCTAAGTAAATTACTGAAATCTACCCGAAAAAGTTAAAATTCTTCCAAGCCTGCCCGAAAATAAGAACCTTAGTCCAAAGTGACAAAGCTTACTCGGAAAGGTTATAAAATATCAAACCTTACTCGAAAATACATATTCAACTGTTTTGTGCCCGGGAAGGTTTGAAAACATCAAACCTTACCCGAAAATACATATTTAACTGTTTTGTGCCCGGGAAGGTTTGAAAACATCAAACCTTACCCGGAAATACATATTCAACTGTTTTGTGCCCGGGAAGGTTTGAAAACATCAAACCTTACCCGAAATTACATATTCAACTGTTTTGTGCCCGGGAAGGTTTGAAAACATCAAACCTTACCCGAAAATACATATTCAACTGTTTTGTGCCCAGGAAGGTTTGAAAACATCAAACCTTACCCGAAATTACATATTCAACTGTTTTGTGCCCGGAAAGGTTTGAAAACGTCAAACCTTACCCGGAAATACATATTCAGACCTTTTTGTGGCAAAATGCAACACTTTTTGACTTAAAACCTACTTGGCATGACATTTGTTAAATATATTTCATTAGAGATCATAGTTTTAAGAGCAAATGGTGCATTTAGAGACCAAATTTCAGTTATGTTTCTCTTCAAAACATTTATTTTTTTTAACTAAAAAGATCTCAAGAATGGGATCATATTGACTAAGTAGCTTTCTCAATACTTCACCCTCAGCATTATTATGACAACACAGACAGGTCAACAGCAGGTCTAGACTTAACATGATTTTCATCTCTTCGGTGATATGATTAATTTCAATTAAGTTGCAGAAAATTTAATGGATAACACATGTTGTGTTCTGATGCTCCTTATCTATCCTCAAGGCTTATTTGGCTTTCTTCAGATCACTCCAATTTCACTTTGACCCCCTGGTTTTGGTTAAAAACTTTTGATAATAGAACTTATTTATTTGATTTTTCTTTTTAAATTGACAAACATATTTGAGGTTGAACGTTGGACTTACAGTTTAGATAAACAGGCCTTTCATTCAGGATGTTTAATGGACTTATATTATTGCCTCCACCCTTGTAGTTCTGTTATTAACCCTCGTGTTTGTATTTTCTCAATAAAAATTTGTGAACATTTAAATCTATACAGATTATAGGACCAAACATACATATGTGTATGTCCTTCCAACTGGGCAAATGACATAATTTTCAGCAAAGATAACTACTTGAGACTTTTCATTGAAAAATCCTTCTTTTAAGCTTCTATAAAGGTTGAACTGAATAGCATTATCATAACTCAGCACCATTAACAACTTGCTCATGTTGTGATCAAAACTCTTGTGATTATGCAAAATTCATTGGAAAATTCAATTTATCATTTAATTTTGACATAAAAACACATTTGGACATAAATAGTTGTAACATATTCAAATCTTAATCATACATAACATCATCAGAAACAAGCAGAAATTTCTAGCATTCATAGTCTAGCCTATCCTAATAACATCACATGATCAGATATCACACATAATCAAATGACAAATCATGACATTAGGCAAGTAGTTATCAAATTTGACACTTTAAATCATTACTTATCATAATATCAAAAACAGTTAACTGACAATCAAACATAAGCATCAATGATACCTAAGTTGCACAGATAATCACATAAACACATATCAGTTAACACAAAGCAATTAACATATGCAAACATATTCACCCAACATTCAATGTGTGTGACCTCAATAAAAAATAATCAATTAGCACATAGAGACACACACTAAGCACACATCCTCCATCAGACCTCATCTGAGTTGATCATTCGCAGGGCTTTCAAAAGAAAGTTGAATCTGATTCTGTCAAGTGGCTTGGTGAATAGGTCAGCCAAGTTATCACTTGTATCAACTCTTTTCATCTCAATCAATCCTTTTTATTACAATCTCTGATGAAGTGATGTCCGATTTCAATATGCTTAGTCTTAGAATGTTGCACTGGATTTCTAACAGTAAAATTTACAACAGTATTATCAATAAAAATAGGAGTTTTCAGAAAATTCAAACCATAGTCCAGCATTTGGTTCTGAATCTAGAGAACTTGGGTACAGCAAGCAGATGCAGCAATGTATTCAGCTTCTGCAGTTGATATGGACACAGTGGTCTGCTTCTTGCATTGCCATGACACCAGCCTGTCTCCTAGAAATTGACATCCACCTGAGGTTGACTTTCTGCTCATGTTGTAGCCATCATAGTCACTCTGTGTAGGCAATAAGGTCAAAAGATAGGTTCTTTGGATACCAAATCCTTAATTCTGGTGTTCCCTTCAAATATCTAAAAATTCTTTTGACAGCATTCATGTGGGAGACTTTTGGACTTGATTGGAATCTTGCACAGACACACAAAGCATACATAATGTCTGGTCTTATAGCAGTTAGGTACATCAGGGATACAATTTTGGCTCTATATTCATGTTCATCCACAGGCTCCCCCTTTTCATCAGCTATCATCTTTTCTTTTGTGTCCATTGGAGTTGAAGCTGTTTTGAACTCTTGGCATTTGAACTTATTCAAAATGTCCTGCACATATTTAGTTTGGTAAATGAAAATCCCATCAGCTTTTTGTTGAACTTGCAGTCCAAGAAAGAAGTTCATTTCTCCCATAGAGCTCATGCTGTATTTGGATTTCATTACCTCTTCAAACTCCATACACATTTTTTCATTGGTTGAACCAAAGATGATATCATCTACATAGACTTGTAACAGAAGAAAATCTGATCCATTTCTTTTGTAGAAGAGTGTCTTGTCAATGGCTCCTCTTTGAAAACCATTTTCAAGAAGATGATTTGATAGTTCATCATACCATGCTCTAGGGGCATGATGCAATCCATATAGGGCTTTCTTTAGCTTATACACCCTGTTTGGGTACATTGGATCCTCAAAACCTGGAGGTTGAGAAACATACACTTCTTCATCAATCTTTCCATTTAGAAATGCCGACTTGACATCTAGCTGGAACACCCTAATGTTCTTTGAGGCAGCATATGCAAGAAAAATCCTGATTGCCTCAAGTCTTGCAACTGGTGCAAAGACTTCCTCAAAGTCTTTTCCTTCTTCTTGAAGGCATCCCAGTGCCACAAGTCTATCGTTATTCTTAATCACCAAACCCCTCTCATCCCTTTTGTTTCTAAAAACCCATTTTGTTCAAATTGCAAACTTGTTTCTTGGCCTATCAACAAGATCCCAAACATGTAGATCCCTGAATTGAGCCAACTCTTCATGCATTGCTTCTACCCAACTGTTGTCCTTTAAGGCTTGAACAATATTCTTTGGTTCTTTTTGGGATAGAAAGAAGGAGTACAAACAAATGTTTGCAGATTCAGAATGACTTGTTGTAACTCTTTCATGTATATTACCAATGATGTTTTCAGAAGGATGATTCTTTTCAACATAAGGGGTTTGAACTATCATATCTGCAGACATATTTGTGTCAAGATTTGATTCATTGAGTTCTGGTTCTTCAATGATCAATTCTGTTTCAGCATCATGAAACTCTGGTGCTTCTTCATTGTTCTGTCTTGAGGTAGATGCACCATTGTTTCCTATAAACATTCTTTCAAACAAATGTTGAAATCTTGCTGTTGATACAGCTTCTTCTTCATTGGTTTGGTTGCTTGGGTTCTCCTCATTCTGAACTTGATCATTTTGCACTTCCTGATTGTCTTGATTAACATATGCATGATCTTGTTGTGGACTGTGATTGTTCCCTTGATCATTGTCTTGAACTTGTTAAATAGTGTCACTTGAGGGACCCTTTGTAAATGTATATTCCCTTTCTTGACTAGAAACCTTCTTCCACAACTTTTCTAAATCCAAAGTCTTCTTCTCTTTTCCTATAATCACACTTGTCTTGTAAAAAGAATCATCAAAGTCTTCAGGATAAATCTTGAAAGACCTTATCAATTTCTCATGATCAAACAGCCATGCTGCACCATCAACTGTGTTGAACTAATTTTCATTAAATACAATGTTAGATGATTCAATTACACTCATATGATCTTTCACATATACTCTGTATGCTTTTGAGTGTGTAGAATAACCAACAAAGAAGCAATCCAAGGATTTTGTTTGAAACTTGTTCAAATAATCCCTAGTGTTTAGAAGAAAACACTTGCATCCAAAGGGCTTGTAAAACTTTATATAAGGCTTTATATTATAGAAAATTTCATATGGTGACTTGTTATGCCTTTTGTTGACAAGTACCCTGTTCTGAACATAACAGTCAGAATTAATGGCTTCAGCCCAAAATGTAACTGGTAGATTTGCATCTGCTAGCATGGTTCTTGCAGCTTCAATAAGTATCATGTTTCTTCTTTCTGCAACACCATTTTGTTCAGGAGTTCTAGGAGCTGAGAATTGCTGAAATATTCCCTTTTCTATACAAATTTTTCCATGACTCCATTTTTGAACTCTGTACCATTATCACTTCTCATTGTTTTAACTTTCTTACTCAGTTTGTTTTCAATCATCGTCACACAGCCCTTTATCAGCTCTGCAGTCTCATCCTTTGTACTTAGGAAATAAACCCAAGTATATCTTGAGTAATCATCAATGATCACAAGACAATATCTTTTCTTACCTATACTTGGCACACTCACAGGACCAAAAAGATCCATGTGAAGTAATTCAAGTGCTTGATCAATTGAGTTGATGAGCTTTGTCTTATGAGAAGATTTGTGATGCTTGCCTTTCTGACATGAACTGCAATGATCTTCCAGTTTGAATTCTCTTGTAGGTAAGCCAATGACATGCTCACCTTTAACAAGTCTGTTCATATTCTTTAGATTCACATGACATAGTTTCCCGTGCCACAGTTTTGACTCATTTTCAGTGGCTTTGGAAACAAAACATGTACCACACCTTGAAACAGCTTCTTTCATATTAAGCTCATATAGGTTGTCATTTCTTGGGGCCATCATCATAATCATTTCAGGTGGGATTACAAATTTAGGTTTTAAGATGAAATAGTGTGAGTCATCAAAACCAACTTTGTAACCCTTATCACACATTTGTGATATGCTAAGCAGATTATATTGTAGTCCTTCAACGTGAAACACATTGTCAAATGAAACCTTTCCATTGGTTAAAATTCCTTTTCCAACAATCTTTCCTCCATTCTCATCACTTCCAAATGCCACAGGACCTTCAAACTTTTCTTCACAATTAACAAGTGATCTCTTGTCACAAGTCATATGCCTAGAACATCCACTATCCATGTACCATATGTCATTCAGTGGAGTGGACTATTCCTGCACAAAAGAAAAGGTTTGATTAGTTGAGTGATGAAGTGCAAGCTATTTCAATTTGCAACTCATCAGTTTCAATTTCAGTGGCAGCATTGGAAGTGAGTGTTGTTGGCTCAGGATCTTCATGAGTGACTTCAAGAATATCTGAGTTGTCATTTTCATATCCACACTCTCTTGGAGTTTTTACAAAAAAATTGTGTTATTGCTTTCACTATCTGCACTGTCAACTTCTTGCACAACATAATCTTTCCTTTCAGAATAGTTTCTCACATCAACAGTCGTTTCAACTTTGGTTTCAACCTTGGGTTTCCAAAGAAAACCTTGAGGTTCATATCCATGCTTTAACAAGAACTTCTCATCACCTGTCAGATTAGTGGGTTTCTTTCTAGGAAAGATACCTCTGTTCTTTGTCTTGTCACTTCTTGGTGATCCTTGAGAGCCATCAGATTTGACTGATTGTGTGTCTTGTTTGGAACAGATTCTCAAAGGCTGAATGTTCTTTTTGACACCTTTTTCATGATTCTTAGGAGACAAAATTCTTCTTACTGATTTAGTCACTTGTTTCTTTGTTTTGACTTCAGTTCTCTTTTCATTTTTTGTCTCCTCAGCTGATTTCAATTCATTAGCACTTATTGTTTCCTTTTCACACACCTTTCCATTTCCCAGGTATGCATCATACTTTTGCTTGTACAGAACAAAGTCTTGTCCATACTTTGTTTCATCTGGGACATGAAAAGTTTGAAGTTGAATCTCTCATTACATGAGTCTGTGTGATGACCATATTCTTCCCACTTCTTGCACCATACATTTCCTTTGTATATTTCATGTTCACTTGGTTTCTTGAATCTTTCACTTGGTTTAGGTGATTTGACTCCAAGAGTCTTCTGAGTCTTCAGACCATCATAATCAATTGAAAAATGAACAAATTCCTCAATCTTGATATATTGTCTTTCTGTCTTGCTTTTGACAAAGACAATCTTTTCCATAATCATAGGTTCCTCATTTTGACTTTCTCTATGTATTGACTGTCTTTTCTAATATTTTTCTATGGTTTCCACTTCTCCAACATCAAACACCTCATGTCTAGAAAAGACTGGATAAACAGGGATAAAGTTTTCAACATCAACAGTTTTAGTCACCTTTTTCTTGTTGTTTTGTTTTATATTTTCCAACACAGCTTTGCTTGGAGGCCTCACTGCATTGTAGCTTATCTTCTTTCCTTCACAAATGTCAAAAGACACATGTTCTCTTTTCATTCTTTCATTTTGCTTCTTCATTCTTTGTGTGACAGGTGGAAACAGTGGAAGTTTGTCAATTGATTCAGGTTTCTTCACTCTTCTTCCTCTATCAGTAGCCTTGATCTTTTCATCAGTTATTTGATCACTTAATTCACTCAAATTGTTGGTACATGATGTCAGTAGTTCAGTGTCAAGTGTTTGTAATCGAGTTTGTTAGATTTGTGTTTTTTGTATGTAAGCGAAGTTAGCTCACAAGTTCGCTGATACAGGCGAACTTGTGAACTAAGCGAAGTTAGTGACAACTTCGCCTGAACATGCCAAGCGAAGTTGTCGTGATTATATAAACCTAGGTTACGGCTTAAGTTTATATAATTCAACGAGTTTCAGTTTTAGTAACGAGTCAGAGAGTCCTGTAATCAGTGATTGATATCACGTGTTTAAGGTTGCAATATAACGAGTATTTGTTTATTGTAACGTGTGTTCGATTGTGTTAACTCGTATCGTTTTCTACGCTCGTAACGTCTTACGTAGGGATTCCGCACCTACGTAGAACGAGATATCTCGTGTAGATCCGGCTGGGAACCTACAATTGGTATCAGAGCTTTTGCTCGATTGTGTGGTTCGGGATTACCACGCGGGTGTAGAAATCGTTCCGTTCGACTATTCGCGGGACGAGTTTTCTGAGTTTTTGTGTTATACTCACCTCCTACAATCATAAACAACCCATAACACCTTCACAAACCTCGTAAAATCCAGAAATCTAACCTGCATATTCATCGTGTTCATCAGGCGAAGTTGCCGTCACTGTTCGTAGGGTTTCAGCGAAGATATAAGGTTAAGCGAAGTTATCCACAACTTTGCCTACCTTCTCAAGTTCGCCTTTACCAGCGAAGTTACCCACAACTTCGCCTACTTCACAAGTTCGCTTACCTTAAGCGAAGTTATCTACAACTTCGCCAAACAGGCGAATTTAAAAAGAAAGCGAAGTTCAGAATCAGCGAAGTTCAGACTTAAGCGAAGTTATCCACAACTTCGCCTACAGTACTTTTAAAAATAAAATTTTTATTTTTCGGGTTTCTGTGTGTTTCGTGAAAGATGTCTTCAATCAACATTACGGAACTAGTTAAGATGGAAGTGGAAGCGGGTTCGGCTACAAAGGCACCGAAGATGCTTAAGAAAACCGATTATGTAGCGTGGAAAGATCGTTTTGAACAATATGTCAAGTACCAAGATACTAAGATGTGGGTATGCATACAAGATGGTTACATTCCACCTACTGCTGAGTATGAGGGTCGTGATCAGATAAAGAAATACAAAGAGATGGAAGAAGAAGACAAGAAAATGTATGAGGCCGAAAGCAAAGCTCATGCAGCAATTACAATGGCTCTTCCACAAGAGATTCTGCACACTTTCAGAAAGTACAAAACTGCCAGAGAGCTTTGGGAAGCGCTTGAAAACCGTTTTGAGGGTAATGTGGGAATCCGTGCTTCGAAAATTAAACTACTTAAAACCCAGTTCTCGGTCTTCAAGTATCTGAAGAATGAATCACTTGATGATATCATCACTAGATATTATCATTTGATGACAGAACTCAGCAATTATTCGATTACTTACAAAGAAGATGAGATTGTTGAAAAGCTTCTTGATGCTCTCCCACCGAAATGGGAGATGTACACCGTGTTGATGAGAGAAGACAAAGACTTTGCCGACTATGATTTGGAAACGGCAGTAAACAAGCTACGAACTTTTGAACTAAACATGGTTCGAAAAGAGACACCTACTGATCAGGTTCAAGATCCAGGAATGTATGGTGCCAAGGTTAATACAAGTTCAAGTTCGAAGTCTGATTCGTCTGCTTACTACTCAAAGGGAGAGTCGGGCGCTAACTCAACACATGAAGGTCATGTATCTCTCAACATGAATGGTGATGTATGCTTTGTAGCTGGAGGATCAAATGCTTCTAACCCTCAAGCAACCAAGAGTAGTTTTTCCCCAGGTGTTTCGAACAACAACTACTCAAGGATGCCCATGAGTGTTAAATCTGCTGAACAGCAGTTTGCTCTCTATGCATCCTTAATTGCTTCGTATGAAAATTACATTCAGGGTAAGATTGTTGATCCTGCGACTTTGGATGAAGATTATGATCAGATCGATGCTGATGATCTGGAAGAGATGGATCTGCAGTGGCAGATGGCGATGATTCTGAGAAGGGTTAAGAGGTTTATGAAGAAGATAGGAAGGAAGTTTGTTGGTGAGAGACCGGGTTTTGACAAGTCAAAGGTTAGGTGTTACAACTGCCAACAGAATGGCCATTTTGCAAAGGAGTGCACAAATGAACGTGTAGAGCGCACTCAAAACAGGTCTACACAACAGAGTGGGGGGTGTTAATGATAATAGAGCCATGATTTCCAGACAGAATGGGGAATATAACTGGAATCTGCATGTTGAAGAAGTGTTCGAACAGGCCAATTTGGCAAACATCGAGACTGCAGATAGTAAGGAAGTGACTAGCGAAAGTGAAGCTTACATGGCAGAGGCTCAAAATGAAGCTTGTATGGCAGATGTGAAAGATCAACTCACCGAGGTAAGTACTAAACTCCCTTGCACTAAGTGTGAAAATCTGTCTGAACAATTGACAACTATAACTGATCAGTATGTTAGTTTGGATGCTCAATTTAAAATCTTAAAAGAAGAACATCATTTCACTAAAGCTAGAGAAAATAGTTATAAAATAAAAATAAAAGCTAGTGAAAAAGATTTTAGAAGTCTAAAAGCAAATCTAGGTGAAAAAATTAAAGTAATTGATCTGAGCTATGAAGTGTTAGAAGAAAAAACCAAACTAATAGCTGAAAGGGATAAACAGATAGCTGATCACCAGGTGAAAGTGGTGGAACTTAACAGGAAACTTGAGAAATTTAGAAATTCCACCGCTATACTTGATCACCTCGTTAGTGATCAAGGTTCTCCAGTTAAAAGGGGAGGAATTGGATATCATGAAGTTCCGCCACCGTATAATCATAATTACACTTGTGATCCTAGTAATCAGAAATCTGTTGATGTTGATTATAGTCAGACAGTTCCGGTTAAGGTAACTAGTAAAGAACCAGAAGTTAGTAAAGGCGAAACGAGTAAGCCTGTGTCTAGTGTGAAAATTTCTGTGCCTAGTCCTGTCTCATCTAACTCGGACAAGTCTTCCGAGTCGAGTGCGACAAAACAAGAGGCAGTGTTACCAAAAAGTGGGGAGAAACATAAAGCAACTGAAAAGAAATCTCCACTAAACCCGTATGTCCCACCTTATGTGAGACAAACGGGCAGTAATACAGCCTCAACATCTAAAACAACTATGGAAAAGAAAGTTGAACACATGAGTTGTTTCAGATGTAATCAATTAGGACACCTAATTGCTGATTGCCCTCTGAAGCAGAGATTCAGAGGTGTGAGGCCTTCAAAAACTGAAAACAGAACTAACTGTAATTATAATAGTGGTAAAACTGAAAACTCATCAAAATTCAGAAATTGGTCTAATTCAGGTTTTCAAAGAAATAGATCTCAGTTTTTCAGTGCTAACAACCAAACCATAAGTAATAATTCATTTAATTCACGACGGTTTGGATGGCCTCATAGTCAATCTCCAAGAAGGTATCCGCTCAGGACTTAGAGAAATTATTCTGATGCTAACTTTGGACAGCCAAGGTACGGGATGTATCGACCCAAGACCAAGAGGTCTTGGGTCCCCAGATTTTAACCCTCTGCTTTAATCGTGCAGGAACAGTTGAATTGGGCTGCAAACAATCTATGGGTTGTGGATAGCGGCTGTTCCCGGCACATGACGGGTAACAAGAATTTGTTACACGAATGGAAACCTGTTCAAGGAGGAAGAGTGAGTTTCACTGGAGAGAGCGGTGGAAGGATCACAGGAATTGGGACTGTGACGAATGGAAAGATGACTTTAGAGAAAGTGAACTTTGTTGAAGAATTGAAGCACAATCTGCTGAGTGTTTCGCAGATCTGTGACAAGGATTACACCATGCATTTTACCAAGAATGAGGCGATTGTGCTGCATCTTGGTTTTAAGATACCCGAGGATTGGATTGTTATGAGGGCTCCAACAGAGAAGAATACGTATATCATAGACATGAGGTCGACTGAAATGGCCACAGAAGAATCGTGTCTTTTGTCGAAAGCGACTGAATCGGAGTCCGAATTATGGCATAGGAGAATGGGGCATATTCATCTTCGGTAGATGAACTACATTGTCAAGAATGGGTTGGTGTTGGGTGTACCCTTGAATAATTTCAACTTCGAAGACCAATGCTTATCATGCAAGAAGGGAAAGCAACACAAGAAATCCCATCACACCAAGAAGATTAATTCTATAGTCAGTTCCCTAGAACTACTTCACATGGATCTCTTCGGTCCAGTGAATGTAAAAAGTCTAGGAGGAACATCTTACTGCTTGGTGATCACTGATGATTTCTCTCGATATTCCTGGGTATATTTCCTGAAGTCAAAGGATGAAACTGTTCAGATGGTAAAGAATTTGATTACCAAGGTTGAGAATATCATGGGAAAAAGGGTTAAGTACATCAGAAGTGACAATGGGACTGAGTTCAAGAACTATGAGATGGAGATCTTCTGCTTACAGAAGGGGATTGAACACCAGTACAGCGCTCCGTATACACCGCAACAAAATGGAGTGGCTGAGAGGAAGAACAGAACTTTAATTGAAGGAGCCAGAACCATGCTGGCTGATTCGAAACTTCCCGTGGTGTTCTGGGCTGAAGCAGTTGCAACAGCCTGTTATATCCTTAATAGAGTGTTAACTGTTAAAAGATTAAATAAAACCTGTTATGAACTTATGCATGGGAGAAAGCCCAACTTGAGTGGTCTTGAACCATTCGGGTCACCGTGTTCGATATTAAAGACCAATTCTAAATTTGGTGAAGTAGCCGACGAAGGAATCTTAGTCGGATACGTTGTTGGGACTCCCAACAGACGGGTCTTTAATACATCAACCAGCAAGGTTGAGGTGGTGTGTAACACTGATATCACAAGTTACAAATCACCAAAACCAAGCACGGGACCCACCGCGGTTTTCGACTATGATAGACTTTTTAAATCTTTTAACATGCCTTATTTGGATTTTGCAGAAGCTGAGGAAAGAATTGCTACGAAGATGATATGCGATGAGGAAGACACTTTGGTGCAACGACCATAGTATGATGAATGTCAGCCTTCCTCGTCAAATGCTGTCAATACCCCTGCTGCCTCTACTGAAGAGGAATTCATCAATCCGTTTCACTCTCAACATCAATCACCCATTGATGAGCTATCTTCGAACTTGGAAGATAATCTGAATGTCAGTTCGGTTCCGACTACGAGAATTCACAAAAATCATCCTCTGGAAAATGTGATAGGTGATCTGTCCGATGGTGTACAAACAAGACAAAGCTTGAATGAGCACAGCTGTGTTTACACAAGCATTAAAGAATCAGGCATAATCAACGAATGCTTGTACACCTGCTTTATCAGCCAGATTGAACCAAAGAACTATCAAATGGCTCTCAAGGACAGCTCGTGGGTCGAAGCCATTCAAGAAGAATTAGCCCAGTTTAAGAAGATAAGGGTATGGAACTTGGTTGCAAAACCAAGGAATGTGCATGCGATTGGCACAAAATGGGTCTTCAAATGCAAGAGAGATGAGAAAGGGATTGTTATCAGGAACAAGGCGAGGCTGGTTGTTAAAGGCTTTAATCAGCAAGAGGGGATTGATTACAATGAGGTGTTTGCTCCTGTGGCAAGATCGGAGGCCATTCGTTTGTTTTTGGCATTTGCTGCTCATAAGGAGATGAAGGTTTTTCAGTTAGATGTGAAGAGTGCGTTCCTAAATGGTAAAGTCGATGAGGTTGTGTACGTTGAGCAACCTCCGGGTTTTCCTGACCCTGACTTTCCCGATCACGTGTACAAGCTAAGTAAAGCACTGTATGGACTACATCAGGCACCTCGTGCCTGGTACTCAACGTTATCCGACTACTTGCTTGAGAATGAGTTTGAAAGAGGTAAGATTGATAGCACATTGTTCTTCAAGAGAAAAGGGAGCGACTTTCTACTGGTGCAAGTCTACGTGGACGACATTATCTTTGCTGCATCAAAGGTCGCCATGTGTCAGGAGTTTGAGGCCGTCATGATGAAGAGATTTGAAATGAGTGCTATGGGTGAACTAACTTTCTTTTTAGGACTGCAGGTTGATTAGAAGAAAGATGGTATGTTCATTCATCAGACGAAGTATGCCCATGATATTCTCAAACGTTTCAAGATGGAGGACAGCACTCCATACGATACTCCAGTCTGCGTCAACCACAAATTGGGTGCTGAGTCAGACAACGATGCAGACGTGGACCCAACCCAATATCGGGCTATAATAGGTTCTTTAATGTACTTAACTGCTTCAAGGCCTGATATAATGTTTGCTGTTTGTCTTTGTGCTCGCTTTCAGGCAAACCCAAAGGAATCTCACTTGAAGGGTGCGAAGAGAATATTGAGGTATCTCAAAGGCAAACCTAAGCTGGGGTTGTGGTACACGAGAGGAGGAGACTTGGATTTGGTCGCCTACACAGATTCTGATTATGGAGGGTGCAATCAGAGTCGGAAGTCTACAACTGGTGGATGTCAGTTTCTTGGTGGCAGACTAGTGTCCTGGCAATGCAAGAAGCAGACCTCAGTCGCAATTTCAACCTGTGAAGCAGAATACATTGCAGCATCCAACTGCTGCTCCCAGGTTCTTTGGATTTAACAACAGTTGCGCGATTATGGTTTGAATTTTACTCTTACTCCTATTTGCATTGATAACACTGCTGCTATCTCAGTAACTAACAATCCCATTAAGCACAGTAAAACTATACACATTGACATACGTCATCATTTTATACGGGATTGTGCTGAGAAGAAACTGATTGAGCTCGAAAAGGTTGATACGCTAGATAATTTCGCTGACTTGTTTATGAAAGCGTTTAACAAAACTAGATTTCAAAACCTTGTTGAGCTGAATGGGATGATCAATCCCGAGTAACCATGCTTTATGTTTTTGTTTTTAAAAAAAAAAAAAAAAAAAACGTCACTATCGCTTAGAATTATGTCGGTTGCCTCAGTTTGAAGGACATATCTTCGGATATGTTTGGTCTTCATTTCTACTTGTTGAATATAAGGATAGCCATTAATCAGATGACTGAAAGTGACCGGGGCGGTATATGATGTGTTTTTATTCTTTCGCTGAAAATTAGTTGATCATACTTAGTTAGAAGGACACGTATTTGTATGTGGTCGGTCCAGCTGATCCATTGGATCTTCGGGATAGCCGTTTACCTGAAAACTTCAATTTGATCGGGGCGATTGAAGTTAAAAATTTTTCCGGGAGATGAAATTATTTTTCAAGTCTACTACTTCGTAAGAAGTACCTTTACTATGTTTAACAGAAAATTGATCCAACCTTGGAAAGTGATAGATATACTGATTCTGTGTGCTTAACTAGTGAAGTTATAAGGCTTATAAGACTTTAGAACAGTCATTGTATGTCATGGTAGCTTTTTATGGTGCGTAAAAGTAGAAGTGATACTAACTAAATCTACTCGATTTTATGTGGAAACTTCTTATGAGTTGTGCAAGTCTCCATATATATCTTTCTGAATGATAGGCAGAAAAGCGATTACCCAGTCATACACGAGCCCGTGAGTGTTCTGATTCCCGTGAAGATAGCGTGTCAAGAAACTGCAGTGATCCAGATTCGGGACTTGCAGTAGTTTATCTGAAATTGTGTAAATACTTAAAAAAAAAAAAACACAAAAAAAAAAAAAAAAAACTTGAGACATTCTAGAGTTCATAATATTTATACTTCTCAATCAAGGTGTAAGAAAGAGAACGGGAAGCAAAATCTAAAGATCGAAGAGTACTTACTATTTAATCAGACACTACGGGTCGAGGTCAACTCGGGGTGACTTGGGGAAAGCCAAATACGCTTTGAGAATAGATAGGAGGTATCATAATCTCTGAGTTGTTACCCACTTAAGTTTTGAGCTTAATTGAACCTAACCCGTATCACAGAAACAATGAAAACCATTCTAAGTTATTTACCTGCTTACAACCTGTTTCTTTATGTCATAATACAGCTAAACACGGATCTATGTGACAGTCACGTAGTTAGTATGATTCCTGTTCGGATCTTTTCTAAAACATGGTAGTCCCTATCGAGACTGAAATTTGATCCCGTTTATTTTATTTTTAAAATTTTTCTGCTTATGTAGTTGTTTATTTTTATACCTGGTTACTTGGTCTTAATCGTATCATTTAATTCTTTAAAGGTTGTTTTAAAACTTAATTGCAAATTGTAGGGGTTTGTTTTGAAAATTTTCATATATAGGCGAACTTATCCATAACTTCGCCTACAATAGGCGAAGTTATCCATAACTTCGCCTGTCAAATTTTGACCCTATATAAAGAAGTTTTAAGGTCAGACATGTTCATTATTTCAAAACCAGCGAACTTATCTCCGAAACCTAAGCGAACTTATCGTATTATCGATCTCAATCATCTGTGTTCATTCTTTTTCGATTCTAATCCGATTAAAGGTGTGTAGGGTTCTATATATCGTATAATCTTTGTCATAGGGTGTTAATCATAGGTCGTATTGACCCGATTCTCGACCTCGTCTTTCGAAACATTAAACACCCGATTTCAAACTTGTTATTACGTGGTCGTAATCAATTTGGTCGTCTAGTACTTCATAAAAACATGTTTTACGGAGGCCTTAATCTCCAATTTCACCAACTACACGTCGATTGATTCGTCTATCTGTTGCCGATTCATATTCAGGCGAACTTACAGTTTAGGCAAAGTTATCCATAACTTCGCCTGAGGTTTAACTTCGCCTGACAATTAATTAGGTTACACTATATGAGGCGATGTTGTGGTTAGGCGAAGTTATCATTAACTTCGCCTGGACCTTTTTACTTAACAGTTAACAGACGAAGTTCAAGTTGAGGCGAAGTTGTTCCCAACTTCGCCCCACCTCTAACGTCGCCTATACAGAATAAATCACAACTTCGCTCATGGTAACAGGCGAACTTGTGATTTGCGTTGACGTGTATCTAACTTAGTCTGTTTGTTGCAGATATGGCTGCTGTAGGTGGTGCAGGCGGAGATGACGGTGGTGATAACCAGAGACAGTTCTTCCCGGGTCACAACATGTATATAACATTAGACCCGGAGGCGAGCGGAGTTGATGATTTCCGCGAAATCATCACATTCTTACTACGCTCGCGTATATTCCACGCGATCACTACAACACTGCCGATATCCTTGCCCAACATTGAGGATTTTTGGCAGACCGTGGAATATGACTGTAGAGTCGAGCCCCCGGTGATGCGCGCAACAGTCAACAATCAGATTGTTCAGTTCTCTTCTGAACAGATCCGGGCGGCTTTACGATTTGGAGATGAGACGAGGGATGACCCGACAGAGTTTGTGGCTCCTTTCTGTGATGGAGCGTTTTTGAGGATGGGATACTCTGGTCCCTTGGGAGATACTCAGAGAAGGAAAGGGTTTTTACTTGACCAGTGGCGCTTTCTCATGCATGTCATGATTGTATGCATGTCAGGGAGAAAGGCGGGCACTGATGGCATGGGCGCGACCATGCAGTCGGCGATGACTGCTCTGACTTACAACAAGCGATACAGCTTTAGTCAGATGGTCTTCTATGATATTGATCGTCAGAGAAGGGCGATGGCGCGTGAGAGATTCATCATGTATCCAAGATTCCTACAAATGATCTTGAATCATGTTGCTCCAACGCTACCTCAGCGCCGTCCGATAAGATACGTTGAAAGTGTGAATAAACGGATCTTCGCCCAATGTAGATCTTCGAGTGCGAGGAGCAAACCTGAGCTCCGTCCTCGCCATAACCACTGTTTGGGTACTTAATCAACCCAGGGTATGTGCCTGCTCGAGCACCACAACAGGCAGGAGCACCTCAAGCTATACTTGCTGCTCCTGTTGTGTCACCGGAGGAGAACGTTGACCTTGACGCAGAGTTGGCGGTCAAGGATTTTTTGACATGGAGAGGGTTGATCTAGAGGAGTATGTGCAAGTCTCGGTTGAGAGGGTGTCGACTGTGAATGTTACTAGGACAGCTGCTACGGTGGTTGGTTCTGATGAGGCAAGAAGGATTTTGGTAACACATGAACGGACTCATGGGAAAAGAAAGAGAACTGATGATGATAGCGAGTCAGATTACGAGGAAGAGGTACAACAGTTGATTCGGAGATCAAGAAGGGAACGGACAGGTGCAGGATCGGGAGCCGGTGAGAGCTCGAGGGTGGTACGTTTCACTCCACCCGCACTGTCCGGTATGACAATGGTTCCCTCATCATTACAGGTTACAAGGCCAAGCGCCACGGACAATCCCGTGGTGGCTACCTCATCTGCCTTTGGCCTCCCACCAACTTCATTCCAACTACCGACTCCGGAGATCGTTTCGTTGCCGCCTCCGACTGTTACTCCAACGGAGGTCGTGGCACACTTTATTGAGCCGACGGTTGTGGCCACTGCAGGGTTATCGGTGACGATACCACCTGTGGTTACGTCTTTGCCTACTTCTGAGGTCCCGGTTACATCGGAAATCCCTCCTCAGTACACTCAAGATATATCACATCTGAGGTTTGATTTCGATGCAACCTTATCAGACTCATAACGAATAGCAGCACTTGAACGGGTCGTGGCAGAACAATCAAGGATAAATCTTATTCAGACCCAGGCTATTCAACGCCTAGCTGCAGAGAATCAGATGCAGTCATCCCTGCTGGTAGAACATGGAAAAATCATAGATGCTCTGAAGGAGTTCTTGGCATCTCAGGGGGAGACGAGCTGTAAAGGCGATGAGTTGAGGACCAAGAGACGAAATGATAGAGACGATGATCCCAAATCGTCGAAAGATGCAGGTGGTGAGTTGCCAAGAACTGATCAAGATCTTGGAGCTTCCACAACTCAGGGGGAGTCGACAACTGCAGCTGGTGATGATGATGTGGTGGTAGTGGACGTAGAGGAGATGGATGATGAGTTGGTTGGTGATGATGATGTACTACCGAGTGATGAGATAGAGAAGATTGGTGCAGAGATAGTGATTGATAATGATATTGTAGAGGGAGAGATAGTAGAAGAGAATGTGGAGCATGAGATACCAGAAGTAGATAAGGCAGATATGAGTCAAGAGATTGGGAATGATGAGACTGAATGGGAAGAGCAGCCTATATGGAAAAAAGGCTATGCTCAGTGGTTCGTCAAAACGAAGAAACCAGCGGTCCCTACAATGTTTAAGAAGAGTTACAACATTAGAGGCTATGCTGAAGCGAGAAAGGGGATTATTTGCTGGATATACGATGAGCAATTGAGGCTCTTCGTGATTAAGAGATATGATGGCGTTCAGTACTTCAAAAGATTGTTGAGATCATTGAATACATTGCCAGAATGTGAGGTGAAAGACTTAGCCAGATTGGGATTGATAAACCGAAGTGATGATAATATGGCTAGAGTTATTGGGAAGATTGTTTGGAAGGAAAGTATAAAAGAGAAGAAGTTTGAGCTGTTGAAACCACAAAAGGGAAAACTTATCGAAGACAAAGATCGTGGATTGAGAGCAGATGGTAAACCTTGGATGATTATGAAGTATAAGCCGATCCGGTGCCTTAAAGAAGTGCCGATGAAACAGATGCCCAAGGATGTGCTCAAAGATCTAAAGTGGTGGTATGTTGATTGTGAAACAGCTGAAGCAGTGATGGAAGACGAAGATGAACAAGAGCTGCTAAGAGTTTATGATCCGATGCATCTAGTGAACTTGTCGCAAGCTGATCTGCAGGTGCTGAATGAGAAGAAAATCTTTTATATTCCTGCTTGGAAAGACGAAGCGAAGAAATATCAAAGAATTGTATCAGTTTGTGTACGCGAAGGAGTTCATGCTTGAAGATGAAGATGCAAGGTCGTTGAAGATTACAAGACACGTGTTTGAAGATAAAGAGATGAAGCTACTTTCAAGGGGGAGTCTGTTGGTACATGATGTCAGTAGTTCAGTGTCAAGTGTCTGTAATCGAGTTTGTTAGATTTGTGTTTTTTGTATGTAAGCGAAGTTAGCTCACAAGTTCGCTGATACAGGCAAACTTGTGAACTAAGCGAAGTTAGTGACAACTTCGCCTGAACATGCCAGGCGAAGTTGTCGTGATTATATAAACCTAGGTTACGGCTTAAGTTTATATAATTCAACGAGTTTCAGTTTTAGTAACGAGTCAGAGAGTCCTGTAATCAGTGATTGATATCACGTGTTTAAGGTTGCAATATAACGAGTATTTGTTTATTGTAACGTGTGTTCGATTGTGTTAACTCGTATCGTTTTCTACGCTCGTAACGTCTTACGTAGGGATTCCGCACCTATGTAGAACGAGATATCTCGTGTAGATCCGGCTGGGAACCTACACAAATCATCTTGATTAAGATCATCAGAATCAAAGTCATCTTCAGAGACTTGCACTCCAATTGATTTTTCTTCTTTTACCTCTTCCTTAACCACAAACTCACCTTCTGCATTCACCTCAACATTCATGTACAAATCAAAAAATTCTTCTTTGTCATGAAAGACAATTTTGAATTGTTGTAGATATGCATCTCTTTTCTCTTTATCAACTTTTGGCAAAAAGTTGTTGTTGAAAGGTGGTGGAACTGCTTTGTATTTATCCTTCTCACTCACTTGGTTTAAAATACCACATATGTTTCCCGTGTTCTTCCAGAATTCATTCTCAACTTGCAGTTTTGTGTTCTGCACCTTTTCTTCCACAATCATCTTCTTCAATCCATCAATCTTAATGGTGTATCTTTTCTGAGCTCTGTAACTACTAATGCAGTCATCTTCTAAAATTTTAGTTTTTTCTTCACGTATCAGCTCACTAGCCTCATATCCATTGATGATACTTTGCTTCCTAAAATACTCACTTTCCAGCTTGCCTACATTTGCTTTTAGATCATTTATAATTTCATTTAAATCAACAGTAGGAGCAGAGTGTACCTGAGATGATGATCCACCTTATTTCTCAATCAAGGCCATAAATGCCACATTTGCCCTCTTGATGTCATCTGCAATGTCTTCTTCATGATTGCTCCAATCAAAACTACCCTCATGCTGTGTGGTTTGTAACATCCCAAAATTTCTAAAGAGATAATATTAGTTATATTATTTAATTACGGTGGGAAAGTTTACTCGAGATAATAGAGAATTGGTAAAGTAATAAAGGGGAGATAAGTAAGTTAACTAGATGGATTAATCATGGACTAAAAAGGAAAGATGGGCCTTAGGTCCATGGGCTTAAGGGAGTATAAATACCCCTTAAACCCTAAATCTTTCCATTTCCATCCATCTTATCCATTTTACACCTTAAAACACACATATACTCTCCCTATTACGGCCACAGGCAAGAGAAGGAGATCCAAGATCAAATCAAGCCTTTTAGTGATAGATCTTTGGCGTGCAAGCTATATACAAGCTACGAGTTTATAACTAACCTAGACCGTGACCTAAAAACGTTCAAAGGTATGTTCTTGATATTCAAAGTTTACGTTTTTATGAACGGTTTGTTATGAAACTTAACCCTAGAGTAGATCGGGTCTAGATGTTTCATAAAGTTGCAAACTTGATGATAAAAGTGGACTTAATCTATTCATTAGCTAAGGATCTAGCTAAAATGGGTTTAAAACCAATAAAGCTTTAAGCTTTAGACCTAAAACGAGATAAAGGTTTAAACTTTATACCTAAAATGGGTTGGATCTTGATAAGGAAATATTAACAGATGTAAAACAGTTAGGATGAGTAGCAAGGTAGCTAAAACCAATAATATAAACCATAAAACAGTTAACTAAGCTAAGAATGAAATGAAAAAGATAGAAAAATGAGAACTGGAGACATCAGACCTGAGATCTCGGTCTCCTCGAGTTCCCGGTAACCTCGAGAGCTCGGTCTCCTTAAGTTCTCGGTAACATGAGGGTTCTCGGCCAAGGGGTTTCTCGGCCATGAGAGTTCTCGGTCAGAGTTCTCGGCCAACCCATGTTCTCGGTCAGCTCATGTTTTCGGTCAACATAGTCCAAGATGTTCTCGGCTGACCCAGTGTTCTGTTGGCTTTGGGCCTGAGCCCAGTTGCAAATAATGGACAGTTGAGCCCATACGCCTTAATGAAAGGATTGGGCCTGGCCTAGTAAGATTAAAAGTTTCCCAGCCCATATCCTACTTAAAATAAAGCTAGCCCATCATCATAAACTAAGCAAAAGAGCCCAATTGATAAGTGCGTTGGTTAACTAAATTACCGACTTAATTAATTATATATTTGACAGTTAGGCGTGCTCAATTAAAGAAAGGGATTACTATTGGCTCGGAGCGTAATCGGATACAGGTGAGTTTCTAGCCCCATTTCCTTGTTATGTTTTCGGGGCTGTGTGCATACTCGATGGGAAGTGTGAATACAATTACCTTAAGTGGTAAGTGTATGCTATAGATGTTATACAAGTAGCTAATATATAATGCTTGCCGGTGTGTGGACGATCTTCGGATATTGCACGTATCGCCAAAGATAGCGACTGTCAAATGGTTATTAGTGTGTGTGATTGTTTTGATGTGATTTGCTTATTATGTAAATATTGTGCTAGTAGTAAGTGGGTTATAGACAAGTAGTAGTATAGTGATATAGAAGTGGATAGGGGTCTAGTAATAGTGTTAGGGGCATAACGTGAGCACGTGGTAGAGTGAGTCTATGCGTGCCTCCGTTATTAAAGTAGCATAAAGTGGCATAAGTGGCATAAAGTGGCATAAGTGGCTAAGCTGTAGGGGTACTTTAGTGGCTAAGCTGTAGGGGTAATTAAGTGGCTAAGTTATAGGGGTAATTAAGTAGTTTAGCAGTAACGGGTTAGAAAGTGGACTATGCGTCTTCGGACACGTATATAAATGCATGTAGTGGTTGTATGACAAGTTGCTTGATTAACTATAACTCACTCAGCGTAGCTGAATTTTAGTATGCACGCCGGTATGCATGTTTATCGAGATGGCATGAGGATGACACATCGCATGGATTGAACGGCTGGCATATGGAGATAGAAGAAAAGATGTTTTAAATATAACGTTTTGTGTTATGGCATCAAAGAAAAGATTTAATTTTTTGTAACAAATGATTGATGTTTTATATACCGCGAAATGTTTTAATAAACTCTGATTTGTAAGAACTGTGTTTATGAGTAAATCCGACGCTAAAGTGAGGCACCGGGAACGGGGCCTTACTAGTTGGTATCAGAGCATAAGTTCGAGAGATTTAAGCATCCTACATGCTTAGACTCGAACAGAAAATGGCACTTAAGTAATAAAAGAAAGAAGATGCCAGTTCAAGATAGCCATGTGTCACTCAAGCAAGCTCTGTAACGGTAAAGTATGTTAATTATTGTATAAAGACATTTGTTTAATTGTTAGAGGAGGATAGATGCAGGTTAGGGATAGGATTTCTTGATTGTTTGATTGATTAACTGTTTAAAGGTAGAAACTAGCACAAGTGAAATCACAAAGGGAAGTATGTAGAACATGAGGAGTAATGCAAATAGTTAATTACACTTGATCAACGTTATTAACTACTTACCTTACGAATCACGTGCTAAATAATTCCTTGAGTGATGACGTTTGTGTTTTCCCTTTAGAATACAATGGCTGGAGCAAGAAGGTTTGTTGGTAAGGGAGGTCACACTGGACGTCCTTGTGGACTACGCGTTGTCTGAGAACCTTCTGAAAAACCAGTTACTACCACGAGAAAGGAGAAAAGTGAAACTCTGCAAGGACCAAGTAGCGATGAAGGGTATCAGCTGGATTCCGTTGTTCAATTTGCCATTTCTTACGCTGTAGCTGCTGCAGAGAAGAAATTTCGTCAAGGAAAGTCGGCTAAAAGCCATGCATGGGCCACTGAGAAGGCAGGGGAAGACGGTAAGAAGGGTGATGATAATATGGGAGGAACGAAAGGAACCAAAAGATCTGCATATGTCGTGGAGTATGCGGGGAAAAAGATACCAAAGGTCGCAGGAGAGGAAACATGCAAATTGTGCGGGAAGATGCACCTGGGAGAATGCAAGGCTGGTTCAAACTAGTGCTACCGATGCGGGAAGAAGGGATACATAACTTGTGAATGCACCGAGGACCAGAAATGTTACAGGTGTAGAAGGTCGGGTCACTTAGCTAGAGATTGTGGTGGAGCAATAACGGTGGAAGGAACAAGGAGAGATGAGTTCTCGATCTATGGAAAATGTGGGAAGGGACACTCGGGAGAGTGCAAGATGGGACTAGGTGTGTGCTTCAAGTGTGGAAAAGCACGACATCTCTCTTGGGAGTGTAAGTATCACCATAGGTGTCACAACTGTGGAGGACGTGGACACCTAGTAAGGGACTGCAGAAAATCGAAGGAAGGGCGTGAAGCGGAGAAGAATGCTTGAGGTTTATCAATTTTCTCTGCATGCTTGGAAAGGATCATTCAAGAAGGCTAGCTACTAGCCATAAGTTTATTTTATGTTTGACTTATTATTGACTCTATACGTGTTATTTTATATTGAAGTTTAGACTGGTGTTTATTAATTATGATATGAACTGTTTTGAATGCATGTGGGTTATGATAAATAGATGTGTTGTATTAGAGCGTCACCTTAGGAGTTAGCGTGATTATATAAGACAAGGTTTCTTGGGATGACGAGACGAGACTTTGTACATCGAGGGCCTCATGGACAAGCTGCCTTAATAGCTAAAGCACATGATCACCGCTCGATGACCGCAAGGTCAGGAGAAAGAAGGATAACCCATAAAGCAAAGACGATCCAATAAAGTGTGTGAATATAAGAAGTGTTCCTTTTATAAGGAATAAGTTAGGTTTCGAGGATGAAACCACTTTAAGGGGGGGAAGACTTGTAACATCCCAAAATTTCTAAAGAGATAATATTAGTTATATTATTTAATTACGGTGGGAAAGTTTACTCGAGATAATAAAGAAAGGGTAAAGTAATAAAGGAGAGATAAGTAAGTTAACTAGATGGATTAATCATGGACTAAAAAGGAAAGATGAACCTTAGGTTCATGGGCTAAGGGAGTATAAATATCCCTTAAACCCTAATCTTTCCATTTACATCCGTCTTATACATTTTACACATTAAAACACACATATACTCTCCCTATTACGGCCGCAAGCAAGAGAAGGAGATCCAAGATCAAATCAAGCCTTTTAGTGATAGATCTTTGGCGTGCAAGCTATATACAAGCTATGAGTTCATAACTAACCTAGACCGCGAACTAAAAACGTTCAAAGGTATGTTCTTGATATTCAAAGTTTACGTTTTTATGAACGGTTTGTTATGAAACTTAACCCTAGAGTAGATCGGGTCTAGATGTTTCATAAATTTGCAAACTTGATGATAAAAGTGGACTTAATCTATTCATTAGCTAAGGATCTAGATAAAATGGGTTTAAAACCAATAAAGCTTTAAGCTTTAGACCTAAAACGAGATAAAAGATTAAACTTTATACCTAAAATGGGTTGGATCTTGATAAGGAAATATTAACATATGTAAAACAGTTAGGATGAGTAGTAAGGTAGCTAAAACCAATAATATAAACCATAAAACAGTTAACTAAGCTAAGAAAGAAATGAAAAAGATAGAAAAATGAGAACTGGAGACATCAGACCTGAGATCTCGGTCTCCTCGAGTTCTCGGTAAGATCGAGATCTCGGTCTCCTCAATTTCTCGGTAACATGAGGGTTCTCGGCCAAGGGGTTTCTCGGCCCTGGGAGTTCTCGGTCAGAGTTCTCGGCCAACCCATGTTCTCGGTCAGCTCATGTTTTCGGTCTACATAGTCCAAGATGTTCTCGGCTGACCCAGTGTTCTGTTTGGCTTTGGCCCTGAGCTCAGTTGCAAATAATGGACAGTTGGGCCCATACGCCTTAATGATCGGATTGGGCCTGGCCTAGTAAGATTAAAAGTTGCTCAGCCCATATCCTACTTAAAATAAAGCTAGCCCATCATCATAAACTAAGCAAAAGAGCCCAATTTATAAGTGCGTTGGTTAACTAAATTACTGCCTTAATTAATTATATATTTAACAGTTAGGCGTGCTCAATTAAAGAAAGGGATTACTATTTTCTCGGAGCGTAATCGGATACAGGTGAGTTTCTAGCCCCATTTCCTTGTTATGTTTTCGGGGCTGTGTGCATACTCGATGTGAAGTGTTAATACACTTACCTTAAGTGGTAGGTGTATGCTATAGATGTTATACAAGTAGCTAATATATAATGCTTGCCGGTGCGTGAACGATCTTCGGATATTGCATGTATCGCCAAGGATAGTGACTGTCAAGTGGTTATTAGTGTGTGTGATTGTTTTGATGTGATTTGCTTATTATGTAAATATTGTGCTGGTAGGAAGTGGGTATAGACAAGTAGTAGTATAGTGAGATAGAAGTGGATAGGGGTCTAGTAATAGTGTTAGGGGCATAACGTGAGCACGTGGTAGAGTGAGTCTATGCGTGCCTTCGTTATTAAAGTAGCATAAAGTGGCATAAGTGGCATAAAGTGGCATAAGTGGCTAAGCTGTAGGGGTACTTTAGTGGCTAAGCTGTAGGGGTAATTAAGTGGCTAAGTTGTAGGGTAATTAAGTGGTTAAGCAGTAACGGGTTAGACAGTGGACTATGCGTCTTCGGACACGTATATAAATTCATGTATTGGTTGTATGAAAAGTTGCTTGATTAACTATAACTCAGTCAGCGTAGCTGACTTTTAGTATGCACGCAGGTATGCATGTTTATCGAGATAGCATGAGGATGACACATGGCATGGATTGAACGGCTGGCATCTGAAGATAGAAGAAATGATGTTTTAAATTTAACTTTTTGTGTTATTGCATCAAAGAAAAGATTTAATGTTTTGTAACAAATGATTGAAGTTTTTGTTGGACTCGGTCTGCCCAAGACACATACAATATTGATGTGGCTAGTGCGTTATGATCCAAGTCGGTTCATACCTAATAACAAGCTAGACAAACACCATAGATATTTGTTTAAATGATGTGATCATAGTAAATAAATATCAACACTTGATTTTGGGAATTGGTTTCCTAAACAATTGCACTTGAAAGAATAATAAATTATATGGATAATTTATTTTAGAGAGATTCATTCATAGTGTTATTTAATTGGTTAAATAACATCAAAGAGAGTAATATGTAAATATTGTTACTTGGATCTTGTAACATGTAGCATAATGTTACATGTAACAAATAAAATGTGCATGCAACAAACATGAAGGTTGTGTAACAAATTTGAAATTCAAATTGTGGGTGGGACCCACTTGTGCCCCCCCTTTATGGGGAAACACACACACCCAACCACATGACATGCATTATTCCTTTTGTTGGTTTACATATCCAAGAACTCTCTCTCTCTCTAGGCTCTCTCTTTCATTCTTTTCAAGACAACTCCTTGGTTTTCTCTCCATATTTTCGGACAAAGAACAAGGAACGGAGGTGTTCATAATCAAGTACAAATCTTAGCTAAAGTGGTGTCTTGTTAGTGGCTTGGGGTATACTAGCTTGAGGCATTCGGTTTTGAAGGCCTGCATTCACAAACCGTCATCTCCTTCATCTTTCTTTCATCTTGAAAGGTTGTATTACATAAACCCCTATGGATGTTATTTTTGTATGCATGCAAATTCGTATATGGATCCGGGCTTGTGTTTTACATATAAAATGGGTTTTATATTAATCAATATAACAAGAATTAAATTTATTTTATCCGCTGCGTTTTAACATATAATGGGTTATATGGAATTTGATAATCTTGTTAAAACCCAACAATGGCATCAAGAGCCGCTTATACGAATACATGCATCAATAGATCTAAAAATTTTCACCATATGGCCGAAATTTTTGGGGCTTTTGGTTACCCCTTGGTTCTTCAAGGTTATACTTTACATGCATGTGATAATCTTGAAGAATTAAGTCATTTGGATGATTGGTTGTTTTGTTTGGACAAAACCCGAAACTTTCGGTTTTATTATCCTTGGCCGAAAGTTTGAGGTTAACAAGGGGAACAATTTTTAGACATGTAATACTTGCATATTTGGATGTGCATTTGGATGTTCATAACCTAGCCATAACCTTGTGTTTGGATGTGTGTTTGTGTTGTGATTTATTCAATATTCAATTTGGTTGTAATATTATTTTATTTGGGTTTGTAATCTATTTATTCTTTCATATTGGTTTGTAATAATAAGTAGATTAGTTATGTTTCTTTTACTAGAGAAAAATGTATTAGGATATATTTTTTGTAAAAGAAGAAGCAACAAAGTTACGGTTTTGGTTTTGTGATTTAATGGACCTTATAGTCCAAGATGGGATTCTAGCCCAAAGACCAAAGCCCAAACTTGGAGGCGCATGGAAGCAAGGTGCTGAAGTTGGAGCCCAATTGGAAGCCCAAATAAAGTGGAAGACTCACAACACAAGGTGGACACTGGTAGCATATGGATGCAGGATCAAGTGGAAGTTCACCGACGCATGCCTTGTGTCATTCTCTTCCCTTAGGAGAGACCTTCTGGCACACTTGTTTCGGTCAACAAGTGTTGTTATATTTTTTGTTTTATCTTATTTGGATAAAGATAATTAACAAACTTAATATCAACAACTTGCATAAAATTGGTTCCTTAGAAATCATTAGGTAATAAAACTGGTTTTATTAAAGGATAATGATTTCACAATAAAATGGGTTTTATTAAAAGGAACTTTGAAAATGGGTTTTCAAATAAAGTACCATACATTTGAATGCATGCAAATGCAAAGTACATAGTTTTCCAATATAGAATTTAGAAAACTTAAATCCCTTTTTAAACAACAAGTTAAACACCATCCTTTTATACAACACTTAAGTCTTTGTAGACTTGATGTGGGGTAAGGGTCACCTAACCACATTTAAGAAAACTTGTGATCTTGAGGTGGTTTTACAATACTTATGGGATGAGGGTCACCTAACCACTTGTATGTGTAAACTCACACGTGTGTGTAAGTAGGACGACTTGATTTGAAACCATGTGAATAGGGTCACCGGCACATGGCGTTCAAAGGTGTTGATGGGATTAAACATGCCAACTAAACATATGATGTTTAACCGATCCCATAAAACTAGAAGTTGCATAGGGTCACCTAACTACTATTTGAATGAAACGTTGGATTCTAGATTTTAATCAATAATTGTCTTGGAGACATTAAAGGGTATTAAAGATTAAAATTTATTGATATTGAAAATACTAAAAGTGAACTTTGTTAAATTGTGTAGATGTCCGCAATCAACAATCCACCTAACGCAATTATCCCACCCGTGCATAAACTATTACTAAGAGCTATACTTGATAAGGATCGTCTTAACAATAATAATTTTATGGATTGGTATCGAAATTTGAGAATTGTTCTCAAACAAGAAAAAAGGTCCTACATATTGGACGATCCTATTCCCGATGAACCGAACATTGACGATTTAGATGCCTATGCAAATTGGTTAAAATACACCGAGGATTCGGTGCAAGTTTCTTGCCTCATGTTGGGAACAATTATTCCCGAGATCCAAAAGGATTTCGAGAATCATGGGGCGTATGACATGATAACCCATCTTAAGGAAACGTTCCTTACTCAAGCTAGGGTGGAACGCTTTGAAACGGTTCGAGCACTCCATGCGTGTCATATGGAAGAAACCCAATCGGTTTCATCTTATGTGCTTAAGATGAAAAGCCACATTGATCGGCTTAATTGTCCCGTCTCAAAAGTGTTAGCCATGGATTTGATCCTTAATGGTCTAACTAAAAGGTTTGAGACTTTTTTCATGAAATATAACATGAATGGATGGGACAAGAGCATTGGTGAGCTTCACGCAATGCTTAATACGGCCGAAGCGGGAATGGGTAAAAAGGTTTTACCGGTTCTCATGATCAATGAAGGTGGCAATAAGAAGAGGCATCACCCGGAACCTAAGGAAAAGGTTGCCAAAGGTAAGGGACACGTCAAGGGCAAGTTCAAAGGAAAGGCTAAAGCGGAACCAACCAAACCAAAGGAAAAGAAGCTAAAGGATAGCTCGGATGACCCGTGCTTTGGTTGTGGTGAGAAAGGACATTGGATGAGGAATTGTCCAACCTATCTCAAAGAGTTGAAAGCAAAGTGGGATGCGGGGCAAACCTCGGGTACAACTTTCATGATCCATATTGATCTTAATATTATTTCTTCTAACACATGGGTATTGGATACCGGATGTGGAACTCATATATGCAATTCATTGCAGGGGTTCAAAAGAAGAAATGATTTCAAGAAAGGAGATGTAAGTCTCTTCATGAGCAATGGAGCAAAGGTTGACGTCCAAGCTCGAGTAGATTATGTTTTGAAGCTTCTGAATGGTTTGCAAGTTATTTTGAAAAACATTCTGTATTCTCCTAGTTTGACTAGGAATATTATTTCTGTTTCTGTATTAAGATAATTTGGTTATGATTTCAAGTTTGTAAACAATGGTTTTTATGTATTCATGAATGATGTCTTTTATTTTAAAGCAATGCCGTTTAATGGCATTTATGAATTGGTTCATGATAATACATCCATTGATAACTCGTTGTACCACGCTAGCACCAAAAGACTTAAACTGGATTTGAGTAAAACTTTTCTTTGGCATTGTCGCCTTGGTCACATAAACAAGGATCGCATTCATACACTTCAAAAGAATGGTCTTTTGAAATCAAGTGATGATTCATTTGATGAATGTGAATCTTGTTTATTGGGAAAGATGACCAAGGAGCCCTTTAATGGAACTAATGAAAGGGCGAAAGACTTATTAGGTATCATACATTCGGATGATTATAGTCGCTATGGGTATGTGTTCTTGTTAAGACACAAAAATGAAGCCTTTGAAATGTTCAAAGTCTTCCAAAATGAAGTACAAAATCAACTCAACAAAACAATCAAAGTACTACGTTCTGATAGAGGAGTTGAATACCTCAATGATGCATTTCTAGAACATCTTAGGAGTTGTGGGATTGTCTCACAACTTACTCCACCTGGAACACCACAACATAATGGTGTGTCCGTGAGGAGGAATCGAACTCTATTGGATATGGTTCGATCCATGATGGCTAGAAGCACGTTACCTCTATCATTTTGGGGTTTCGCACTAATCTCTGATGCCCGTATTTTAAATATGGCACCAACCAAGAAAGTGGAAAGGACACCTTTTGAAATATGGCATGGAAAGGTTCCATCGTTATCATATTTAAGGGTATGGGGCTGTGAGGCTTATGTTAAGACCTACACCCCTGACAAACTTGAAAGCCGATCCACTAAGTGTATCTTTGTAGGATATCCCGAAGATTCGATGGGATATTATTTCTACAATTCAAATTAGCGTAAAGTGTTTATAGCTTGCAAGGCTAAGTTCTTGGAAAGAAGGTTCTTTATGGAAGGAACTGATAGAACTATGGAACTTGAGGAGGATCGAGAACCACAAGCCGATACACGTTTGGTTGACACTAGTGATCAACAAGAGGTTGTTAATGATGATCAAATGGTTGATCAAAACACACAAAACGTTCGCAAATCTGGTAGAATTAGTACCCCACCTGAAAGATATGGATTTTTCATGGACGGATGCTATGTGGTAGATTTTGATGAACCAACCACATACCGAGATGCAATGTCACAATCTGATTGTGATATAAATCGCTGGAAGCCATGAACGTTGAGATGCAATCCATGCATGACAACCAAGTATGGGACCTGGTTGCTCCACCTCTTAATTCCAAACTGGTTGGAAGTAAGTGGGTTTTCAAGAAGAAAACTGATATGCATGGAAACTTGGATACTTTTAAAGCTAGACTTGTAGCAAAGGGTTTCACTTAAACTCAAGGGGTTGATTATGATGAAACTTTCTCGCCCGTGGCGATGCTAAAGTCTATTAGGATATTATTTGCCATTGCCGCATATTACGACTATGAGATATGTCAAATGGATGTCAAAACGGCTTTTCTAATTGGCCATCTTGAGGAAGATTTCTATATGGTTCAGCCTGAAGGTTTTGTCGATCCACAACATCCTAACAAAGTATGCAAGTTGAAGAAATCAATCTATGGATTGAAACAAGCATCTAGAAGTTGGAATCACCGTATTGATGATGAAGTTAAGAAATTTGGATTCATCAAAAACGCTGATGAAGCTTGTGTGTATAAGAAAGCTAGTGGGAGCATCATTACCTTTCTAGTATTATATGTCGATGACATATTACTATTTGGAAATGATATTCCAACCTTGGAAGGTGTAAAAGCCTGGCTTGGAACCTGCTTTTCCATCAAGGATCTTGGTTAGGCCGCCTATATTCCGGGAATAAGGATCTACAGGGATAGATCAAGGCGGTTGATAGGTTTGAATCAAAGTGCATACATTGATAAAATATTGAAAAGGTTCAAGATGGAAAACTCTAAAAAGGGTTTGGTACCTATTCAAAGAGGAACAATGTTGAGTGTTTCTCAATGTCCAAGCTCAAAGGATGAGCAAGACAAAATGAGAGGAATCCCATATGCATCTGCTATAGGATCCATCACGTATGCCATGATTTTCACTAGACCGGATGTGTCATGCGCTTTGAGCATGACAAGTAGATACCAACAAAATCTGGGAACTAGCCATTGGATGGCAGTTTAGAGCATATTGAAATACCTTAGGAGGACTAAGGATATGTTTCTTATATATGGCTCTGGTGAGGAGGAACTCGTTGTAAAGGGTTACACGGATGCGAGTTTCCAAACTGATTGAGATTATTCTCGATCACAATCGGGATATGTCTTCGTTCTGAATGGTGGTGCTGTCTCTTGGAAGAGAATAAAACAAGACGTGGTAGCCTTGTCCACCACTGAATCGGAATACATCACCGCCTCATTGGCAGCTC
Organism: Bidens hawaiensis; assembly: GCF_021521415.1. Lineage (NCBI taxonomy): Eukaryota > Viridiplantae > Streptophyta > Magnoliopsida > Asterales > Asteraceae > Bidens > Bidens hawaiensis. Next base: position 425,312 of record NW_027492661.1, read on the forward strand.
AAGAAGCTGCATGGATTAGAAAGTTCGTGATCGATCTAGGTGTAGTCCTTACCATTTAGGACCCTATAGAAATCTTTTGTGACAATGAGGGTGCGATTGCTCAAATCAAGGAACCTCGTGCACATCAAAAGACTAGGCACATTGAGCGGAGATTCAACTACATAAGGGATGAAGTTGAAAAGGGAAAGATATGTATTCACAAAGTTCACACTGATTAAAACATTGCGGATCCACTCACGAATCTACTTGAAAGGCCTAAGCATAAGGGTCATACTTGCGCCTTAGGACTTCGATATTCTAGTGATTGGATTTGATCTATTTTGTATTTGGATATCAGAACAATTGTTATTTTGGCTCATTCATATGATTATGGTTTATGATTATGCTTTTGAGTTATGTTCCATTTTAGCATGTTTAAACCCGTGAATAATTAGATTATTCTGAACGTCCGTAGTCGATCATACTTGTGGGAACAAATATGAAAGTAAGACTATTATGAACTTGGATTGGTAGATATTCATAAGGCATGAATATAGAAAAGGGTTTGCTGCCAAGGTTCATAGATATATTTTGGGATAAATGTTGGATTGACCCGCCCTCAAATTTTACTGCATGGAATCCTTGTGATTTGTGATCATATGTAAAATTGAGTAAAGGCGAACATCATAGTATCCTCCGACCTGAGATACATATTGGGTCTTGATATTTATCGACTATTTTACTTTGACTTAGTTCTTCGCTGCTCTGAAACATGTCAGTACATAAGGCTAAGCTCAAGTATAATACAAGGTGATAGTGAGAGACGTATGTAGTCAATAGGGGATTTGTCCCTCTTATTCGTTGAGAGTTAAATGTCAAAGGCCTGAAAAGTTAAATCAACAGAGAATGATCACTCTGTGTCTCTGGATTTAACATGACATTTGTAGCAAAAGGATAAATGATAGTTTCACCTAAATCATTTTAAAGTAAGGGACTTGAAGGGGATGATGTTATTGAATGTCACTTCGTCATACGTATTAGGGGTAGTGAACCGTAGTTAGGCGGTATTCACTATTTGCATCAATCTTCTATGTATCTTGTGCAAGTGGGAGATTGTTGGACTCGGTCTTCCCAAGACACATACAATATTGATGTGGCTAGTGCGTTATGATCCAATTCGGGTCATACCCAATAACAATCTAGACAAACACCATATATATTTGTTTAAATGATGTGATCATAGTAAATAAATATCAACACTTGATTTTGGGAATTGGTTTCCTAAACAATTGCACTTGAAAGAATAATAAATTATATGGATAATTTATTTTAGAGAGATTAATTTATAGTGTTATTTAATTGGTTAAATAACATCAAAAGAGTAATATGTAAATATTGTTACTTGGATCTTGTAACATGTAGCATAATGTTACATGTAACAAATAAAATGTGCATGCAACAAACATGAAGGTTGTGTAAAAAATTTGAAATTCAAATTATGGGTGGGACCCACTTGTGGCCCCCCCTTTATGGGGAAACACACACACCCAACCACATGACATGCATTATTCCTTTTATTGGTTTACATATCCAAGAACTCTCTCTCTCTCTAGGCTCTCTCTTTCATTCTTTGCAAGACAACTCCTTGGTTTTCTCTCCATATTTTCGGCCAAAGAACAAGGAAAAGGAGGTGTTCATAATCAAGTACATATCCTAGCTAAAGTGGTGTCTTGTTAGTGGTTTGGGGTATACTAGCTTGAGGCATTCGGTTTTGAAGGCATGCATTCACAAACCGATATCTCCTTCATCTTTCTTGCATCTTGAAAGGTTGTATTACATAAACCCCTATGGATGTTATTTTTGTATGCATGCAAATTCGTATATGGATCCGGGGCTTGGGTTTTACATATAAAATGGGTTTTATATTAATCAATATAAAAAGATTTAAATCTATTTTATCCGTTGCGTTTTAACATATAATGGGTTATATGGACATTGATAATCTTGTTAAAACCCAACAATTTTATATTCCGCGAAAAGTTTTAATAAACTCTGATTTGTAAGAACTGTTTTTATGAGTAAATCCGACGCTAAAGTGAGGCACCGGGAACGGGGCCTTACATGGTTACAGCCACATTACCTTGATTTCTGGGTTGATTTTGATTAGTTGGAACTGAGTTGTTTGGTATAGTATGAAGGTTTTGATTGTTGTTTCTTTGAAAGTTTTGATTCTGAGGCACAACTTGATGATTATTGTTCATTTGAGACTGTTGAAAGTTTTTGAAGTTGGAATTGTAGTTATTGAAGTTGTTGGGATTGTTGTTTCTCTGCTGATTCTGTTGATATTGATGCTGCTGATTTCTTGACTGGTTTTGGTACTGGTTCATCTGAATATTTCTTGGCATGTTACAATCTCTAGGAAAGCGACCAGGTTGTTGACAGTTATAGCAAATGGCTTTGGACTTATCAAAACCAATTCTTTCATTTGGCCCTGATAGAAGTGATCTACCAGTCCTGTTGTATAACCTTTTGCTTCTAAGAGCCAACATTGCTGCTTGTCATTTCAAATCCATGTCTTCCAAATCATCAGCATCTATCTGTTCAAGGTCATCCTGGATGACATTGGTATGAATCAGATTTTTTGCTACAAAAGCATTGTATGATTCTGTAAACATTGAGAGCAAAGCCTGTGTTTCACTTCCTTGACCACTTCCTCCACCAGTGTAAGGTACATGTCCACTTGCCATTAAGGCAAAATCAGTATCATCCATCAGTTGGACATTGAACCTTTGCTGGTTTCCATGGTGACTTGTACTACCACCAACAAAAGATTTAGGTGTATCAACACCATGCTCAACCGGTTCTTCAATGATGGGAATCTGTTGTTGGTTTTTGGTGGACAAGTTGCCCATTTGTGCAATGAGAGCATTAGTGACCTGGAAACATGGCTTCTCTTCTTTTATCATTTCATTCTCAATCATTTCAATTTCTGCAGCCTGAAGGAAGCACACTACATCATCCACTTTCAGATCATTAAAATTTGGCTTTTGGAGGATGAATTTGCAGGCAGTGTACCATTCCTTGGGCATTGAGTTAAGCAGCTTGGTATTCAAGTCAAAATCAGTCATGTCATAGTCAGTGGTTCTTAGCTCATTCACAATTGCTAAGAATCTTTCCAGGATTGACTTCAATCTCTCTCCAACCTTGTATTTAAATCTCTCCAGCTGTTGTTTGAGCCTTTGCTTTTTGATGTTCTTCAATTCAGTGTTTCCCACAAACATTTCAGGGATTGCATCATACATAGCCTTAGCTGTGGTGTGATGTGCAACCTTGGTCAATATTTCACATGACAGACCTAGCTTTGTCATGGCTAAGGCCCTGTCATCCACTTTCCTCATTCTGTCTCTTACAGCAGCAGTTGCATTAGCACCTTCAGTAGTGTCTTGTGGACCATTCTTGATTGAATTCCACATATCCACATCATTATAGAAAACGACTGCTTCAAATAAGACCTTCTATTTGGTGAAGTTTTCCTGTCCAGAGTCTAGGAATCTTATTAGTAGATACCTCTTGTTCTTCGTAACCAGACATTTTGAAAATCAAAATAAGTTGATTTGTAAAAGACAAGTTTTAAAACAATCAGATCTGAAAACCGGCTTTTCAGATCTGATGAATCTGGTGCGATTAGAACAAGAAACAGAGTTAAAAATTCAAACTTTAATTGAAATAAGGAAGAGAAAGCACCGGAAAGATGTAGATCTGGACATAAATGAAGAACAGAGCAGCTGATGTCACTCTTTAATGGAACAATGTTCTGCTAACGTCATTGTTCCTCAAATCTTCAATCAGCAACAATTTCTTACTAAATCTGATACCTCTTGTCAGGTCCCCGATTGTTGGTAGATCGTTAACAAATTAGGTCATAAGTCACACAATAAAGTGTTGACAAGAGAGTTAATGACGGGTTGCTATATTTAGAAAGAAAACCGTTTGATAAAGGCGGAATCAATAACAAACGACTTAGTTGCTGAACAATTAATAAAAGGTAACTAACACACAAGATTCACTCAAAAGATTTCCATTAATATAATATCAAATCATACAAACGATAATCTATCTAGGGTCGTTTCTTGATGGGAAAGTTGTATCCGTACGATTCTAAGAACGGCCGTCTCTCACAAAATATTCTCTCTTAATTCGTATTAAGCCGCTTCTAGGAGGCGTGCCCTAATTATTCCTTTTATAGGCCTGACACCTCCTTTACAACTGTCATTCCTTCTAGAAACCCTAAATATAACGTACATATTCAAATTCATATTCAAAGTTATGCTAAGCGTAATATAAGTCTTCCAGGTAGGCTTTGTAGAAGTAAACTTCTCCGAGTAGACTTTGTGCTCTGCCTACCTTGTTAGACTTGATAACCTTGAAGTGTGACCGGGAACAGTTTTCCGGGTATGCTTTACTTGGAGTATTAAGCAGACTTCAATCTTCTTGATTATATCAGACTTTGTCCGACATAATCCAACGAGCAACCTTGTTCTTAAATGGTCCCATCACTCCTTGCATGGAATTAGCTTATTAGCAAAGTGTGCTTGGGAGCACTGTACCCTGCTTGAGTTGAACCCCGCCCGATGTTACTTGAGATATTCCAATCACTTGGCTTTATTAGCTTGGTTAGCCAAGAGCTTACTCTGAAGTAAACCATACTCGGCTATGAAGAACAGACTTGCTTGATATAGTGAACCTTGCCCGGGTATACACTAACTAGTGAATCCTGCCCGGATATACACTAAAGTGTGAACCCTGCTCGGATATCCACTAAAGAAGACTTCTAGAAGATAACCTTGCTCGATAGGCAAAATATCATGCCCGGCTAAGTATAACCTTGCTCGGATGTCTCAGGTGTGCCCGGTTTCATACTTAGTGATATCTGAGGAGGTTGAGAAGATTCCAATCTTCCTTGTAATCAGTTTTGGGTCAAATCTTGACTCAACAAAAATAAATGGAAACTAGGCGAAAAAGAAATTTAACTTCTCTTCGAGCCGAGACAATTTTTTTCCATTGTTGTCTCCCTATAAGCTATTTGTAAGTTTTATTACAAAAATGAATCCCACCTCAACATAATCTACAAACATAACCTCAACATTTACCCATACATCCTTATAAATAGGCACCATACATAACGATAACTTGTATTAAGCATCCATACGAAGAAAACAGAAAATAAAATTGTTCATCACAAGAGATCATCGACATAAAGAAGTATCATAATAAGTCACCATAAGAAAATAGCCATAACGTCACGTGGGGGTGGGTCGTTGGTCAGAAGTGCCGGTTGTACTAAGAGCGCACACCATACCTAATGGATCTGTTGGGGCATTCGTTATCCATCCACTCCCTAAGGTATCTCAAGTCTCCCTCAAGGTGGTCAAAGCGGGTGATCATCAGGTCGTGTAGGCCTATAAAGGAGTACGGGTTAGGCTGTGATGGGCATGCACCATAATCGGTATATGGTGTGTCAAGGTGATGACGTGTACGACGTACCTGAGCTATTGGAATATCATCATTCTCATCAGTTGGGGCCCATGGATCCTGCCACGGGAGTCCACTAAGCGATAATCTACAGATTTGGCCCCTTTGTCCCATGGAGATCCATACCATATGCCTCATATACCTTGATAATCCATTCTCCCCCGAAAAACTTCATATCCATGTTTTTTCGCACACTTATCCCAAATCTTAAACTTCATATAGACATTGTTGCGGTTACCTCCTGTTTTCAGATAGTATAGTGCCCAAATATCCCTAAGACTAACCACCCCTGTGCTCTCAGTGTGGGGTCTCATGATGTGGCTATGGGATATAGTGGATTTACCTAAACAGTGGGTCCATTAACTCAGTACTTTTTGAAAAGTACTTTTTGAAACGCTTGGGTTATAATCTGTTTCTGGGTTACATATCAACAATCTCCAAGCATTTGCTCTCTCAGACTTATCTGCTGTCCTTTGTCTTTCTATCCCCTCTTCTTCCGGGAAGGTATACTTTGATGTGAGCCACATCTCTTAACTTAATCCTAGATTTGTGTATGAGGTTTTGATCCAATATCCTCCCAATCTAATAGTTACCATATCTTCATCAAAATGATCCCCCAAGTATAATGAATTTTCTTTGAGTTTAAATGAAGCCAAGAATTCCATGGTCACTGCCAGTGTGATTTCTTATTTTTGGATAGAAAACACATCCGTGGACCCCTAACTATTCCCTTAAACCTCTCATATGGATTCAATTTCTTAAGTGTGCTTTTGCTTGCATAGTACAGAGGATCTTCCACTATTGCGCTCATTAATTCTACCTTTTCTCTTGCTTCTACATCCTTAGGTCTATTGCCCGCAAATAAAGAGTATGGGTGGCCAATTTCTTCAAATTCATCATAATCATCATCATATCCATCCATCCTAAGTTATTAGAACGAACAACAAATCAAATAAGTGAAAATAAACATTTTGATAATTTGTTCCAGAGACATGGCACAACCGTGCTTTGCTTAGCACGTCTCGTGCTGAGATGGGAGATTATTTGGTTGACTTTCTTGGTTGACCACGATTGTTCGAGGTAGAACACGGCATGTGTTTTGCACGAGTTCGGGGTTTTGAAATCTCGAACATGCGTATCAACCCGATTTATCAAACTTATCAAATGGTTTTGGACTTGGGTCGGTTCATAGCGTGAAACCTGACCCGAACCAAAAATCAACCAAAGTGGACCAAAATCATTTCTAGACTTGTTTACATCCACTTTACACTCTAAAAACCCTTTTACAAATCATGCATACAAGTTTATATATGCTAATTCATCCTAATCCAATCCGAATTTGGTGGAACTTGAACGAGATGAAAGAAAGTAAATACACATACCTTGACGATTGAAACAAGTAATCAATGAAATGGAATGGTCAAATTGGCCGAAAATCGCCTAGGGTTTGAGATGGTTGGTTAAAAGTGAAAAAGAGAGGTAATTCAAATAGATTCTGCTAGGCGATCCCGGCACGACCGTGGTTAGCAAGGCACGGCCGTGATGACCTGGTCTGTTTCCGTTTTTTAACTGTTTTTCAAGCCCGCGACTTGTTTAACGACTATTATGGACTGACAAATTTAGGTATGTCAATTTACAAAAAATAGAGAATGAAATTTCCTTGATTGGGATAAGAGTAAACAAATGATAAAACGAAGGAAATAAAGAGTAAAAATGATGACAAACTAGAATCTTGAACCTAACAAAAACTACTTAATTAATCCCGGTCTTCCTCTGAAAAAGGTCTACATGTGGGCAGGTCCTGTCGTGAAGTTGGTTTGGGTAGCCCTCTTGACTGGGTTTCGTTTGAAGCGAAAGAGCTCGGCCGTAAGTTGCTCGAGGTTGTCTTCTAGCTTAGACACTCTTCGGTCTACAAGATAGTGTTTGAAACCCACCACCACACGCGGCGTGAAGGAGAGCCCTCGTACCGTCATGTGGCGCAGTCCCCGGCCAGATCAGCAAAATCATTTTTGGTTCGTTTTCGATCGTTAAGCCCCGAACTCATGTTTCTTCCATCCAAATCAATCAAGGCCTGACCCATAATTATATTATCAGTCATTTAAACTACTTATCATCTCAAAATATTTTAATTTAATTATAAAACCTTGATTAAATTAAAAAACAATCAATAAACCTTTTTGCATGAGATCCTATTGATTCGGCCTGGTCATTCGCCGATATTATTAGGGTCGGTTCTCTACATTCGCCGATATTATTAGGTTCGGTTCCCCATTTAACCATACCTTCCATTCGTCATATAACCATACATACCTTTCTTTATATAATCGTGCTTTAGTACATACTCATTTCGTTACGTACTTTCATACATACATATTTCATACTAGGCATACTACATATTACTTTCCCTGTCGATACGTGCAATCCAAAGATCGTTCACGCACCAAAAATCATTCATTCATAACATTCATACATACTATCACATCAATCATTATAACATACACTTACCAATTAAGGTAAGAGTATTAACGTTCACATTGAGTAAGTACACAACCCCGAAAACATAACATGGAAGTGGGGCTAGAAACTCACATGCGTTCTGTTACGTTCACCTTTAATGGTTTTTCCTTTCCTTAGCTGTGTGCGACTAACTGTATAACAATTACATGTATCAATTAACTATCACAACCCATGTCACACCCCCATCTTAGGCCTAGGCGTGTGACTCGATAGTTGGTACCATATTTGTAAATAAATCAGAGTTACGATTATTAGCGGAAGACTTTATAAAATATAAGGATTAAAGTTGTAAAATATTTACATTACAAGAGTCGAGACAAAAGTCTCGATTGGATTTACTTGTTTATAAGTTTAACAAAAACATCATATTTTATATTTAAACAAAATTATACGAGCTATCGGATTCTTGAGCCTTCGTCCTTTAGCTCTAATCTTGGTTACCTGCAAAAATGTTATAAAAATACGTCAGCAACGAATGCTGGTGAATATGCTGACGCGAAAACATTTTCTTTGACTTTGTTGCCCCTCGAGGGTTACGCATGCCTTGCCCCATCTTGTCTTAGGAATAACAAAGTAAAAATAATAACATTATAAACTCGAGCTTCTACCTAGGTCACCCCAGCAAGACACCGCAGTGTCTCGATGTACTTAGGTACCATAAATATACACAAGGTCATTCTCACTCGAACATACTTTGGTTCGGCCTATCGTGGCTAGAGGTCGTGACCAGGCGTGGTGGGATGTGCCCATCGCATTTTACCACATATGTAAGGTTCCAGACAAACGTATACTACAGCCTGAGGGCTAGGCTTTTACTCTTATTCATAATGTTTTTAGAGACACTTAGTCTCATGTTAGTTTTACACATAACACGTTTATTTATTTGAAAACAAGTTTGTAAAAGTGAGGCGTATTCACCTTTGATCGGGATCGGTTTCCAACACCGTCTTTGCGTTCTCTTTCTTGCTATCTCGCACCTATAGTACGAGTATAACTTTTATTAGTCGGATATACAATCCGGCTTAAGACCTTTAGTCTTATTTATCTCGATGAACCTTTAGTTCAATAATATTTTACTTTAAAACCTTTAGTTTTAAAAGCAATATTTATAAACCTTTAGTTTGTTATAAAAACCCGACGTTTCTTCTTTTCTAAGAAACGTACTCTTTTTCTTTTATTATTTTAGAATACCCTTATTACATAAATAATATTCATAACAAAGAATTATATATATATATATATATATATATATATATAATCACACATACATATATATATATATATACCTACACTTTTATATTTCTTTCTTTTCTTTTCTTTGTTATATATTTTCTTTTCATAAGCATCGAGTATAATTCCGACTTAGGGTATTAAGCCTTATAATATTTTATTATTATTTTAGTAGGGCACTACTCTTACCTTAACTCGGCTTATAATTCTCTAGATACTCGAGCAGCACTTCTACGCCGCTTGGTCTTTTCAACACTCGCCTTGAGACACCAACTCTTCATGGCAAGCACTTCGAGGTGATCATCGGGATGCAAAAACAGCACCTCCTTCGAGTTAGGAATATCGTCGGGGAGTGGCACGAATATCGTGGTATGGCACGCTTATCGAGGAATCGGGCACGGTTTTCGAGGCGGGTCGAGGACACGCTTTTCGAGGTCTAGTGAGATGTTTAGAGAGAGAGAAGTATGCAGATTTTGGTGTGAAGATATGAAGACCCGAGGCTGCTATTTATAGGCAATTTCTGGGATCCCATCGCGGTACGCGCCTGCCATCAGGGAACCCGTTGAGTACCGCGACATAGCTCTAATGACGCAGACAGTAGGTCTGCCACGTGGCAGACGGTGTGCCACGTGTTGACACGTGGCGGACGTCGTGCCACGTGTTGCCACGTGTCAGGACACGTGGCGGCCGGTGTGCCACGTGTGGACACATGGTGAAAAGGTGTCAGGCCACGTCATCGCGGTACGTGATGACGTAGGCTCAACAGCGATAGCGTACCGCTGTTGACTCTTTCTAGAAACTTTGACCAAGCCCCGTCGCGGTACGTGACGGGCTCGTCCTTTGATCGGTCGCGTAATGCGATAGGTCATGAAAACAAATTTTTCATTTAGCCCATGGAGTTTGGAAATTGGCAGAATTGATCCCCAAACTTTGAAACATTGACATTTTTGGCCCAAAATTCCCGTGATGTTACATCCTCCCCACCTTGAAATAATCTCGTCCTCGAGATTGCTTCACGAGAACAAGTGGGGGTATTTCTTCTTCATTTCCGACTCGAGTTCCCAAGTATACTCGGGTCCTCGTCGGGAATCCCACTTTACTTTCACAATTTTCAAGGTTCGTCTTTTGAGTTACTTTAGTTTTGAATCTTCGATTTGAATTGGGTGTTCAACGAATTTTAAGTTCTCATTAATTTCTACATCTTTTAAAGGCATTGAAAGAGATTCATCGGCTAAACATTTACGCAGATTCGAGATATGGAATACATCGTGTATTCCTTGCATTTCCTCGGGTAGTCGCAATCGGTATGCGACGGTACCAATTCGTTCATGTACCTCAAAGGGTCCAATGAATCGAGGACTTGACTTTCCTTTCTTGCAGAAGCGAACTATGCCCTTCCATGGCGAGACTTTCAAAAGAACTTTATCGCCGACTTTGAACTCTAACGGCTTACGACGGACATCGGCGTAATTTTATTGGCGATCACGTGCCGTCTTAAGTCGTTCGCGGATTTGGATAATTTTTTCGGTAGTTTCTTGGACTATCTCGGGTCCAGATAATTGATTATCTCCAGTTTCAGACCAAAACACGGGCGTTCTACATTTTCGACCATACAACGCCTTGAACAGTGCGGCTTGAATACTTGCATGATAACTATTGTTATATGAAAATTCCATTAGGGGTAAGTGGTCATCCCAACTTCTACCTTAGTCTATCACACAAGCTCGGAGCATATCTTCCAACGTTTGAATTGTCCTTTCGCTTTGCCCATCGGTTTGCGGATGATAGACAGTGCTAAGGTTTAACTTCGTACCAAGCGCTTGTTGGAAGCTATTCCAGAAATGAGACGTGAAACGACTGTCTCGATCAGAAATAATGGACAGTGGCACTCCATGTAAAGCCACAATGTTGTTAACATAGATACGAGCTAATTTGTCCATTGAGTACGACTCATTGATATGTATGAAGTGTGCGGACTTTGTTAATCGATCCACAATCACCCAGATTGTATTATGTTGTCGAGTCATTTTAGGGAGTTTGGTAATGAAATCCATGGTAATTAACTCCCACTTCCATACGGGAAGTTCGGGTTGCTGAAGCAATCCCGAAGGCTTTTGGTGTTCAGCCTTGACTTTCAAACACGTCAAACATTTCGCCACATGCGAAGCGACATCTCTCTTCATTCCATTCCACAAATAGTTCGCCTTAATATTATGGTACATTTTGTCGCTCCCGGGATGCATCATGTATTTCGATTTATGAGCTTCGTTCATGATTTTCTCACGCAAGTCTCCAGTGATTGGTACCCAAATTCGGTTTCCCATTCTAAGAATACCATCATCACTTTTGACTAACGAGTCAATGGTGTCATTGCGTTTTTCATCGGAGATTTGGTTTTCATTGATAGCTTGAGTTTACGCGGATTTAATTTGGTCAATGAGATCGATTTGCAGTTCTAGCCTTAACGCTCGAACTCTTTTTGGCTTTTCGTGCTCTTTACGACATAAGGCGTCAGCCACAACGTTGGCCTTACCTTCATGATAAACTATTTCGCATACATAGTCGTTAAGAGTCTCCATCCAGCGTCGTTGGCGCATGTTGAGCTCCTTTTGATCAAAGATGTGCTTTAAGCTCTTATGATCAGTGTACATGGTCAATCTTACTCCATAGAGATAGTGCCTCCATATCTTAAGTGCAAAGATTATGGCGCCTAACTCTAGATCGTGAGTCGTATAGTTCTTTTCGTGCACCTTGAGTTGACGAGAGGTGTAAGCGATTACTTTCTTTCGTTGCATTAATACACATCCCAAGCCGGAATGAGATGCATCGCAAAAGGCAACGAAGTCTTCAATACCTTCTAGCAAGGCCAGTATAGGAGCTTGGGTAAGCTTTTGTTTAAGTATATTGAACGCCTCTTGTTGCTTTGTTCCCCATTCGTATTTGAAGTTCTTTCGAGTCAAGGAGGTTAGGGGAACAACGATTCGTGAAAAGTTTTCGATGAACCTTCAATAATAGCCGGCCAATCCCAAGAAGCTTCGAGTCTCGGTTGGCGACTTTGGGATCTCCCACTTAGAGATAGCTTCAATCTTAGTGGGGTCTACTTGAATTCCGTTAACGTTGATGATGTGACCAAGAAATTGCACCTCGTGCAACCAGAACTCGCATTTCGAGAACTTGGCGTACAATTTTTCGGTTCTAAGAATTTCAAGTAACGTTCGAAGGTGATTTTCATGATCGGCCTTATTCTTAGAGTAAATTAATATGTCGTCGATGAATACGATCACAAACTTATCTAAGTAGGCTTACAGATACGATTCATCATATCCATGAACGCAGCCGACGCATTAGTAAGTCCAAATGGCATAACGGTGAACTCATAATGACCGTACCTCGTTCGAAACGCGGTTTTAGGAATATCTTCGGATTGAACCTTAAGTTGGTGATAACCGGAGCGGAGATCGATCTTGGAAAAGAAGCTAGCACCTTGGAGTTGGTCAAAAAGATCGTCATTTCGAGGAAGTGGATATCGGTTCTTGATGGTAACCTTGTTGAGATCTCGGTAATCGATGCACATTCGCATGGATTCATACTTCTTCTTGACAAAAAGTATTGGCGCTCCCCATGGTGATGAACTTGGTCGTATAAATCCTTTCTCGAGAAGCTCGTCAAGTTGTTTCTTCAGTTCTTTCATCTCGGTTGGTGCGAGACGACACGGAGCCTTAGCGATCGAAGCAGTGCCGGGAATGAGATCGATTCTAAATTCTACTTTACGATCGGGAGGGATGCCGGGGAGTTCGTCTGGAAAGACATCGGCATAGTCAGAAACAACGGAAACGTCTTTGATTTCTTTGGGTTTAGATTCTTCGGTGACGTAGGCCATGAATGCTAAGCATCCTTGATTCAAACATTTGTTAGCCCTTATATTAGAAATTAGGTTAACTTGGCCAGCGTCTTTATCCCATTCGATTCGTATGGTACGTTTGTCAGGGGCTCGAAGTTCAACGGTCTTGCTATTGCAAAGGATACGGGCATGGTTGTCGGATAACCAATCCATACCCAACAAAACATCAAAACCAGCAAGAGTCATAGGTAGCAGTTGAATAGGTAAAGCGTAACCGGCTAACAAGATTTTTCCGTTTTCTAGAGCTTCGGAGATTTTAACAATTTCGCCACTAGCGGTCTCGACGCTTAGAGTTTTATTAAGTTTGATTAAAGGTTCATTTAATAGACTACAAAACTTATAATCTATAAAACTTAAATTGGCTCCAGAATCAAACAAGAGTCTAGCATAGGCATTGTTAACAAGGAACGTACCGGTAATGGTTTCCGGTGTGTCGGCCACTTTCTTGGTATCAAGGACGAAAACTCTTTCATTGCCCTTCTTGGGCTCACTCTCCTGACCGCTACCATGCGCTTCACCAGCCGTGGGTTTATTCTTGGGGCATTCAAAGCTAAGATGTCCCATCTCCTTGCAATTGTAGCAAGTCATCTTCTTCTTCCAACAATCGGTCGTGGCGTGGCCGAGTTTGTGACATGACTCACAAGGATGGGGAGTTAGATGGCATCGACCCCTATGGTATTTCTTGCAAGTTTTGCATTATGGGATGCCGGAGTTGAAGCCAGACCTTCGTTGGTCGACTCCCTTACCCTTGAAACGGGTATTTCCTTCCTTCTTCGTATCTTGCGTCGTCACGATCCTCTTATCTTCTTCTCTGTTGCGGATCATTCCGCCCATTAAGTATCCAGCCAACTCCATCGCGGAGTCAGCAGTTTGAGGCAAGTGCGACCTCACCATGTCACGAATTTCTCATGGCAGCGCCCATATATAGCGTGTAACTATGCTGGATTTCGGGGTAACCAGCTGGGGCACCAAGCGACAGTATTCGTGGAATTTGGTATTATACTCACGAAGGTTTGTTCCGACAACCTTGTGAGATAGGAACTTGGTTTGGATTTGGTCCGTTTCATGCATCGGACAGAATTTCGACAATTCAATTCCTTAAACTCGCTCCATGACATGTTGTACATAACCTCCCTTCCTCTACTCAAGATCAAAGTATTCCACCATTCTAAAGCCTCGCCTCTAAATATCAGGGCAGAGTATTGAATCTTCTCTTCTTCCGAACACTTGCTAGTAATTACAATTGTCTCCATCTCTTCAAGCCACCTTACAGTCGCGATGGCTCCCTTATCGCCGTTGAATTCTTTTGGCCCATAGTATTTAAAGTCTTTGAACGAACACCCACCAATCTTAAGCTTTTTAAATTTTTGACGGACCCCACCATCAGCGTTGGATTCATGTACACCCTCTTCCATACGAGAAGGTCTAGAGCGGGGTTTGGAAACAGATTTTCGGGAAGGATTAGCCGAGTGAGAATGTTTTGTTTGTCTAGATTGAGATCTAGCCATGGATTCTTACCTAACTGCATCTTTAATCATCTTTTGAATTTGATCCATAAATTTTTCGGGAATTGGATCTTCTTGTTCTTTTTCGGGTCCCTTTCCTTTTTCTTTTTGTTTTTCGGCTTCCTTTCGGGAAGCCTCAAAGTTATTACTTTGTTGAGACATATTATCTTTTCTTATTATTCTTTTATTATCTGAAATTTAACGAATGTTCTTTATTAAACACACATTTTATTTCATCATTTGTATATACCATACAAGGTATAAACAAGGATTATTACAACACCATATATATACATTCATACTCGATGTATATATATAGTTATCCATACATTACTTAACATATTACACATAAACTAGATTACACACAAACACTTTGTCTCTTGAAACACGTCATCACCACCATCATCTCAGTCTTTCAAAAACTTCTTAACAACCCTTGTCAGTTTGTTGCATTTGTGAAGAAGCTTATCTCCTATCTTCTTCTTCTTTTTCCCTTCTTCAACCACCTTCATCCTCCAATCATCAGTCTCGTGCAACGCGCGATCCAGGTGTTCTTCATATGATTGCAGAATAACGTCGGGGTATCCATATTGTGGCGGTGGGTCACGGTAACCCAGCGTCACCATCTCAAAATGGTTTCTCGGTTCAGGATACGGGACGTAAGTCTGATTAGTTGCAAGGTAGAGGTAAGTCTTGGCAGCTTGGTTTTGTTCACGAATCTCATTGGCTTGTTCTTCTTCACTTGGGATTACACCTTGGAACGGTGGAAAGCTTGACCAAGCTTGGTTCTTGATCTTCTCAAAATACTGAACATACGGATAGACGGAACCGTAACTTGGGTTTTGGGAAGTGAGTGATCCATCCATGGATGTCGATATTTCGTTCGGATTGTCAGGATGCTCTTCTTCCGGTTTGGACTCTTCCTCGGGATCCTCCTCTTCGGGATCCTCCTCTGCCTCCATAGGCTCTTCCTCCTCTTCCATATACTGAGTGGTTTCGTTGATCATGGCGGGCATCTTGAAACTCTCGTAAGGCATCGTCACCCTCATTCTTGGTTTGCGGGATGATCCTTCGCCATTGTTGGGTTGTGAGTTGATTTCAATAGCGGTAGAGCTTCCTGTATGCCACCTTCGTTGGTCGGAATGGCATTGCATCCAATCGGAGGATAGGGATCTTGGCTCTTCTTTATTGGTCGGTTTGAAAGGAAGGTGTGCATTTGAGAAATATCCGGTGGGAAAGTATTGCGGAACCCCCGATGGTTGGTAGGTAGGGATCTCCGATGGGTGATACATCGGTATTTCGGATGAATGATATCTAGGCATTGTGGGTGGATGATAGCTCGAGTGCCTTGATGGTTCGATTTGTTTGGGTGGGCTATAGGGTAGTTTAATTGGGCATTTCACAGTCCCGGGGACGTATATTGGTTTGGGATGTTCAATGTATTGGTCTCGGCTGAAGAAAGCCTCAAAGTAATCTTCACTCATGACATCTTTTGGGAATTTGTAGTATTTTCTTGCCCTTCTTGCTTCACGATCATAATACTCCATTAATTTCTCATAAGACATCCTTGATAGGTGGTTTAGAATGTAGAGAGGGAAAGAAAGGGTTACCAGCCAATCTTATCCCTATTCAAATAAACAAATAAAATATATTCCTATGCTCGGATCGAAGCTTGTGTATTGTTTTATGATACCTAATTCGCTAAGATCGATGGCTCTGATACCAACCTGTCACACCCCCATATTAGGCCTAGGCGTGTGACTCGATAGTTGGTAACATATTTGTAAATAAATCAGAGTTACGATTATTAGCAGAAGACTTTATAAAATATAAGGATTAAAGTTGTAAAATATTTACATTACAAGAGTCAAGACAAAAGTCTCGATTGGATTTACTTGTTTATAAGTTTAACAAAAACATAATATTTTATATTTAAAAAAAATTATCCGAGCCATCGGATTCTTGAGCCTTCATCCTTAAGCTTAAATCTTGGTTACCTGCAAAAATGTTATAAAAATACGTCAGCAACGAATACTGGTGAATATGCTGACGCGAAAACATTTTCTTTGACTTTGTTACCACTCGAGGGTTACGCATGCCTCGGCCCATCTTAGCTTAGGAATAACAAAGTCAAAACAATAACATTATAAACTCGAGCATCTACTTAGGTCACCCCAGCAAGACACCGCAGCGTCACGACGTACTTAGGTACCATAAATATACACAAGGTCATTCTCACTCGAACATACTTTGGTTCAGCCCATCGTGGCTGGAGGTCAGACCAGGCGTGGTGCGATGTGCCCACCGCATTTTACCACATATGTAAGGATCCAGACAAACGTATACTACAGCCTGAGGGCTAGGATTTTACTCTTATTCATAATGTTTTTAGAGACACTTAGTCTCATGATAAGTTTTACACATAACACGTTTATTTATTTGAAAACAAGTTTGTAAAAGCGGGGCGTATTCACCTTTGATTGGGATCGGTTTCCAACACCGTCCTTGCGTTCTCTTTCTTGCTATCTCGCACCTATAGTACGAGTATAACTTTTATTAGTCGGATATACAATCCGGCTTTAGACCATTAGTCTTATTTATCTCGATGAACCTTTAGTTCAATAATCTTTTACTTTAAAACCTTTAGTTTTAAAAGCAATATTTATAAACCTTTAGTTTATTATAAAAACCCGACGTTTCTTATTTTCTAAGAAATGTATTCTTTTTGTTTTATTATTTAAGAACACCCTTATTACATAAATAATATTCATAACAAAGAATTATATATATATAATCACACATACATATATATATATATATATATATATATATATACCTACACTTTTATATTTCTTTCTTTTCTTTTCTTTGTTATATATTTTCTTTTCATAAACATCGAGTATAATTCTGACTTAGGGTATTAAGCTTTATAATATTTTATTATTATTTTAGACGTGCATTACTCTTACCTTAACTCGGCTTATAATTCTCTAAATACTCGAGCGGCACTTCTACGCCGCTTGGTCTTTTCAACACTCGCCTTGATCGCCACTTCACTTCGGCACGCTTCTCGAGACACAAACTCTTCACGGCACGCACTTCGAGGTGATCGTCTGGATGCAAAAACAGCACCTCCTTCGAGTAAGGAATGTCGTCGGAGAGTGGCACGAATATCCAGGTATGGCACGCTTATCGAGGAACCGGGCACGGTTTTCGAAGCGGATCGAGGGCACACTTTTCGAGGTGTAGTGAGATGTTTAGAGAGAGAGAGAGAAGTATGCAGATTTTGGTGTGAAGTTATGAAGACCCGAGGCTGCTATTTATTGGCAATTTCTGGGGTCCCATCGCGGTACGCGCCCGCCATCAGGGAACCCGTCGCGTACCGCGACGTAGCTCTAATGACGCAGATGTTGTGCCACGTGTTGACACGTGGCAGACGTCGTGCCATGTGTTGCCACGTGTGGACACGTGGTGAAAAGGTGTCAGGCGTGTCAGGCCACGTCATCGCTGTACGCGATGACGTAGGCTCAACAGCGATCGCGTATCGCTGTTGACTCTTTCTAGAAACTTTGCCCAAGCCCCGTCGCGGTACGCGACGG
The DNA here is from genome assembly GCF_021521415.1 of Bidens hawaiensis. Taxonomy (NCBI): domain Eukaryota; kingdom Viridiplantae; phylum Streptophyta; class Magnoliopsida; order Asterales; family Asteraceae; genus Bidens; species Bidens hawaiensis. Next base: position 443,575 of record NW_027492661.1, read on the forward strand.
GCTCGTCCTTTGACCGGTCGCGTATCGCGATAGGTCATGAAAATAGATTTTTCATTTTAGCCCATGGAGTTTGGAAATTGGCATAATTGATCCCTAAACTTTGAAACATTGACATTTTTGGCCCAAAATTCCCGTGATGTTACAACCTATATCGATTTTCTAGTTTAATTATGACCCTCAACTAACGGGGGTCCGGGGGCAGCGCCCCTAGCAGCGGGGTTTTAGGGGCCGCAACCCCTAACGGGGTCTAAGGGGCAGAGCCCAGCTAGAGCCCAACTAGGGGTTTTAGGGGCCGCAACCCCTTGGACCACGCTAGGGGCTGCCGCCCCTAGAACTCTTCTGCCAGGGGTGCTGTCCCCGGACCCCCGTTCAATGAGGGTTATAATTAAACTAGAAATACGATGTGGGTAACGATAGATAATCGATACGTGTAATTTTTATTCAGTTAGTCGTGCACAGCTAAAGAAATGAATAACCATAAACGGTGAACGTAATTGCGTTCAGGTGAGTTTCTAGCCCCATTACTTGTTATGTTTTCAGGGCATTGCGCATACTCTATGTGAAGTGTGAATACACTTACCTTAAGTGGTAAGTGTATGCTCTAATGTTTGATATGATATATATAGATGTTGTGAATGGACGTCTGTCGATGAGTGAACGATCTTCGGATATTTGAGGTGTAGACTGGGAAGGTAACGTTAGTCGGTGCGTGAACGATCATCGGATATTGCGCGTACCGCCAATGGGAATGATCTCCAAGTTGTTATTAGTGTATATGTTATAATGTAACTTGATTATTATGTAAATGATGTAATGATAGAAAGTATGTTGTAGACAAGTAGAGGTAGAGTGTGATAGAAGTGGTAAGGGTCTAGTAAGGGTGTTAGTGGCATGACAATAATAAATGGTAGGGTAAGCCTATACGTGCCTTCGTTATTAAAGTGGCATAACATGAGTGCGTGGGAGGGCAAGCCTCTATGTACTTCCATAAACAAGTGGCTAAGACGTAAGGGGCAGTTAAGTGGTTAAGCGGTAAGGTGAGAAGGTTAGACAGTGGACTATGTGTCTTCGGATACGTATATAATACATGTAATGGTTGTATGGTAAGATGTCTGATCAACTAGAACTCACTCAGAGTAGCTGACTTTTAGTATGCACGCAGGTATGTATATATATATATATATATATATATATATATATATGGAGAGCTAGTACGAGGATGGCACATGGCATGGATTGAAGGACTAACATCTGAAGATGGAAGAAATGATGTTTGATTATGATGATTTTTGTTATGGTTTTAAAGAAAGATTTAGTGTTTTGTATAGAATGATTTAAGTTAACGTTTCCACGAAAAGTTTTTATTAACTCTGATTTGTAGAACTGTGTTTATGAGTAAATCCGACGTTAAAGTAGGGCTACCGGGTTCGGGGCATTACAAGTTATATTTATTGACGATTTACGCACAAAACAACACAAAAATGAGATAAAATGCTATGTGTTTTGCAACACATCAAATATCCCCACACTTGAACCTTTTTCGTCCCTGAAAAATCTATATTACAATGAAATCATAATCAGAAAATATGATCTTAAAAACATGTAGGTTATTTTAAAGCTCAGATAAATGAAAAAATCGCGATTGCCGATATTGTTGTCCACTTAAACTCATGCCTTGATCTTTACCGGGACAAATAAGATCCAACAATTATATTACTCAATGGTTTACACAATTAGGACCCGCTTATTTTTAGCTTTTACCGGACCAGACCACCCCAACTTAACTTAAACCTCAAAATTAGCAGATTTAAAACTTTTGTTTCTCTATTTTACTTTTTCATGAATAGTTAAGACGATCAAGGGTATTGTTTATCCACCTAAGCTTAAGCATTAAAGTTTACCAAGCAGCCATTAGATACGATTAAGGTACAATTAATTACTTAGCTAGTGTTCCCCACAACATGGCATACCCCCGTTATCAAGAATAACACCAAACCATCACCATAAGTGAGAATGCAAAATTTCATCTGTAGGGTTTACATGTAGCGTGTCCCTTGTAGTCCGTTTCTTAATGATAATGAGACGCGAGCAAGGGGACCCCACATGGCTAACAGCGTTGATGATCAATTCAATAGTGTATTTGTACTTTTAGTACGTAGTGATCATGGTTTAATGACTTACGTGGAAAATAATTGCGGGTTTGCTCTTTTTTAGATTTTTTTTAAAATATCCACAACCCCACTTAGGAATTGTGAATACCCAGATGAATAATCTGCTTACAGCCCGACCCGAGGCATCCCATCAATACAAGAATTAACGTTATAAGACCATACGCCAGTGAGGTGTAAAACACTAAACTAGCAGTTTAAGATTTATATCACAGGCTACACGGCATACTCTAACGTTAAACTTACCCAAGCATCATATGATATCGTATTCAAATTTCTTAAAACTCATAACATTTCCACTTTTCATACCAATAATTGAGGCTTGAGTATGGCCCGACCTTTCATTTCTTATCTTCCATGGACAAAACGTTTTACCACAAAAGATTTCTGTTTTAACCATTTTATCAAATTGCCCTTTCATTTTCAAAGCTGAGCCTACAGACACATCCCAAACTTTTATTTTTATTTTTGCCAAAAAAATCAATTTCCCATCCCCACACTTAAATTTCACATTTTCCTCAATGTGAGAAAAAGGAAATTTCAAATAAAATTATGAATAAAATAAAAATAAACAAATGAATTGGAAAAGACTCCCCTGGTAAATAGACGATATGCCTTGTGAGTCATGTTACGCGCTCTCCTATTCGATCACAAGCTTAAAACTCAAGTTCTCTCTATCAAGCAATCATAACGAACAAAAGCGGCAATCCATAAGAAAATTGCATCCCCACAATTGTTTAAGACACCAGCTCATCAACCGTCATCAACCAACCAAGGAATTGTTGGGTTTTAACAAGATTATCAAAGTCCATATGACCCATTATATGTAAAAACACAGCGGATAATAAAATTTTAAATCTTGTTAGTTTGATAAATATAAAACCGATTTTATATAGATTAACCAAATGCCCGGATCCATATACAAATACATGCTATCAAAACAACCATAGGGTGTTTAGCATTCTACCTTCAAGTCCGAAAGAAGAGGATAAATGAGATTGAACAGCTAGAATCCAAAGAAGGAGTCCTCAAGCTTGTATACCCGACAAGCACCAACAAACACCTAGGTTGCTAGGATCCAACACTTGCAAGAATACCCTTGTTCTTCTTCTTCTCTTGTTAACTGCTCAAAAAAAAGGAAAAAGAGAAGAGATGTGTGTATGTGAGAGAGTGTAGTTGTTGATGTAAACAAGAAAAATGATCTCCCAATTGTCTTGTTTGCATGGTCATGGAAATAATAAGGAAAAGAGAGAGAGAGAGAGAGGTGGGGCCGGCCACATGGGTTGTTCCCCCCCCCCCCAAAAAAAAAACTCAAACTCAGTTTTGTATTATTTTCTTTTACCATAATATTATTTATCCAAATAAATAATATCTCATATACATAAATTATCCATATAATTTACTTAACACACAAATGCAAATATTTAGAAAACCATTTTCCAAATAATATAAGTGTTGATATTTATTAACTAGATCATATCTAATAATAAATATCATGGCGTTTGTCTAGCTTGTTATTGGGTATGACCCGACTTGGATCAATACGTACTAGCCACATCAACTCTAATATGTGTCTTGAGCAGATCGTGTCCAACAATCTCCCACTTGCACAAGATGCATAGAAGATTGATGCAAATAGCAAATACCGCCGAACAACGGTTTACTATCCCTAATACGCATGACGAAGTGCCATTCAATAACATCATCCCCTTCAAGTTCCATACTTGAAACGATTTAGGTGAAACTATCATTTATCCTTTTGCCACAAATGTCATGTTAAATCCAGATACACAAAGTGATCATTCTCTGTCGATTTAACTTATCAGGCCTTAGGCATTTAACTCTCAACGAATAAGAGGGACAAATCCCCTATTGACTACATACGTCTCTCACTATAACCTTGTACTATACTTGAGCTTGGCCTTATGTACTGACATGTTTCAGAGCAACGAAGAACTAATTCAAAGTATAATAGTCGATGAAAATCAAGACCCAATATGTATCTCAGGTCAGAGGATACTATGATGTTCGCCTTTACTCAAATTATTTATGATCACAAATCACAAGGATTCCATGCAGTAAAATTTGAGGGCGGGTCATGTCCAATATTTATCCCATAAATATCTATGAACCTTGGCAGCAAACCCTTTGCTATATTCATTCCTCATGAATATCTACCAATCCAAGTTCATAATAGTCTTACATTCATATTTGTTCCCACAAGTATGATCGACTACGGACGTTTAGAAAAATCTAATTATTCACGGATTTAAACATGCTAAAATGGAACATAACTCAAAAGCATAATCATAAACCATAATCATATGAATGAGTCAAAATAAAAATTGTTCTGATATCCAGATAAAAAATAGATCAAATCCAATCACTAAAATATCAAAGTCCTAAGGCACAAGTATGACCCTCATGCTTCGGCCTTTCAAGGAGCTTCGTGAGTGGATCCGCAATGTTTTGATCAGTGTGAAATTTGCGAATACATATCTTTCCTTTTTCAACTTCATCCGTTATGTAGTTGAATCTCCGCTCAATGTGCCTAGTCTTTTGATGTGCACGGGGTTCCTTGATTTGAGCAATCGCACCCTCGTTGTCACAAAAGATTTCTAGAGGGTCCTGAATGGTACGGACTACCCCTGGATCGGCAATGAACTTTCTAATCCATGCAGCTTCTTGAGCTGCCAAGGCGGCAGCGATGTATTCTGATTCAGTGGTGGACAAGGCTACCACGTCTTGTTTTGCACTCTTCCAAAGAGACAGCACCACCATTTAGAACGAAGACATATCCCGATTGGGATCGAGAATCATCTCGATCAGTTTGGAAACTCGCATCCGTGTAACCCTTTACAACGAGTTCCTCCTCACCAGAGACATATATCAAAAACATATCCTTAGTCTTCCTAAGGTATTTCAATATGCTCTTAACCGCCATCCAATGGCTGGTTCCCGGATTTTGTTGGTATCTACTTGTCATGCTCAAAGCGCATGACACATCCATTCTGGTGCAAATCATGGCATACATGATGGATCCTATAGCAGATGCATATGGGATTCCACTCTTTTATCTTGCTCATCCTTTGAGCTTGGACATTGAGAAACACTCAACATTGTTCCTCTTTGAATAGGTACCAAACCTTTCTTAGCGTTTTCCATCTTGAACCTTTTCAAGATTTTGTCAATGTATACACTTTGATTCAAACCTATCAACTGCCTTGATCTATCCCTATAGATCCTTATTCCCAGAATATAGGCGGCCTCACCAAGATCCTTAATGGAAAAACAACTTCCAAGACAGGCTTTTACACCTTCCAAGGTTGGAATGTCATTTCCAAATAGTAATATGTCATCGACATATAATACCAGAAAGGTAATGATTCTCCCACTAGATTTCTTATACACACAAGCTTCAACAGCATTTTTGATAAATCCAAATTTCCTAATTTCATCATCAAAACGGTGATTCCAACTTCTAGATTCTTATTTCAATCCAAAGATTGATTTCTTCAACTTGCATACTTTGTTAGGATGTTGTGGATCGACAAAACCTTCAGGCTGAACCATATTGACATCTTCTTCAAGATGCCCATTTAGAAAAGCAGTTTTGACATCCATTTGCTGTATCTCATAGTCATAATATGCGGCTATGGAAAACAATATCCTTATAGACTTTAGCATCGCCACGGCGAGAAAGTTTCATCATAATCAACCCCTTGAGTTTGAGTGAAACCCTTTGCTACAAATCTAGCTTTATAAGTATCCAAGTTTCCATGCATATCAGTTTTCTTCTTGAAAACCCACTTACTTCCAACCAGTTTGGAATTTAGAGGTAGAGCAACCAAGTCCCATACTTGGTTGTCATGCATGGATTGCATCTCAACGTTCATGGATTCCAGCCATTTATCACAATCAGATTGAGACATTGCATCTCGGTATGTGGTTGGTTCATCGGAATCCACCACATACCATTCATCCATGAAAAATCTATATCTTTCAGGTGGAGTGCTAACTCTACCAGATTTGCGAACGTTTTGTGTGTTTGATCAACCATTTGATCATCATCAACAACCTCTTGTTGGTTACTAGTGTCAACCAAACGTGTATTGGCTTGTGGTTCTCGATCCTCCTCGAGTTCCATAGTTCTATTAGTTCCTTCCAAAAGGAACCTTCTTTCCAAGAACTTAGCCTTGCGAACTATAAACACTTTATGCTCATTTGGATTGTAGAAATAATATCCCATCGAATCTTCGGGATATCCTACAAAGATACACTTAGTGGAACGGCTTTCAAGTTTATCAGGGGTGTAGATCCTAACATAAGCCTCACATCCCCATACCTTTAAATATGATAATGATGGAATCTTTATATGCCATATTTCAAAAGGTGTCCTTTCCACTTTCTTGGTTGGTGCCATATTTAAAATACGGGCAGCAGAGATTAGTGCAAAACCCCAAAATGATAGAGGTAATGCGCTTCTAGCCATCATAGATCGAAACATATCCAATAGAGTTCGATTCCTCCTTTCAGACACACCATTATGTTGTGGTGTTCCAGGTGGAGTAAGTTGTGAGACAATCCCACAACTCCTAAGATGTTCTAGAAACGCATCATTGAGGTATTCACCTCCTCTATCAGAGCGTAGTACTTTGTTTGTTTTGTTGAGTTGATTTTGTACTTCATTTTAGAAGACTTTGAACATTTGAAAGGCTTCATTTTTGTGTCTTAACAAGAAGACATACCCATAGTGACTATAATCGTCGGTAAAGGTAATGAAGTATCTTTCACCATTCCTTGTCATTGTCCTAAAATGACCACATACATCCGAATGTATGATACCTAATAGGTCTTTCGCCCTTTCATTAGTTCCACTAAAGGGCTCCTTGGTCATCTTTCCCAATAAACAAGATTCACATTCATCAAATGAATCATCACTTGATTTCAAAAGACCATTCTTTTGAAGTGTATGAATGTGATCCTTGTTTATGTGACCAAGGCGACAATGCCAAAGAAAAGTTTTACTCAAATCCAATTTACGTCTTTTGGTGCTAGCTTGGTACAACGAGTTATTAATGGATGTATAATCATGAACCAATTCATAAATGCCATTAAACGGAATTTCTTTAAATAAAAGTCATCATTCATGAATACATAAAAACCATTGTTCACAAACTTGAAATCATAACCACATTGTTTTTAAAGAGAAACAGAGATAATGTTCCTAGTCAAACTAGGAGCATACAAAATGTTTTTCAAAATAACTTCCAAACCATTTAGAAGCTTCAAAACGTAATCTCCTCGGGCTTGGACCTCAACCTGTGCTCCATTGCCCATGAAGAGACTTATATCTCCTTTCTTGAAATCATTTCTTCTTTTGAACCCCTGCAATGAATTGCATATATGAGTTCCACATCCGGTATCCAATACCCATGTGTTAGAAGAAATAATATTAAGATCAATATGGATCATGAAAGTTGTACCTGAGGTTTGCCCCGCATCCCTCTTAGCTTTCAACTCCTTGAGATAGGTTGGACAATTTCTCATCCAGTGACCTATCTCCCCATAACCAAAGCACGGATCCTCAGCGCTAACCTTTAGCTTCTTGTGTTTGGGTTCCGCCTTTGCCTTTCCCTTGAGCCCTTCTTGACTTGCCCCTTACCAATGACAACCTTTGCCTTTGGTTCCGGGTGATGCCTCCTCTTTAAGCCACCCTCATTGATCGTGAGAACGGGTAAAACCTTTTTACCCATGTCGGCTTCGGCTGTCTTACGCATTGCATGAAGCTTACCAATGCTGTTGTCCCATCCGTTCATGTTGTAGTTCATGACGAATGTCTCAAACCTTTTAGTTAGGCCGTTCAGGATCAAATCCGTGGCTAACTCTTTTGAGACGGGACAGTTAAGCAGTTCAACCAATCAATGTGGCTTTTCATCTTAAGCACATAAGATGATACATATTGGGTTTCTTCCATATGACATGCATGAAATGCACGAACCATTTCGAAGCACTCCACCCTAGCTTGAGTAAAGAACATTTCCTTAAGCTGGGTGATCATGTCATACGCCCCACGATTCTCGAAATCCTTTTGGATCTCGGGAATCATTGTTCCCAACATGAGGCAAGAAACTTGCACCGAATCCTCGGTGTATTTCAACCAATCCGCATAGGCATCCAAGTTGTTAACATCGGGTTCATCGGGAATAGGATCGTCTAATATATAGGACTTTTTCTCTTGCTTGAGAACAATTCTCAAGTTTCGATACCAGTCCATAAAGTTATTAAAGTTTAGACGGTCCTTATCCAGAATGGATCTAAGTGATAGATTATGCACGTGAGGAATAATAGCGTTCTGTTGATTGTTTGCGGCCATCTATAAAAGAATTTAACAAAGTTCAATTTAGTATTTTCGATATCAATAAATTTTAATCTTTAATACCCTTTAATGTCTCCAAGACAATTATTGATTAAAATCTAGAATCCAACGTTTCATTCAAATAGTAGTTAGGTGACCTCTATCCTACTATTCAAATTAACAAGGTAGTCAACGTTTGACAATTGCAACCCTTTGCAACTTCTAGTTTTATGGGATCGGTTAAACATCATATGTTTAGTTGACATGTTTAATCCCATCAACACCTTTGAACGCCATGTTTCGGTGACCCTATTCACATGGTTTCAAATCAAGTCGTCCTACTTACACACACGTGTGAGTTTACACATACAAGTGGTTAGGTGACCCTCATTCCAAAAGTATTGTAAAACCACCTTAAGATCACAAGTTTTCTTAAATGTAGTTAGGTGACCCTATTCCACATCAAGTCTACAAGTGACTTAAGTGTTGTATAAAAGGATGGTGTTCAACTTGTTTTTAAAAGGGATTTTAGTTTTCAAAATTCTAGATTGAAAAACTATATAATGTGCCTTCCATTTGCATGCATTCAAATGTATGGTACCTTTGAAAACCAATTTTCAAATTACTTTAAATAAAACCCATTTTATTATGAAATCTTTAATAGTTAATAAAACCAATTTTATACTAGTTGTCGATTTTAATTGTTAACATCCAAACATGATAAAACAATAAATATAAATCAACCACACAAGCATAAAATACAAACACAAGTCCATAACCATAGCCACCTAGTATGACAACACTTGTTGACCGAAACAAGTGTGCCAAAAGGTCTCTCCTAAGGGACGAGAATGACAAAAGGCATGTGTCGGTGAACTCGGACTTGATCCCGCATCCATATGCTTCAAGTGTCCACCTTGTGTTGTGACTCTTCCACTTTATTTGGGCTTCCATTTGGGCTCCAACTTCAGCTCCTAGCTTCCATGGGCCTCCAAGTTTGGGCTTTGGTCATTGGGCTAAAATCCCAACTTGGACTTTGAAGTCCATTAAGGGCCAAAACCAAAACCGTAGCTATGTTACTTCTTCTTTTACAAAAAAATATATCCTAATACATTTTTCTCTAGTAAAAGAAATACAACTAATCTAATTATTATTACAAACCAAAATGAAATGAATAAATAGATTACAAACCCAAATAAATGAATATTACAACCATATTGAATAAACCGAATAAATCACAACACAAACACACATCCAAAGGTCATGGCTAGGTTATGAACATCCAAATGCACATCCAAATATGCAAGGTCTTAGAAAACCAAAATGGTTCCCCTCTTACCCATTAAACTTTCGGCCAAGAGGAACAAAACCGAAAGTTTAGGGTATTGTCCAAACAAAATAATTAATCATCCACATGACTTAATTCTTCAAGATTATCACATGCATGTAAAGAATAATCTTGAAGAACCAAGGGGTAACCAAAAGCCAAAAAACTTTCGGCCATATGGTGAACCACACCATAAAACCCGAAAATTTTTAGATCTATGAAGCATGTATCCGTATAAGCGGCTCTTGATGCCATTGTTGGGTTTTAACAAGATTATCAAAGTCCATATAACCCATTATATGTAAAAACGCAGAGGATAATAAAATTTTAAATCTTGTTAGTTTGATAAATATAAAAGCATTTTTATATAGATTAACCAAATGCCCTGATCCATATACGAAATACATGCTATCAAAACAACCATAGGGTGAATGAGATTGAACGGCTAGAATCCAAACACCTAGGTTAATAGGATCCAACACTTGCAAGAACACCCTTGTTCTTCTTCTTCTCTTGTTCACGGCTCAAAAAAACGGAAAGAGAGAAGAGATGTGTGTATGTGAGAGAGTGTAGTTGTTGATGTAAACAAGAAAAAATGATCTCCCAATTATCTTGTTTGCATGGTCTTGGAAATAATAAGGAAGAGAGAGAGAGAGAGAGAGAGAGGTGGGGCCAGCCACATGGGTTGGTTTTCCCCCCAAAACTCAAACTCAATTTTGTATTATTTTGTTTTACCATAATATTATTTATCCAAATAAATAATATCCCTCATACATAAATTATCCATATAATTTACTTAACACACAAATGCAAATATTTAGAAAACCATTTTCCAAATAATATAAGTGTTGATATTTATTAACTAGATCATACCTAATAATAAATATCGTGGCATTTGTCTAGCTTGTTATTGGGTATGACCCGACTTGGATCAATACGTACTAGCCACATCAACTCTAATATGTGTCTTGGGCAGATCGATTCCAACAGGAATAACCTGCAATTAAGAGAAGAAACAACCCGGCAAAACTCGAAAATAAAAATAAAAATGAAGATAAAATAATAAGGAAAGATATTACCGGGTTGCCTCCCGGGAAGCGCTAAGTTTATTGAATAGTCTTCAGCCGGACTCACTCCCTAAACCTCAATCAGGAGGCTTCTCCTTTATCCTCTTCCCATCGATGCTCATCAACACTCTCCTTTTACAATTGGTCGGGAAGAAACCAATTGCACAACTCTCATGGGCCCGACCATATGAATTAAACTCGGCCCACCAACTCTTGAATTCCCCCAAAAATGGTTCAATGAAGTGAAACGGGGAAGTCAATCTATTTATCGCACTACGATTTCTTTGCCCAGAAATCCTCCTTCTAATTCTTTTAGCCAAATTTTTTAACCTTAACACACCCCGAATGGAGATTGAGTATGGTTTGTGTTTTGGTTTTTCACAATAGAGGTGAAGTGTCGAAGGACTGAATCACTAACTACCTCATGGCTCTCCTTACAAAGCTCCTTCTCGATCCCCATACTTGGCTCGTTATATATTAAATCTTCAAGCAAATTCAGATCACCAAGTGGGTAAACTCGCCTTCATCCGTAATGGCAAAGTCCATCAACTCTTTACCAAACTCTTTCTTAAATTCTTCCTCCCAAGAGGGAACATACTCCTCTACTCTCTGCTCCTCCATTCCGGTATCTTCAATCTCACTATGGGTTTCACACAAAGGTGGATTCAAAGGTGGAATATATTCTAAATCATTTCTAATAGCAAACAATACATCATCCATTATAGCCTCCGATTTTGGGGTGGGCTCTAATATATTCCCTGACAAATCTTTATACCCTAAGAAGTTTCCCATTTGATCATAAGCAAATCGGTATGAAGGAGGCTTTGCAAAAAGTGATTCCCGTGGAGCTTTCCGTGCCTCAACTTCTATATTTCTTCTCTCATAAGCATCATGCACCCAGTGATTTCTGCCACAAACTTCGCACCATGGTTCTCCTACTTGTAATCTGAACATTATTCCTGTAAAGAATACTCAAAATAAACAGATCACGGGCACCAGAAAAATATAATAAAATAATTATAAAATAAAACTAAATTAAACTAATTAGATTAACTAATTTAAACTAAACATATACACAAAAATATAAAAGGCTAGTCCCCAACTAAGGTCGTTCTCTAATCGCCTCAAACTGTGCCCCGACAACGGCGCCAAAAACTTGATGTGTGTCTAATGAATGCTCTTTCTAAAGAACTCACAACTAAGCTTTAAAATTTATAAAACGAAACTTCTAATGAATCCACACAAAACCGGCAAGTGTACCGATCACAAGTAGTATAGACCTAAGAAGTCCGAGTATCGAACACAAGGATACGTGAGAACGCCTATGATCACTAAACGCTAGACAATACCTTCCTAAGAATAATATTTTTTAAATTGATTTTTAATAATTAAACTACCAAACTTAAATTACTTTAACTAAATTAATTAAATTAACTTGGTGAAACTTAACGAAACACTTACGAATCTCAACGACTGTGACTAACAATGGAGAAAGAGTCTACCTAGGTAAGAATCATATTGACGGTCTAAACAGCTAATGGATTGAATGATCTCACGACACCAGTATCTAAGGATGACATAACTAAGGTTCGCTCAAGAAAGCTAGATCATCTCTCGGTCTCACTAACAAACCCTAACTTACACATAATTTATTTTAAGATCAAACCAGGAAACGACTGCTAAGGTGTTCTAATGCCGACACTCCACTCGGAATCACCGAAACACTACCCTAATGGAGACGAATACTAAGCAACCAAGGATAGAGGAACAATTTGGTTTAACATAAACCAGACCAACTAATTGCTCACAAACCCAAACCCGACAAGAACCGAACCCGCTCTCGCGCAATCCTAATTTTAACAAGCAAAGCTACGAGACAAATTTACTTCCTATCACCTCTCGGCCTCTAAGAAGGTACTTACCCGCTGAATTCAATCAATTAACAATTTCAATAAAAACCTACGGTTGTACACCCCGCAAACAAACTCTAAACACAAAGTAAAGAATTGAACATGCAATTATCAATCAACACCAATTCAATTAACCGAAGCAAGAGATTATAAGATAAAATCAATAAAATCACAGCCACTAAACACAAACTAATTAATCATTAATCCAAACTTTCAATAGCAATTCAAGTCATATTTATCAAACAATCCATTTAGTTTATCAAAACCTAACAATAATCATCAAACCTAGGTATAACAAAGAAGATTAGCTACTGATAATTTTTGGACAGTAGATAAAATAGATATAAATGATAAACATGTTCATATATATCTGATTACAAACGGTTTGAATGATTAAAAACCAAAAACGAACTCACAAACGTTAAAATAGTGAAAACCGACAACCAAAGGATGAAAGATAGAACCGTAAACTTGTCCTCCTTGGTTTCTCCTCTAAAGCAGGTGTGGTGGCTGGAAATATTATATAAAATTAGTTCATAGGGTATTAGCCCTTTATATATATGTTTAAACACCTCCTTCCTAATATAAAATATGTTAAAACAAGCCCACAAGGCCCACTAGAAAACAAAATAGATGGGTTAGCTGATTCCTGAACATTCTTGGCAGCCTTTGGGACATGTGGGATGCCGCATAGCGAGGGAATGAATGCCTCACTTGGTCGCGTAGCGCGGCCTGGCCTTGGGTGCTCGTTTCTTCGTTTTCTGACTCGTTTATGTTCAAACGCGCATACCGGCTTCATCCGAATCTCGTCAGCTGATTCTTTCTTCATTAAACTCGTTTTTTCGCTCTCTTCAACATGGGACCTATCATATACACAAATATTTAATTCATGCAAGAACAAGTTATATTTGTTAATGGTTTACGCACAAAACAACACAAAAACGGGATAAAACGCTGTGTTTTGCAACACATCAATGTCACTACTAAGAGTAGTAAACTTGGATAGAGCCAATCTTTGGATCCAGATCACGTATAAAGGACCAATTTATATGATTACGCAATAGGTTTAAGACCTAGGTGAAGCAAATTGGCCATGAGAACAGATCACACAAAACCTGACACGGATTTCACAAAGCTAACCTGATCTAGATCTCAAAAATACGATCACACAAGAAGTCAAAATTTGGGGGAAGGTTGTTTGAGAAATGAACCCCCTTGTTTGTGAGAACTCGATAATGGCTTATGTGAAATGTGCGTGACTCGTACATGTTTTTGAGTGTAGGCCATTGGGATGGCATTGTCCACTTTTGCGTAAGGATCCCTAAGCTTAATGAACTATAGCGTAAAGGATCATTAGGCTTAAATGATCTAACTTAAAAGAAAGCTCAGATCCATTATTGAACTACCTAGGGGAAACCGGTTTAAGAACTTAGAACTAGCTTACATATGCGAGATAAGATTCACTAGAATATTGGGGACCGACTTGGTTACCCTATATTAGTTTTAACAGTCTAACATTCAATAGCAATTATGTTTACGTATTCTAAGCAAGGACTCAAGTTAAGTTATTGACCAGTAAAAAATGTAGTTAAGATTCTAGAACCCTTTCTCTTTTAAATGTTTTAGGGCATGTGTGGTACTTATGTGTCAGGTTAGTTGATAGTCAGTTATGTTCAAAGCTTTCAGTTAGTTAGACCCCGTGTATGATTTCCAGTTAGACCTCATTGTATAGGTACCAAATATGTCCCAAGCATGGGCATGAGGTTTAGCGGTGCCTTTGTGATGTGTGTCGGTAATTTTAATTATATATGTTCAGACCAGGAAGGTTAGCCATTAGATTGTTATGATTATTACATGTTTAATTTTTTTATGTTTGTGCTTCGAAATGTCAAATGTTATTGTACTTATTTTAATAATTGTTTGTAGTTAAGCTGGAATTCACTCACCGTATAGCTGACTTTTGTATGCATCAAGTTAGGAGGATGCATAAGAGAAAATAAGGATTGTTGGAGCACGCTGGGTTAGCCATGCTTGAAGAATGCATCCATTAATTTAAGTTACGTTATTGTCACACATGGATCCATTGGCCTAGGAGTTTGACCAACATTGGTACTTGTATTGTAAATATATTAGAGTATAGGTTGCAAAACGAAAGTCATTTTAATAAAATACTATTATATTCAAAATGTTGTGATTTAACCACCCATCTCTATTAAAAAAAGAGTTATATTTGAATAACAATAATTTACATATTTTACATTACAAAAACATCTGAACCATCAGATCGTCTAATGGCTAAGGTCACCATCTTCTAACCTCTATTCCTCATTATTCCTTATTACCTGTAAAACATTATATGTAATACATCAACAACACATGCTGGTGAATGCGTTGACTCTAAAACATTTTATATACTTAATTATTCTCTATGGGTTTCTTGTGACCTGACCCGTTGTGGCAAAAGAAATAACTAAATTTTGAAATTTCAAAATACTTTTATAAACTCAAGCTCAACTCAAAAACGCTCAGCAAGAATAGCAGCATTCAAGTACTTAGCAAATCTCAATATACACAAAACCATTCCTCACGCGTGTATAACTTAGACCCGACTCGTCATGGCGAAGGAACGACCAAGAATGGTGCGGTGTGCCCACTGACTGCTGATGTGCTAAAAGTACTTTATTATTTATTAGCTAAATTTATCTAATCTAGACATTAAGTTATACTCTAGACTCTCAAAAAACGTGACTAAACTACTAGCTAGCAAGTGAACTGGTCAGAGTAAAGCTAAGTAAGTCCGGAAATCGAAACCACAAGACTCTTTGGATTACGTAAACTAGACACCATACTCGATGACAGACACAATAATTTGTTTTTATATTTTAATTAGTGGGGGGGGGGGTTATAGAATACTAAATACTGAAATTAATTAAAAACTAATTAAGAAAACCAAAGCAAGACTCAGTTGGATGTTACTCAAATGATGATGAAAGACTACCTAGGCTAGAATCCCAAATGCTTTAGTTATATTTTTAATTGGACAGGGATTGTTAAGGAACTAGGATAATAAAATATTAAACTTAATGAGAATCCGAATAGGTCCCTCAACCCTTCTTCAGAAGACACCGACGGACCTCTTATAAGATATTAAAAACACCGACATATTTTGACAAGAATTAACAAGGAAACCAAGACAAATTTCTTATGAAGGACCTAACTTAGCAATTTATTAATCAAAACCCACCAAATAATCTTGCACTTCACATTTATTAAGATTAGTAGAACACTTAGACCTAATCGATTATTGATACTACTTATATGATATAACGGCCGAATAAGGAAATGATCTAACACATTCCAATTATATGAAAGAAATTCAACTATGATTATGTGAAGCAATAAACAATCATCAATGAAGTTAAAGTATGCATGCACAATGAATCAATAAACCATCTTCATTACTTTATCATAAAATCCATAAGCAAACCGAATTCCAAGTTAAAATCAAAACCTTAGTAAGTGTTCATCTTAACCTAGGTATTTTTAAAGTTTTACCCAAGCATAATGTTTAAAATCATCAAATCAAGAAGTTCAGAACAATAAATCATGAAAAGATATGAATATATCAAAAACAAAGAAATCGGGATGACAAAACCCGTGATATCTTTGTTCCTGTGTCTTGAGCTCTTTAACCAATGACCCCTGGCCTTCAAAATATTTAACTTCCAAGTTTCCGAGCTTCAAAAATCTTCCAAGGACGTTGTAAATCGTAGTTGTGTTTAGGTTTTTTATAAGCATGTTTATATAGGAATTTTAAGCCTCAAATCCTGCAGCTTCTCGAAACTCTCTAGATAACGGAGCTCCTCATGTCACTCGAGAAGCATAGGCAAGGAACCCTGTGTGATGCGGCGTGCTTAAAATTGGGATCAGGCACTAAGGTCTCCCCGCGCCACACGGGGAGATCAAGCAGACTTAGTCTCGTGGCACGACAAGAGTGTTTTTCCCTGAAATTTGTGAAGTTTTGGCTCTGTCTCACACTAACTAGTTCCGGTACTCGGTGTTTTCATATTTAGATCCGTTTTCTGCTCTTCTTATCAACTTTAAGTCCCAAGACCTGTTAAACACAAATAGTTCAGCAGTATGCACATTCAAACTAAAATCGAACTACAACTTGAACAAAAGCTATGCAAACTTTACACAGAAAATAAAAGTATTTTACAATACATCAAATATCCCTAGATTTACTCTTTCTCACCTCTGAAAAATATTTATGCAATGGAACCATAATCGGAACAATGGTCTTGAAAACATAAAGGTTATTTTAAGCTCAGATAAACACAAAAACCGCGATTGCCAGTATTGTTGTCCACTTAAATCCAACCACCAGCCTATCAAGCCCCCAAGCATATTTTGCAATTAGGTTCAAGTGATATCACTAACCCTATGGATCTTACAACTTTAGAGTTACAGTTCCACTTACCCCATCTTAAAAATTATCAAGACAATTTCAAACCGGGTTGAAACTGACTGATTCAACCTATCATTGTAAGCCAAGAACCTTTTAATGATAACAATAAACTGCACTTAAGTGGAATTTATATGGATGAGAGATCAATTGAGGTCGTACGAGCATTTTCTAAACATAAAACTATATTATCGGATTTCGGCCCAACATTGTTTCACTCGAGCTGCTACACAGTATATGACGTACCCAGGCCTCCACCCATAGTATTTCCTAAAAATATTTATTGATTAAAAACCTCGACCCCAACAACGTAGCCTCAAAGTCATCATCCCGAAGGTAATGCGTAGGCTCTCAGCCTCGTCTAATATGTGCTCTTTGGCCTATTTTGTGTGTGTGTGTGTGTGTGTGTCTGTGTGTGTGTGAATGCTTCTTTGGAATTTTTATAAATTCACTTTTGCTTTCAAAATACTTGCACTTCTTTGATGTTTTTGCAATCCAAATTTTGTGCTGTAAGTTATCTTTTTACCCTGAAAATATAACTAATTTCTAAGATCGTATAAAATTGGCCATGGTGGGGCGCCACCACTCTTTATTTACTTTCATAAAACAAAGTGGTGTGCTAATTTAAGTGAATTTAATTCTCACCACCTCAAGGTAGTGAGATTATGGTAATACTCCTTATGCCTTATTGAATTTTCAGCTTAATTACCCCCTCAAAATGAGAACCCACAAAGTTTATTTTTTATTAAGTATATTAATAATATGCAATGGGAAACCTTTCAAAACTAGTTGGGCCTACCGACATGTAAGGCCTCAGTTATGGTTCCCTACTTTAGAGTGAATAAAAACTTTTCGTGGAATAATAAAAAGTCAACCATTTCTTACAAAGTATACAATACTTGTCTTAAAACATCACAAATGGTCTCAACATAAAACATAAAAATAAAACACCATGCCTTCCTTCTGTAGATGCCAACCGCTCAGTCCTTACCATGTGTCATCCTCAAGCCAACTTCTTTAACCTATTTACCTGCGTGCATACTAAAGGTCAGCTATGCTGAGTGAGTTCTAGTTAATTAGGTAACATACATTACATTCACATACACATACTTATATATACGTATCCAAATATACATATTACATACTTGAACTGTTTACCTTTCCTCCATAGTTACATACATACATTCATACACACATAATTTCAATTCACTGTCATGTGAGATTACACGAAGTATCCTCCCCTAAGAGTTTCTCAGCAAGAAATTTCCATTCTTGTCATTATAAAGAATGTTTGCAATTTTTCCATTTCTTTAAATTTTTGAGATTGGTCAAGTCATCACCCTTCTCATACTGATACATTTCTTCATAGTGGAGCAGGATTTGCTTGATGCTACTTCAACTTTGGGTCTTTCTGCAATACTGAGCCTTTTTGCATTTTTTGGTTGCACAAAAGAGTAGGGTGTAAGTCTGGTTCTCATTAACTTCTCATCCCTCCTACCTATTTCGACCTCAGTGCCATCCAATCTTCTCCTTTTATTCAGAAAAGAAAATCCTAACCTTGCTTGTTCCCTCAAATATCTTAATAATTCATTTTAATGTGCACTAGCAGACCTGTGTGTATTTTGATAATCAGACAAGTGTAGCACTGCCATTTCAATCAACTTTTCTAGACTAAAGTCACTGAAATAATCTTTGACGATGATTGACCTTAGTCCTTCATTTTTCATCGGAACCTTCAGATTCTATGTCCTAGAATCATATAATAATCCGTTTGGTAAGTCCTCATTAAATGAATGACTTTTTTCTACAACTTTTTCTCTTTTTGTCTGATCAGGCACCTTAGAAGTTGTTTTTCTTCTAAAAGATGATTTTGACTTTTCTTGAGATTTCTTTTCAGATCTCATATGCTTTGATTATTAAGTCTTCTTCTGTGACACCTTCTTGTTTATTTCATCACTGAGTTGAGCAGTGAATTTTTCTTCTTTAGAGTCTGGTATGCCCTCCAAATCACTTATCCTTAGGTTATTGGTTGTTACATCTTTGTATTCATCTTCAGTCAGAACCAATTCCTTTTCAAGTCCATTTGCTGAAACATCTCTTTTGAGGGCTAGATATTCATTTTCATATTCAGGAACATTCTTAATATCCTCTTGATCATTCTTATTAGCCAATGCCTTGATGACTCTTTCAAGCACATTGTCTAGGTTTTCTTTTGAAGCCTTTTTTGTTTCTTCAAGTTGGATCAACTTCAGTAGTGTCACCAGAGCTTCTGGCGGAATTTCTTCATCATTCAACAGTGTTAATAGCACTTTTTTTGGGATTTCTTCATTATCTATATTTTTGGTTCCATCTCTTAATTTCTTCTCAATTTCAATTTGTTCCATTATGTTTCTTTGCTCTTCCAACTCTGTTTTAGACAATAATTGATTTTAAGTTTGTCTATCTTGAATTTCTCTCATTCTTTGCTCAAAGACAATTCTAGCCTTCATGTTAGATTCATCAATATACATAATTCCTTCATTGTTTACTGAAGTATTTATGGGCTGCATATGATCATCTTCTGTTGCAATGCCCTAACCCTTGAATTTCCTTATTTCCTCCTCATCATCTGTAGCTTTAGATGTCCCAATCTCATTAATTATTTGAGGAGAATCTTCTTGATTTCATTTGTAGCTTTTTCATTGACAAGCATGATGTTAACAAGATCACCATACAATAAATCCAAGTCATTTTGAAGTTTCGGATCTTCAATCTCCATTTCACTTGTTTGTTTCTCAACATCTTCTATATTAACCATTAAATAATCATTCTTTTTCATGAATCACTTGATTTTCTTCTTCATGCAGGACCTCATCTGTTCCATCTGGAACTAACTCTTCTAATGTATCATTATACACATTCAAAAAATGTAGAGCAGTTTCCCTTGTATCAATCATCTCATGATCTGAATTAATCAAAGTTTGAATCTTTTTCAATGCCTTCTGTAGTTCATCTTCCAATTTTGTTAGTTGATTTCTGTATGAATCAGGGCACTTTGTTAGGTTTGAGTTATTCAACCAGTTGATCCTCTCCTCCAGATGCTGATTGTTTCTAGTCAACTGAAGAAAATCAAACACGTTGTTCTTGGACACAGAGCTGTTAGCCATTGTGATCTGTATAATTAACGGTAAAAGCACGATTAAAATAAGGATTAGTCAATTTATTATCAAGATATGATAAATAATAAATAAAAATAAAAGATAATTCTTTGTTGAACCTGTTCTTCAACAATATGAATACCAACAAACAAAACAGAGATGTAAGTTAACATTGAATTTGAAACCCTGGACATAGTTAAATGATGTCGGAATTCAAGAATAAGACATTTACTAAGTCTAAATTGATGAAAGTGACAACAGATTAAGAATCTGTCAGACGGTGACAATTTGGTTTTAGGGTACAAGTATGCAGCAAGTGGATGGAAAAAGTGACTGAAAAGTTTATGATTCCCTCTTTTATATTGTACAATATTTGTGTGACATTGGGTTTCTGAAAATTTTGTCGTGTAGTAGTCGCATACTTCCAAAACAAATTATAATAGATGTCAGGTTTCAAAGAAATTCCTCAATCGAGCATACTTACTAAAGGCAAGTGTACTCGAAGTATAAGGTGTACTCGAGACAACAAAGTTTACTCGAAAACACTTATCTTTCAATCAAAGTAATCAAACATAGTTAAGAACACAATTACATCAAAACTTTATCAAGTATACTCGAAAGACACAAATTTTCAAATAAACATCCAAGTGTACTCAAAAAATGCATATCCATGCAAAAATTTGCACAAGTATACTCAAAATACTTAGTAATGATACGACTAATCAAAATTGACAAACCATCAATAATATTTCATTTCATAGTAGATTAGCTATTAAATTCAACCCTTTTGATTTAAACCTTAATTTAAACAAGTTTTCTTTGTGGTTCAAAAGTTTAAGACCAAATGGTGCATTTTGAGATAAAATTTCAGTTTTCAGTTTATCCTTTTCATTTATGAAAAGATCTCTACATGAGATCATATTGATTAAGTCACCTTGTTGTACTTCATTCTCAGCGTTCTTATGAAAAATCAGGCAAGTTAATAGTAGGTAATAACTTAGCATGAAATTCATTACATTGGTGATATGCTTAACGTTTAATTGTTTGCATAATACATAAAAGGATAACACTTAATGCACTATGATGTCTCGTATCTCTTCTCAAA
Source organism: Bidens hawaiensis (assembly GCF_021521415.1). Classification (NCBI taxonomy): domain Eukaryota; kingdom Viridiplantae; phylum Streptophyta; class Magnoliopsida; order Asterales; family Asteraceae; genus Bidens; species Bidens hawaiensis. The sequence goes on from NW_027492661.1 coordinate 465,112, forward strand.
GCTTATTTGGTTTCTCCAGATCACCCCAAATTGACATCAACCCCCTGATAATTGTTCAACATATTTTTTAATGACAGAACATGAATAATTTTCTTCTGTAAATGAATTTTTCTTTTCGGTTGAACCTTGGACTTACATGCCACGCAGTTCGGACTTACATGCCTTCCATTCAAGGTTTTTATGACTTATAATGATGCCCCACTTGTGTAGTTCTAGTTTAAACCCTCATGTTTGTATTTTTATCAACTTTTGGTTGATTTATAAACTTTGTCAAAATTTTGTCTTTGTCATATATAAAATAAATCATTTTGAGTGACCAAATACCAACGGGCTTGTGTATGACTGGATATTTACCTTTCTGCCTATCTAATGGAGAGATTCATCTTGAAACATGCATATTTCATCAATATATCTCCACATTAAGTTTATCAGTTTCATTTAGTATATATCACCTCAGATTTTACACATCATGGAAAGCTACCATACTTATCAATGACTGCACTAATAGCCTTTTTAGCCTATTAAATCCATAAAATTAGTGTAAATAACCAATCTTCTCACTTCCCAAAAGGTTGGATCGATTTTCATTTAAAAACCTTTTAAGCTTCTTCAAAGCTTGAAATGAATAATCTTATCATGTCTCAGCACCAAAAAAATCCTCTTTTATCAAAAACAATTTTTACTTTTGAAAAACTTCTTTGATGTATCATTTAATCACATATGTTTTAGCACAAAAGCAGTTTTAACAAAGACAAACAGTTCACATACGCAAATGCATGATCATCAAGCTACTATGATGCATAAATACAAGTAGTCATACATGAATTTCATTTAAGAAAAAGCATGCAAGAAACAGCTTTTCCTAAGCACACAAAGCATAATAATTTCAAAACATTAATCATGATCACTTTTAAGACAATTATGCAGATAAGACATTTCAAATCAGATACACTCACACTCATCAATAATTATGAAACATAATCACAATTCCATACTTAAGCATCAAATACACATAAGTCAGAGATATTCATTTAAGCACATATTGTCTAAAGCAAGTATCACATAATCACAAATAAATCACTCACGACCATTTAAACAAATAATCAGTTAGCACATGTAAACATATATCATTAATCAGACTTCATCAGAGTTGATCATGTCTAATGCTTTTAATAAGAAATTGAATCTAGTCTTATCTAGTGGCTTGATGAACAAATCAGCCATGTCGTCACTAGTTTTAACACTCTTCATTTATGTTAGTCCTTTCTCATTGTAATCTCTGATGAAATAGTGTCTGATTTCAATATGTTTGGTATTTGAGTGTTGAATAGGATTTTTCACAATGAACATAGCTGCATTATTATTAATAAGAATAGGAGTGTTCAAGAAATTCATACCATAATCAAGTAGTTGATTTTGAATATAGAGGACTTGTGCACAGCAGGCGGTTGCAGTAATGTATCCAGCTTCCGTAGTTGAAATTGACACAGTTTTTTTGTTTTTTGCATTGTCATGAAACCAGGTTGTCTCCCAGAAATTGACAACCACCAAATGCTGACTTCCTGCTCATGTTGCATCCATCATAGTCAATGTCAGTTTAGGTAAGAAGATCAAATGCATTGTTCTTTGGATACTAAATTCCCAAGTATGGTTTGGCTTGAAATCTTGAACACCCATACAACAAACATGATATCTGGTTTTAAAGCAGTCAGATACATTAATGATCCAATCTTGGCTCTATATTCATGTTGATCTACAGGCTCTCCCTTTTCATCAGCTACCATCTTTTCATGTGTATCCATTGGAGTAGAAGAAGTCTTCATATCTTGGCATTTGAACTTGGTTAGGGTGTGTTGTACATACTTGGATTGATTAATGAATATTACATCCATTTTCTGTTGAACTTGCAATCCAAGGAAGAAATTCATCTCCCCCCATAGAACTCATGTTGTATTTTGACTTCATGACCTCTTCAAACTCTGTACACATATTCTCATTTGTAGAACCAAAGATGGTATCATCAACATATACTTGAAGTAGGAGTAAATCTCTTCCTCTTTTCTTATAGAATAAGCTCTTGTCAATGGCTCCACTTTGAAATCCGTTAGCAAGTAGATGATTTGACAACTCATCATACCAAGCTCTTGGAGCTTGATGTAATCCATATAGAACTTTGTTAAGCTTTTATACTCTATTTGGATACTCGAGATCCTCAAAGCCTGGAGGTTGAGTGACATACACCTCCTCTTCTGTTTTTACATTCAAGAAAGCAGATTTAACATCCAATTGAGACACTCTAATATTCATTGATTCAACATATGCCAAAAAGATTATTATGGCCTCCAACCTTGCTACAGGAGCAAAAACTTCCTCAGAATCAATTCCTTCTTCTTTTTAGCATCCAAGAGCAACCAATTTTTCCTTGTTCTTCATTACAATTCCTCTCTTGTCCATTTTATTTCTAAACCCCCATTTGGTGAAAATTGCATATTTTCCTCTTGGCTTATCAACTAGCTCCGAGAGTTGCAAATTTCTAAACTGTGCTAACTCCTCATGCATAGCTTTACCCAACTATTGTCCTTTAGTGCTTGGAAAATGTTGTTTGCTTCTATTTGGGATAGAAAAAAGGAGTATAAGCAAATGGATGCAGTTTCAGAAGAACTTATGGTCACTCTTTCATGCAATTCACCAATGATATTTTCAATAGGATGATTTCTTTGAACTAAAGAGGATTGAATGATTTGAGATGCATCAAAATTTGAATCATTTTGTTCAAGTTCTTCAATTATCAACTCTTATGCATCATTGTTCACTTCTGCTTCTTCCACATTCTGTTTAGATGTTGATGCACCATCATTTGAAAGATTTAGATTCTGAAACAAATTCTCAAACATTGTCTATGTGTCAGATCTTCCTGACTATCAGTTTGGTCACCAGATGATTCAATGTCCTCATGTTCTTGAGGCTCACCGTTTTGTTCATTTTCTACCTCTTCATCATCTTCAGAAACCTTCATTTTGAAGGAGGACTCAGTGTCTTCATTAGCAACCTAAGACCATATCTTGTACAAGTCAATCTTCTTTTCACTAGTTGCTTCAGGAACACTTGTTCCATAGGGACATTCATCAATATCTTCACAATAGATTTTGAATGATTTGATTAATTTTTCCAAATCAAACAACCAACTAGCTCCATTAACAATATTAAATTGATTCTCTATGAAAATAATGTCAGATGATTCAATCACATTCAGATGATCTTTCACATATACTTTATATACCTTTGAGTGTGAAGAATATCCAACAAAGAAACAGTCTAAAGACTTTGCTTGGAATTTGTTCAAGTAGTCTTTGGTGTTTAATAGAGAACATTTGCAACCAAAAGCCTTGAGAAACTTGATGTAGGGCTTTCTTTTATACAAAATCTCATAAGGAGTTTTGTTTCGTCTCTTGTTGAGAAGGACCATGTTCTGAACATAGTATGCATTGTTGATTGCTTCTGCCCAAAATGATACAGGTATATAAGCATCTGCCAACATTGTCCTTGCAGCCTCTATTAGTGTTCAATTCCTTCTTTCTACAACACCATTCTTCTTGGGGCACCGAAATACTAAAATATTCCATTTGAAAGACAAAACTCAGTCATAACCCCATTTTTTACTTAGACCCATTGTCACTTCTGATTACCTTGACCATTGCATCCAATTTATTCTCAACTCTAGTCAGACAACTTTTAATCAATTTTGCAGCCTCATCCTTTGAATTCAGGAAACACACCCAATTGAAATCTTGAGTAATCATCTATGATCACCAAACGATACTTCATTTTGTGAATACTTGGAACACTTACAGGACAAAGAGATCCATGTGAAGCATTTCAAGCACTTGATCAATGGAATTTATCAGTTTTATTTTGTGAGATGATTTGTGTTGTTTACCATTTTGGCATGAGACATAGTTGTCTTCAAGCTTGAACTCCCTTTATGGTAAACCAATAACATTCTCACCTTTAACAAGCTTGTTCATATTCTTCAAATTCACATGACATAATTTTTAATGCCATTGCTTGGATTCACTTTCAAAAGATTTAGAAACAAAGCAAGTTCCACCTCTAGAAATAGCATCTTTCATCTTCAATTCATACAGAGTGCCATTTCTTGGTGCCATCATCATAATCATTTCAGGTGGTATCACAAACTCTGGTTTCAAAATGAAACAATGTGATTCATCAAAATCAACCTTATAACATTTTGTCACACATTTGAGATATGCTTAAAAGGTTCTATTGTAGGCCTTCAACATATAGTACATTGTCATATAAAACTTTTCCGTTTGTGAGAATACCCTAGCCCATAATATTTCCTTCATTTTTATCACTTCCAAAAGCTATTGGGCCTTCAAATGTCTCTTCATAATTAACCAATGATATCTTATCACAGGTAATGTGCCTGGAACATCCATCATTCATATACCATACATCATTGACTAATGTGGATTGTTCCTGCATAGTTGAAAACAAAGTGATTAGTTAAGTGATGAATCACAAGTTATGCTAGCCTGCAGATCATCAGAAACAACAGCATTATTTGCAGTTGGTTTTGGATCTTGATAAATCATTTCACAAGACTCATCAGTCTCATAACTACTTTCAAACAAATTTCCAAAATAGGGAATTAAGCTTGTGCATTCTTCAACCACTATCTCCCTTTTTATGATCAGTTTTGGAGTCTCGTCCTTGGGCTTCCACAAGAACCTCCTTGGTTCAAAACCACTTTTCAACAAGAATTTTTCATCACCATTCAATTATTTTCCTTGCTTTCTCTTGAAAACCTTCTTCTTGTATTGTCTTTTCTTATCAGTTGAATTTAAATCTGCAGAGTCAAATGATTTTTCTGAACTCTGAGATTTAATGGATGATTTCTTCTTCAAATTCTTTACAGACATCTTCTTTTTTCCTTTCAAACACATCATTAAACTTTTTCTTTCCTTCACAAGTTCCATCATCAACTTGCATAATCTTTTGTAAATGCTCTTCATATTTTATTTTTACACAAACCAAAGTCTTGACCATAAAGTGTAGAGTCAGAAATAATTAAAGGTTCTGGTATGATTCATTCTTGGCATGAATCTGTGTGATGACCATAAACATCACATATCTTGCACCATACCTTTCCTTTGTGTACATTCACAGAATTTCCTCTCTTAATCTTTCATTGGGTCTTGGAGGATCTACACCAATGGTCTTTTGGTGGGTGATGGGTTTCGAAAGTCTATTGAGATAGGTTAAAAAACATTGATCTTTTCAGTACTCCTGTTATCAGATCCTTTAACAAACTTGACCTTTTCCAGCTTCACTTTTATGTCATTTGGTTCATTTTCTTTCATTGGGCTCACATATTTTCTTGCAAAATATTCAACATATCCAATGTCAAAGAGTTCATGATTTGAGAAAACTTGGTAAATGGGTGGATACTCAGTTTCTCTTTTTGTTTCTAATACATCTCTTTTCATTGAGGTACTTACTTTCTTGTAAGGAATTCTGAATGTTTGAGTTACAGCATTGTTCTTCTTCCTTTGAGACCCTTCACAGATGTCAAATGGCTTATGGTTTCTTATCATCTATTCATGAACCCTTTTCATTTTTGGTGTTACATTGGGTACTTTAGTAACCTTTTTCTTTGAATTCTATCTTTTATGCTCTTTACCCTTGCTACTCCCACAACTTTAAAAATTTCCACTTGAGACACTTGAGTTGTCTTCAAATGACTCACTTGACTCTTGATCTTTCAAAGAAACTTTAACTTTAACAGATTCTTCATTTTCGCTTTCTTTTGTTTCATCATTTTTCAAAACAAACTCCCCTTCTTCATTCATAACAACCTTATTGTAGTTTTCAATGAAATCCTCTTTTCTCACTGAATACCTTCTTGAACTGATCTAGATAAACTTCTCTTTTCTCTTTTAATCCTTTAATGAATAGTTATCATTAAAAGGTGGTGGAAAAACTTTATACTTATCTTTAGCTTAAAGCTATACCAATTTCCCACATGTGTTACCAGTTTTAACCAAGTTTTTTAGAAAATCAACCTCAACTTGAAGTTGGGTATTTTTGACTTTCTCTTCCAGAATCATCTTCTTCAACCCTTCTATTTTAGTGGTGTACCTTGACTGAGTTTCATAACTATCTAGACAGTCTTGTTCAAGACTTTTGATCTGGTTTTCATTGGTTACTTCACTCATTTCATAAACATTGATTATACTTTCTTTCTTGAAACACTCAGCTTGCAATTAACCAACCTCCTTTCTCAATAAATCATTCATATCAAGTAAATCTGAGATTGAGTAATTGGAATGTACCTGAGATGTTGAAGATTCAGCTTGTTCATTGATTTTAGCTATGAATGCTACATTAGAATTTTCAATCTCTTCAGCATGATTGCTCCGATCAAACAACCCATCTTCAGGTTGTTGAGCTACAACAACATATCCTTGGATCCTTGGTTGTGGTGCATTAGATCTATTCTGGTTTGTATGGCCTTAAGGAGGGTTCTGTTGATTTCTTTGAGAAATTATTTGCTGATTGTACAATTTGGATTGAAAGTTGTTGTGTAGAATTGCCTCTGCAGTTGACCTTGACCTTGACCTTGATTCTGATGTTGGAACTGATTTCTTTGAAGATGGTTGTTGTTGTTGTTCGGGAATTTCCTTGGTTGACTGAACTCTCTTTCAAAATAACCAGGTTGTTGACAATTGTAGCAAATTGCCTTGAATTTATCAAACCCAATCCTGTCATTTGGACCAGAGATTGTAGATCTCCCAGTCATGTTATACAACCTCTTGCTTCTCAAAGCCAACATGGTTGCTTGCCATTTTAGATCCATACCTTCAAGATCATCTGCATCAATTTGTTCCAAATATTCTTGCACACAACACCTATGTGAATCAAGTTTTTGGCCACAAATGCATTATAGGATTCAATAAACATGGAAAACAAAGCTTGATATTCATTCCCTTGAGTTGAGTTGCTAGGAACGTATGGTGCATGTCCAATAGCCATAGAAGAGGTATCATCATCATCTATCATTTGGACATTGAATCTCTGTTGTCCAATTTGACTTCCTGAAGCTTGACTAGCTACATATACTCTTGGAGTTTCAACATTCAACTCACTTGGCTCTTCGATAATAGGAATCTGCTGCTGATTCTTGGTAGACAGATTTCTCATTGGAGCTATCAGGGTGTAGGTTCCTGGACGGATCTTACACGGGATGTCTCTAACAACACAGGTGCGGAATCCCTGCGTAGGTAGATACGAGTGTAGAGTATGTAGAGATCGAACACACAAGCAATAAACCAACCACGTTATATTGATAACAAACACGTGACCCGAGGTCACTGTTACAGACTATGACACGTAACTCGGTTACTGAAAACTGAAACGAAAACCTTAAAACGAACGACCCAAACTGTTTCGTCTGAAACAGTTTATATACACGACAACTTCGCCATAGGCGAAGTTGTCAATAACTTCGCTGATTCAACAAGTTCGCCATAGCGAACTTGTTGACAACTTCGCACATTACAAAACAAACATAAACAAAACATAATTACATTACAGACTCGATTACAAATGTTAGACTATGAACTACTGACACACATGTACCAACAGACTCCCCCTTGGCAGTAGCTTCATATCTTGATCTTCAAATCTTGAGTCTTGTAATCTTCACCTCTACGCGTGCGCCCCTTCTCTCACACATACCGACACTACCCTTTGATATTTCCTAGCTTGATCCTTCCAAGCAGGAATGTAGAAGATCTTCTTCTTGTTGAGCACTTTCAAATCATCCTTCGATAGATTAACAAGATGCATCGGGTCGTACACCCGAAGTACTTCTTGTTCATCCTCATCTTCCATTACCGCCTCAGCTGTCTCACAATCCACGTACCACCATTTTAAATCTTTTAGGACGTTCTTGGGCATAACTTTCATCGGTACTTCCTTCAAATGACGGACTGGTTTATACTTCATTACCATCCAAGGTTTGCCGTCAGCCCTCATTCCACGATCTTTGTCTTCTATCAACTTTCCTTTTTGAGGCTTTAGCAGTTCAAACTTTTTGTCTTTAATGGCTTCTTTCCAGACGATCTTCCCAATGATTCTTGCCATATCATCATTACTTCTATTGATCAGCCCCAATCTCGCTAAATCTCTCACCTCACATTCTGGTAAGGAATTCAGAGATCTCAACAATCTCTTAAAGTACTGAATGCCGTCGTACCGTTTGATCACAAATAGTTTCAGTTCTTTGTCGTACAACCAGCATATGATTCCTTTCTTTGACTCTGCATAGCCCTTTATATTATAAGTCTTTCTGAACATCGTTGGCACTGCAGGCTTCTTGGTTTTAACAAACCACTGAGCACAGCCTTCTTTCCAGTTCGGCTGCTCCTCCCATACTGTATCTTCTATCACGCTCTCATCCCCCAATTCTGATCTCTCAACAGCTGGAATCTCATGTTCCACTGAATCATCCACAATCTCACCTTCTTCTAATACATCTTCCACATTAATCTGTTCTCCAATCCTCTCAATCTCATCCCTAGGCAACACGTCATCATCATCCATCAACTCATCGTCCTCCTCCTCATCCAACTCCTTCAACGCATCAATAACGCCTTCAACATCAGCGTCGTCATCCACAACTACAACATCATCACCAGCTGCATTTGTAGACTCCCCCTCAGTTGTGGAAGCTCCAAGAGCCTGAGAGGTTCTTGGCAGCTCATCACCTGCACCTGAAGGTGCATTGGGATCATCGTCATGATCTTCTCGTCTTTTCGTTCTCAACTCATCGCCCCTACACGTCTTCTCCCCCTGAGATGCCAAGTAATCCTTGAAGGCATCTATTATTCGTCCATGTTCAACCAGGAGGGCAGCTTGTAGTCGATTGGATTCCACTAGGCGGTCAATAGTCTTTGACTGTTCAGCAACAATCCGCTCTAGTGAAAGAATCCTCTCGGTATCTGAAGTAGGCAATGGAGTTGGTGGAATATCAGCAGAAGTGACCGCAGGTGGTACACTTGGTAACCCTGCAGTAGAAGTTATTGTTGACTCCACAAACCGTGCAACTACCACCGGTGGATTAAGCGGTTGAGGTGGTAGGGACACAATTGATGGTGCCGACGTCTCGATCGCCGTAACCTGTGCAGTAGTAGGAATAAGAGACATACCAGATAAGGCAGGTGGAGCAAAACGTACTAGTCTTGAAGATTCTCCAGCTCCCGAACCTATCCCTCTCTGTTCTCTTCTTGAGCGTCTTAGCACAATCTGTACTGCCTCCTCTTCATCCACTTCATCCTCATACTCCTCCACAGTTCTCGGCCTCTTTCCCGTAGTCCGTTCACGAGACACCATAAGTCTTCTTGCCTCAGCAAACGTCTCGTCTAGATCAGAGTCAGCTACCGAAGTAGCTGCTCTGGTAACATCCATAAACTGAGGACCCGAGACATCCATATCAAACAAACCATGTCCACTAAAAGCAGCATCTAGATCAACGTTTTCAGCAGTGGACACAGCTTGAGATATAGTAGCTGGCACAGCAGCAGAAGATACAACAGGCGCAGCCGATACAGCATGAGGTGCTGCCGCCTGATGTGGTTGCGGATCCCTGAACTCGTCCCCTCCTGCAGGAACATACTCCGGGTTAATGAGATACCCGAAAAGTGGAGTATGCCTGGGACGCCGCTCAGGGTTGCTACGAGTGCTCGACGTTCTGCACTGAGCAAAGATACGTTTTGTTACGCACTCAACGTATCTGATAGGGCGTCTTTGCGGTATAGACGGAGCGACATGATTAATAATCATTTGTAGAAACCGAGGATACATAATAAAACGCTCGCGCGCCGTCGCCCGTCTCTGACGATCAATCTCGTAAAAGATTAGCTGACTAAAAGAATATCTGCGGTTGTAAGTCAGCGCAATCATAGCCGATTGCATCGTCGCACCCATCCCGTCTGTTCCTGCCTTTCTGCCGGACATGCATACTATCAACACATAATTCAAAAAGCGCCATTGATCCAGCAGAAAGCCTTTCCTCCTCTGCGAGTCCCCCAGCGGACCCGAATAACCCATCCTTAAGTAAGCTCCGTCACGGAAAGGAGCTACGAATTCCGTTGGGTCGTCTCTTGTTTCATCACCGAACTGCAGAGCCAACCGTATGTCTTCCGAGGAAAACTGTATGTCTTGACCATTGACAGTTGCTCGCATCACTGGAGGCTCAGGTCTGCAATCATAATACACCGTCTGCCAGAAATCTTGAATGTTGGGCAGAGATATGGGTAGTGTATTAGTGATCGCGTGAAAAACTCGTGATCGTTGGAGAAATGTGATAATCTCCCTATAGTCTTCAACGCCTCGTGCGTCTGGATCCAAAGTGATGTATTGGTTATGGGCTGGGAAGAATTGTCGTTGCTCATCACCATCATCACCTCCAGCACCTCCAACAGCAGCCATATCTGCACAAAACAAATCAAGTGAGAGACCATATAACCATCTCACAAGTTCGCTGAGTACCAAGTGCGAAGTTGTGATGTACAGGCGAAATTAAAGGTGAGGCGAAGTTGGGAACAACTTCGCTTCATCTGTAAGTTCGTCTAAAAACTTATAAAAAATTTGAAATAGGCGAAGTTGTGTTCAAGGCGAAGTTATGGATAACTTCGCCATAGGCGAAATTAAGCTTCAAGCGAAGTTGTGGATAACTTCGCTGAAGGCGAACTTAAGCCACTGGCGAAGTTGAGAATAACTTCGCGTAAACCTTAACTTCGCCTGAATCTGAAACGGCGACTGTTCAGATTCAAACAAGGTTTATCCGATGTTTCGGACCGATTTAACGATCTAACAATGAAGTCCAACATATTTCAATGGTGTTAGGATGAAAAGGTCGTCCATGAACACGTAACGTGTGGTCGGAAAACTTGGTTTCTAAGGTTCGACGACCCGAGGTCTCGAACCGGGTAAAACTATAACGAGAAAGATAGGATGATATTGACTACACATACCACGAGTATAGTAGAAACAAGGAACACAAGATTGAAATCGAAAGCGAAGAATAAGATCCGGATGTATTGTTTATTTGAGCAAGTTCGCCGGTAATTCGAAAAAAAGTGATATAGTTACTGTTTACAATCCCTTATATAGGGCAGAGTTGGTTCAGGCGAAGTTACTCTTAACTTCGCCAAGGCGAAGTTAAGCACAACTTCGCCGAATTCAACAACTTCGCCCGTAATTTTCAAAATCAGCCCTTTAAGTTTGAATAATCCTGAATTTAACCTTATCAATTACCAATAAGAGTTAAACAGATATGATCAAGACCTAGTAACCAACAATAATATAACTACAAAAAAACAAAAAACTTAGAAAAGTTTTAACGAAATAAGGGATCAAATTTCAGTCTAGTCAGGGACCACTACGTTTTAGAAAAGATCCTAACAGGAATCATACTAACGATGTGACTGTCACTTAGATCCGTGTTTGGCTGTATTATGACATAGAGACACAGGTTGTAAGCATGTAAATAACGTAAATGGTTTTCATCGTTTCTGTGATACGGATTAAGGTTCAGTTAAGCTCAAAAATTTAAGTTGGCAACATCTCAGAGATAATGATGTCTTCTATCTATTCTCAAAGCGTATTTGGCTATACCCAAGTCACCCCGAATTGACTTCGACCCATAATGTCTGATTTTCTTGTAGATACACTATGTCTGCCTCCCGTTTTCTTCTAACTCCAGACTTGAGAAATTTATATACACGTATATATATATATATATATATATATATATATATATATATATATATTTTTTTTTTTTTTAAATTAAACATTTTTATCGACTTCGGAGTACTAAATCACTGCAAGTCCCGAATCTGGATCACTGCAGTATCTTGAAATGCTTTCTTCACGGGAATCAGAACACTCACAGGCTCGTGTATGACTGGGTAGTCGCTTTTCTGCCTATCCTTCGAAAAGATATGTATGAAGACATACAAAACTCTTAAGGAGTTTCCACGTAAATTCGAGTAAATTTAAGTTAGTATCACATACACTTTTACGCACCATAAAAATTACCATGACATACAATGACTGTTCTAAAGCCTTTTAAGCCTAATAACTTCACTAGTTAAGCACACACGATCAGTATATATATCATTTTCCAAGGTTGGATCAATTTTCTGTTAAACACAGCATAGAACTTCATACGAAGTAACAGACTTGAACATTAATTTCATTTCCCACAAAAAAAAATTTTGATTTCAATCGCCCCGATCACGTCAAAGTCGTCAGGTAAACGGCTATCCTGAAGATCCAATGGATCAACTGGACCGACCACATACAAGTATGTGTCCTTCTTACTAAGAATGACCGACTAATTTTCAGCAACTGAAAGAACACACGTCATAACTGCCCCGGTCACTTTCAGTCTTCCGGTTAATGGCTATCCTCATTCTCTAAGTCGAAACGAGGACCAATACATATCCGAGGATATGTCCATCAAACTGAGGTAACCGACTAATTTTAAGCAAAAATGACCCATTTTTTTTTTTTTTTTTTTTTTTTTTTAAATCAAAGACATGGTTACTCGGGATTGATCATCCCGTTTAGCTCAATTAGGTTTAGAAATCTGGATTTATCAAACGCTTTTGTAAACAAGTCAGCAAAATTTTCAAGTGTATCAACTTTTTCGATCTTTATCAGTTTCTTCTCAGCACAATCCCGTATGAAGTGATGACGTATGTCAATATGCTTAGTTTTACTGTGCTTCACGGGATTGTTAATTACTGAGATGGCGGCAGTGTTATCAATTAAAATAGGAGTAAGTAAGAAATTCAGACCATAGTCGCGCAATTGTTGCTGAATCCACAAAACCTGAGAGCAGCAGTTGGATGCTGCCATGTATTCAGCTTCGCATGTTGAAATTGCAACTGATGTCTGTTTCTTGCACTGCCAGGAAACTAATCTTCCTCCAAGAAACTGACAGCCTCCTGTTGTTGACTTCCGACTCTGATTACAGCCACCATAATCAGAATCTGTATACGCCACCAGTTCAACGTCTCCTCCCTTTGGGTACCACAACCCTAGTTTCGGCTTGCCCTTAAGATACCGCAAAATCCTCTTCACACCTTTCATGTGAGATTCCTTTGGGTTTGCCTGAAAACGAGCACAAAGACAAACAGAAAACATTATATCGGGCCTAGAAGCAGTTAAATACATTAATGAACCTATTATCGCCCGATACAGAGTAGGGTCCACATCTGCGTCACCATCTGATTCAGCGCCCAACTTGTGATTGACGCAGATTGGGGTGTCATATGGAGAACTGTCCTCCATCTTGAATCTCTTCAGCACATCATGAACATACTTTGTTTGATGAATGAACATCCCATCCTTCTTCTGATCAACCTGCAATCCTAGAAAGAAGGTTAGTTCACCCATAGCACTCATCTCGAATCGTTTCTTCATGACAGCCTCAAAATCCTGACACATGGATACTCTTGATGCAGCAAAAATGATATCATCCACGTAGACTTGAACCAGTAAGAAGTCACATCCTTCTCTCTTCACAAACAGCGTACTGTCAATCAATCCTCTTTCAAAACCATTTTCCAGCAAGTAGTCCGATAACGTTGAATACCATGCACGAGGTGCCTGATGTAACCCATATAACGCCTTGCTCAACCTGTATACGTGATCCGGAAAGTCTGGGTCAGGAAAACCCGGAGGTTGCTCAACAAACACAACCTCATCAACTTTCCCGTTAAGAAACGCGCTCTTCACATCTAACTGAAACACCTTCATCTTTTTAGATGCAGCAAACGCCAAAAACAATCTAATCGCTTCTAACCGGGCAACAGGAGCGAAAACCTCATTGTAGTCAATACCCTCTTGTTGATTAAAACCTTTAACAACCAGCCTCGCCTTATTTCTCACGATAATCCCCTTTTCATCTCTCTTGCACTTGAACACCCATTTCGTGCCTATAGCATGCACATTCTTTGGTTTTTCAACCAAAGTCCAAACTTCCATTTTTTCGAACTGAGCCAACTCCTCTTGCATGGCTTCGACCCACGAGCTGTCCTTTAAAGCCATTTGATAATTCTTTGGTTCAATTTGGCTTATAAAGCAGGAGTACAAACATTCATTCATTATACCCGTTTCTTTTATGCTTGTATAAACACAGGTGTGCTCATTCAAGCTACTTCTGGTTTGTACACTCGAGGACACATCACCTATAACGTTCTCCAATGGGTGATCTTTGTGAATTCTCGTGGTCGGAACAGCACCGACATGTAAATTGTCTTCCAAGTTCGAAGAGATCTCATCTATGGTTGTTTCTGGCTGAGAGTGAAAAGGATTAATAAATTCATCTTCAGTTGAGGCCGCAGGGGTATCGATAGGGTTTGATGTGGAAGGCTGAGATTTTTCTGTCATCTGATGTTGCACTACCTCCTCTTCCTCATCAAAAATCATCTTCGTCACTGCTCTTTCGTCTTCTTCAGAAATTTCCAAAGTAGGTACGTTAAACGACTTAAAAAGTTTAACATAGTCAAACAGCTCAGCAGGTCCATTGCTTGGTTTTGGCGGTTGGTAACTAGTAATGTCGGTGTTACAAACCACCTCCACCTTGCAAGTTGTCGTATTGAAGACCCGTCTGTTGGGAGTCCCAACAACATAACCGACTAGGATTCCCTCATCAGCTACTTCACCAAATTTCGAATTAGTCTTCAAAATCGAACAAGGAGACCCAAAAGGTTCAAGACCGCACAAGTTGGGCTTCCTTCCGTGCATAAGCTCGTAACAGGTTTTTCCAAGTCTCTTAACGGTTAACACCCGATTCAGAACATAGCAGGCTGTAGCAACTGCTTCAGCCCAGAACATCACAGGAAGCTTTGAGTCTGCCAGCATAGTTCTGGCTCCTTCAATCAACGTTCGGTTCTTCCTTTCAGCTACTCCGTTCTGTTGTGGAGTATACGGAGCGCTGTATTGATGCTCAATACCCTTCTGAAGACAAAAGATTTCCATCTCAAAGTTCTTGAACTCTGTCCCATTGTCGCTTCTGATGAATTTAACTGATTTACTCATGACGTTCTCGACTTTTGTAATTAGATTCTTCACCATCTGAGTCGTCTCGTCTTTCGTTTTCAGAAAATATACCCACGAGTATCGCGAGTAATCATCAGTTATTACCAAGCAGTAAGAAGTACCACCTAGACTTTGTACATTCACCGGACCGAAGAGATCCATATGAAGTAGTTCTAGAGTACCAGCAATTGAGTTGATCGTCTTGGTGAGATGGCTTTTCTTGTGTTGTTTTCCCTTCTTGCACGCTATGCATTTATCTTCAAAGTTAAAACTCTTTAAGGGAACGCCCATCACAAGCCCATTTTTGACAATGAAGTTCATCTTACGAAGATGAATATGTCCCATTCTCCTGTGCCACAATTCTGATTCTGATTCGCTTGCTTTTGTCATTAAACAAGATTCTCCGGTGGCCATTTCAGTAGACCTCATGTCCATCACATATGTATTCGTTTCACGTGGAGCTTTCATTACTATCCATTCTTCTGGTATATGAAAACCAGGCTTCAATACAATCGCTTCATTTTTAGTGAAATGGACAGTGTATTCTTTATCACAGATCTGCGACACACTCAGCAGATTGTGCTTTAATTCTTCCACAAAGTTTACGTTTTCAAGTGTCATTCTCCCATTCGACACAGTACCTCTACAGGTAATCCTTCCACCGCTTTCACCAGCAAAACTAACTCTAGCTCCCTGAACAGGTTTTAAGTCTTGCAACAAGTGTTTGTTGCCTGTCATGTGCCTGGAACAGCCGCTATCTACAATCCAAAGATTGTTTGCGGCCCTGTTCAACTGTTCCTGCACAATAAAACAAAGAGTTAGAATCTTGGGACCCAAGACCAATTGGTCTTGGATCGATACGTCCCGTACCCTGGCTTTCTCAAGTTAGAGACTCGATAATTTCTGTAAGTCCTGTTAGGGTATCTCCCTGCAGATTGTGGGTAATGCCTTCCAAACCTTTGAGAATTGAAGGTGCTATATTTTGAGGTTTGGTTGTAAAACTGAGGTTGGTTTTTATGAAAACTTGAATTCGTTACATTTTGGCATTTTTTAAAGTTTTCATTTTTAGCAGTAACAGAATGACGCTTATACTCAGTTTTATTTGGCTTCATACCTCTTAATCTCGGCTCCAGAGGGCAATCTGCAACTAAATGCCCTAATTTGTTACATCTAAAGCAACACCGACTCTCCAATTTCTTGTCAAATGTTGGTTTGGATGTAGAGGTAGTGTTACCAGCCGTTCGTCTCACATAAGGTGGGACGTACGGATTGAGTGGAGAACCCTTTTTAGAACCTTTATTTTTATCTCCATCGGTGGGTAACCCTACCTTCTCTTTTGTCTGATCAGATTCGGACAACTTATCCGAATCCGATGAGACTGGACTCAAAACAGAAATATTCACATTTGAAACTTTCGAACTTGTTTCTCCACAGCTAACACTTGGTTTTACACTTGTAATCTTGATTGGAGTTGTCTGAGGAACTTCGAAATCGACAGATTTCTGAACACTCGGATTATAAGTATAGTTGTGGTTAAAGGGTGGTGGAACTTCATTATATCCGATTCCTCCCCTCTTTGCAGAGGTACCTGGATCACTCACGAGGTGATCAAGGATGGCCGAGGAATTCCTGAACTGCTCAAGTTTGCGGTTCAGTTCCACCACCTTTACCTGGTGGTCAGCAATCTGTTTATCCCGATCAGCAATCACTTTAGTTTTTTCCTCCAAAACTTCATAACTAAGATCAATTATTTCAATTTTCTCAGCAAGTTTAATTTTTAAGCTTTGAACGTCTTTTTCACATGCTTTTATTTTAATTTTATAACTCGTTTCTCTTGCTTTCGTAAAATGGTGATCTTCTTTAATAGTTTTAAAGTCAGCATCTAAATGGACATACTGATCAGTTATTGTTTTAAGTTGCTCAGACAAATTCTCACAACTAGTACAAATAGTTTTAGGACTTACCTCGGAGCGATTATCTTTGTCATTTGCCATGAAAGCGGTTTCTTCTTCATTTGCTTTCTCAATTTCTTCAAACTTCTCACATTCTTCAGCTTCAGACTCAGCCATGTTTGCTTGCTCACCAGAACCACTTGAGCGTTGATTCCAGTTGTACTCACCTGCCTCTCTGGTCAACATGGCATTTATCTCTCTGTTAACTCCTGAGTGTTGTGTAGGTCGACCTTGTCCTCGTTCAACCCTCTCATTTCTGCATTCCTTGGCAAAGTGCCCGTACTGTTGACAATTATAGCACCTTACTTTGGACTTGTCGAACCCGGGCCGACCACCAACAAACTTTCTCCCCGTCTTATTCATGAAACGCTTGACTCGCCTCACTATCATGGCCATTTGCCATTGCAAATCCATCTCCTCCAGATCATCAGCATCGATCTGGTCATAATCCTCATCCAGAACAGCAGGGTCCACAATCTTCCCCTGGATGTAGTTTTCATAGGAAGCAATAAATGATGCATAGACTGCAAACTGCTCTTCAGCAGATTTTACACTCATAGGCATCTTGGAATAACTATTGCTTGATGCATTTGCAGAAAAACTACTTGTGGATGCTTGAGGCTTTGAAGTACTAGATCCTCCAGCAACGAAACATACATCACCATTCGTGTTTACAGAAACGTTTCCTTCATGAGACGAGTCAGAGCCTGACTCCCCTTTAGAGTAATAAGCAGCAGATTCAGGCCTTGAACTTGAGCCTGAGTTAACCTTTGCACCATACATACCAGGGTCTTGTATCTGATCTGTAGGTGTTTCTTTTCGAACCATATTAAGCTCATAAGTTCTGAGCTTGTTCACTGCCGTTTCAAGATCATAATTAGGAAAGTCTCTGTCTTCCCTCATAAGAACGGTGTACATTTCCCACTTCGGTGGGAGAGCATCGAGAAGTTTTTCAACGATCTCTTCTTCTCGGTAAGCAATCGAATAATTGCTAAGCTCTGTCATTAGATGATAGTATCTGGTGATAATATCATCCAGCGATTCGTTCTTCAAAAATTTGAAGACGGATTACTGGGTCTTCAAAAGTTTTACCTTCGATGCACGGATACCCACATTCCCCTCGAATCTATTTTCAAGAGCATCCCAAAGCTCTCTTGCAGAAGTGTATTTTCGGAACGTATGGAGAACTTCTTGAGGAAGTGCCATTGTTATCGCAGCATGGGCCTTGCTTTCGGCCTCGTACATTTTCTTTTCTTCGTCCTCCATTTTGCTGTACTTCTTAACTACGTCACGGCCTTCGTATTGCATAGTAGGAGGGATATATCCATCCTGGATGCACACCCACATTTTGGCATCCTGGTATTTGATGTATTGGATGAATCTATCCTTCCATGCCACGAAGTCAGTTCCTTTCATAAGCCTCGGGGCCTTAGTGGCAGACCCCGCTTCTACCTCCATCTTGACCAAATCGGAGATATTGATCGACGACATCCTTGCAAAAACCTGAAAAAAAAAAACCTGGAAAAACAAAAAAAATATTAAAACAGCTCAGTTGGCGAAGTTAAGAATAACTTCGCTTGAAGGTTAACTTCGCTGAAAAAGAACTTCGCTGAGATCTTAAATTCGCTTGATTTGGGCGAAGTTAAAAATAACTTCGCTTAGCTCAGGCGAACTTATGAGTTGAGCGAACTTGGGTTTGAAGCGAAGTTGCGGATAACTTCGCTAAGGCGAACTTATGAAGTGAGCGAAGTTGTAGTTAACTTCGCTAATCCTTATATCTTCGCCAAAAACCCTAATTCCAGCGACGGCAACTTCGCCTGAAGAATGGTAACTTCGCCCGATGAACGGTAACTTCGCCCGATGAACAGGGAAGTTTGTTCAGATCTGTTTTCGTCAATCCAGCAGCTCCCGATCAATGCAAAGGCTTGAAAATGACTGTCAAGCACTAGCAAAACTCAATCCCAACAAAAACACGTCCCGCGAATAGGTCAAACGAGACGTTTTCTACACCCGCGTGAAATCCCGAACCTCACAATCGAGCCGATTGGCTCTGATACCAATTGTAGGTTCCTGGACGGATCTTACACGGGATGTCTCTAACAACACAGGTGCGGAATCCCTGCGTAGGTAGATACGAGTGTAGAGTATGTAGAGATCGAACACACAAGCAATAAACCAACCACGTTATATTGATAACAAACACGTGACCCGAGGTCACTGTTACAGACTATGACACGTAACTCGGTTACTGAAAACTGAAACGAAAACCTTAAAACGAACGACCCAAACTGTTTCGTCTGAAACAGTTTATATACACGACAACTTCGCCATAGGCGAAGTTGTCAATAACTTCGCTGATTCAACAAGTTCGCCATAGCGAACTTGTTGACAACTTCGCACATTACAAAACAAACATAAACAAAACATAATTACATTACAGACTCGATTACAAATGTTAGACTATGAACTACTGACACACATGTACCAACACAGGGCATTTGCAACTTGGAAACTGGGCTTCTCTTTTTTGATCATATGGTTCTCAATCATCTCATGTTCAGCAGCTTGAAGTTGGGAAAATTTGTCTTCTCCTTGATAAACTTGCTTGCTATATACCATTCTCCAGACAATGAAGATAGCAGCTTCTTGTTAAGATCAATATAAGTAATAACAGATCTGTTGTTCTGATTTCATTAACAATTGCCACAATTTTTTGCAAAACTGAGTTCAGCCTTTCTCCCTCCTTAAACTTGAATCTGTCAAGTTGTTGCTTCAACCTGTCCTTTTTGATATCTTTCCATTTAATGTTTCGTTCAAACATGCATTTCTACCACTACATCATACATGGCCTTTGTAGTTGTGTGATGGTTCACATTTGTCAAAATTTCCTAAGAAAAACCCAATTTCAGCATTGAAAGGGCCTTTTCATCCTTTTTCTTCATCGGTCTTTCAACAGCTTAATTGTTGTTTGGTCCTTCAGTAGTAACATCAGGACCATTTCTGATCGAGTTCCACAATTCAGTGTCATTGTAGCAAACAACAGCCTCAAACAGTACCTTCCACTTGATATAATTTTCTTGACCTAACAATCTTGGAATCTTATTAGTAAACACTTCTTGGTTATCCATTTTATTGAAAATATTCTTGGTATTTTTAATAAGATTTTAATATTAAGGTTACACAAAATTTGAAAAATATTTAGATCTGAGGATTAAAATCTTGAATATGATGAAAAATGATGGATTAAACCAAGATCTAGACTCAAAACAAAACAAAACAAAATCAATATAAAACTGAGGTTAGAATACTTTTAAACCTGTAATGATTGTACATCTAAAGAATGAAGAACAGAACAGCTGACATCACTATTCAATGTAACAGTGCTCTGCTTACGTCATCGTTTGAACTTTAAATCAAAATTGATGCGGCAAAAGTTTCACAATCAGTCTTCAAAGCAACACGCCGGTCTACACAAGAGCTAGCATGAGCTCTGATACCACTTGTTAGGATCGATATTCTTTCACTATCAAACTCGTAATCCGTAAATTAATGTTGACAAGATGGATGACAAAATAACTTACGTGAAGACGCCTTGATTATTAATGGCGGAAACAATAATAATCAAGATGCTGCTTCAATAACACAAAACTAACAAACACGAATGAAACTCAAAAGATTTCCATTGATATTAATCTGTGAATAATACTAAGAAAATATATCTCGGGTTTCTAGGTAAAATGTCAGGTGCAGCTGCTTTTCGTACGAAATATTATGTATGCTTGGAAAGTGTGTAATCAACCATTGTTATAAATGTGACCTAGTATTTCCTTATATAGCCAAACCTGAGAGCTTCTAGACACCCTAATGATTGTAAAAACATTTTCAATCGTATTCTAATGGTTGGTTAATTTGTATATGTTTAAGTTCGTTTATTCATTAGTTTTAATCATTTATTGTAGGAACTTCGATACTTCATACGTGTTTATATGTTGCAGGTCTTTGAATGTTAAATATGCTAAATTGGGAATTTTACGAGCATGGGATGAAGTCTTGGGATGATCGGGGAGTAAACGAAAGCTAATCAATGTGGAGAATTAAGCCTAAGCATGTTATACAAGCGTTGGATTGGAAACAAGACGAAAATATGGAATTTCAGGTCTCAACGTAACTTACTCTGGGCCTGGCGTAACTTACTCCAGGAGCTAACATAAAGGGCGTAAGCAACTTATGAAACAATTGTGTTTGGCGTAGGAAAACAAGCCGGCGTAGCTTACGCCGGCTAGGGAGTAACTTACCCCGGGTGCTGATATGTGACGCGAACTTACGAGTTTTTTAGGGTATAAAAAGGGATAATAAACCCTAACTCGGGACTGACTTCTCTTGGCTATTTTGGAACATCTTGGGACGATTTTGGGAGCTAGGAAACACCAATAAACATCATTTGATCAATGCCTAACGGATTCCAATCATCAATTGAAGATCTAATGGCCACCATGAGAGGATAATTCTCTTCGAATCATACTTAGGATGTAAAGTTTGTAACGAGTTCAGTTTTCTCATGTAACTAAGAACATTTATGTATAATTGTGTATGGTTTACGTTGATTTTTAGTATTTATGTGTGTTCAATCGGTTTAGGTTTACGTTGATCTGAACGATTAGTTACCAGTTGCTATAATAATTGATCATAGGATTTTTTGATTAGGTTGAATATGATAAAGCATATAATTGCCCTTAACTGAGTCACACTGGCAGGGACTGTCTGATAACCAGTGCCGTGTGTAAAGCGATTATTGATGCCTAAGGTTTTGTCTAGTTGATCATTCTATAGTTAACCGTTAATGATTAATCTGTTAGGTTGCATGAGATTACTGTAAGTTGCTTACTTGAAGTCTCGGGTGTGATTTGCTTTTATTATTTGATTGAAACTTGTTTGTTTACTCATTTTCTTGTTTAACTCTAAATTCAAATCATTGCTTGTGTGAGATCAACACTAAATATGTTACTTCATAATATTAAAGTTGTTTACACGAATCACATTGACCACATACTCCTGGTGGATACGATACCTTACTTATCCTATCTAGATAGTTTAATTAGGTTTTTGATTAACTCAAACGACGGTCATCAAAATGGCACCGCTGTCGGGGAGTTAGTGCGTTTAGTGTCTTTCATTTTAGTTGATTTTATCGTGTTTATTTTAGTTAAAATTTAGTTTTTAATTTTCATTTTTAGTTTAAATTTTATTTTTCTGTATTTTACGCGGGTTGTGTTAGTAGTGCAGATTACAGATTTATGCTCACCCGCCATTCGGGCCGACTAGAAGCAGAGCCCGAAATCGAGAGGTTAGCTCGGCAGAACCGAGTACAAAACATAAATTCAGAGATGGAAGACCAGAACTAGAACCAGAGCAATAACCAAAACCAAGACCCACTCCCACAAAATAACGCGTTTCACCCAAACAACATACCTGACCCACCAAACTTCAATAACCAAAATGACCAAAATCTCTTAGCTCGTGCTTCCAAAACCCGAAACAAAAACCGAAACCGAAACCTAAACATCAACTTTGACCAGGCCGGACCATCAGTTCCAAATAATAACCCAAATCGCCGAGTTTGGATAAATATTGATGATGTTCAACCGAGTATTCCGACAGAAGATGAAGACAAGGGGGAAATAATAATGGGAACGAGGGTTTTCGGGCAGTTGATAACGAGGCCGACCGATGGGTTAGAGGTAATCGAGCAGTTGAGCCCGAGAATGAGGATGTTGAGCCGGAAGACATGGGTGATGATAATGGGGACGAAAAGGTAGAAGAGCCAGTTAATCGAAGACGAGCTGAAGCAGTTAACAGAAACGAAAGGGGTCGAGACAGGGTGAATCGGGCGGAACGGCCTGAGAGAGTTCGTGGTATTCAGGTTAACTGGGGCGGTTTGGGAAACCACGGGGGGCTTAGGAGGAATTATATGGCCCAGTTCAGGGTGTTAATAGTCGGTTCAGACTGGCTATCTCAGATGGAGCATCCCCGTTGGTCCCACAGGAACGAGTGCAGGGACAACAAACTTTTATGTCCCGGCCATCTTACATTAACATTTTTCCTCATTTCCACGGGATGGCTTCGGAGGACCCGTATTCTCATTTGACCGATTTTTCGGCTATTTGCGAGTCTATTGGTGATGGTACATTTGATCAAGACGAGGTCCGGCTGCGATTATTCCAGTTTTCATTAAAAGATAAAGCAAAACTCTGGTTTAATTCGCTACCGATGCACAGTATTAGAAATTGGGCCGAGATGCAGCAAGTGTTTCTTAATGAGTTTTATTCACAATCGAAGACTAGCGAGGCTCGTTCAGGAATTCACAACTTTTCACAGTTATCGGGCGAATTATTTCATGAAGCTTTTACCAGATATAAAGACATGATTAGAAAATGCCCACATCACCAAATCGAATTATGGGAAATGGTAAAGTGTTTTGTTGATGGGTTGACTTACGAGGACCGAAAGCATCTTAAGGCCTTGTGTAATGTTCAGTTTTTGAATCAACCTGAGGAAGATGATTGGGACTTTTTAGAGTTTATGTGTGAAGATTCCAAGGCAAAAGCAGCAGCTGAGAGACGAAGACAGGGTACTTCATCCAGGTCAGTTAAGTTAGTCACGAGTGAATTTGAGAGAATTGCTGAATTGGAGTGTGAGCTGGCTGGGTTAAAAAGGGTAAGAAGAAAGAAGTCGGGAAGGTTGGTGTTAAATTCCCGGTTTGTGAAGATTGTAGTGAACTCGGGCATAAGGCGGAAAATTGCCCCGAGTTTTATGATGACGAGGAGGATGAACCCAAGGAAGTTAATTATGCTTACGGGGATTCCAATGGTCAAGGGTTGAATTCAAATACCTATCACCCGGGCCTGAGGAATTACCCGAACTTTTGTTACGGGAATGCGTCTACACAGTTGAACCCGAACTTTTAGGGATCGGGCCAGAACATGTCACAGAGTAATTACTACCAGGGCGGTTATCAGCAGCAGCAAGATTCGTATGACCAGAATCGGGGGTATAATAGAGACAGTAACCGGGGTGGAAATTCATCGGGTAATCAGGACCAGCAGAGGGTGTCCTCGGGAAATGCGGATGAGTCTGTGCACTTAAAGTTGGATGCATTGATGAAGATTATGGCAGATCATAAGGCGGAAACAAAGATACTGTTTGAGTTACATGATAAGTCAGCAGAGGCAATGTCATAGCAGATTGGTCAGCTCGCAGCAGATATGGCAAAGTTGCAAAAGAGCGCAGGTCAACTCCCGAGCGATACTACAGTTAACCCAAACCATTACAGCTCAAGCTCCAAGAAGGGAAATAATGTGCACATCAATGCTGTAAGTCTTTTACCTCATTTTGAAATTTCTGGTGTTGAAGTTGATTCACCACCACAGTTTGTTGAGGGGGTGGTGGAAGATGTTAGTAATGAGAGTGATTGTGTCGGTCAAAATAAATCAATCTTCCAAAATGAATCAGAACCAAAAACATATGAAATGTCTTTTTGTGAAAATTGCACATGTGAAAAATGTTAAAACGGTAAATTGACCAACATGAGAGATGAGGAGGTGGAGAATAATACCACCTCAAGTAAACTCCAAGACCCGGGAGTGCCGCTTTTATCAATCCAAATTGGGAAATTTAAAACTGATCGGGCACTTCTAGATCTTGGAGCATGTGTTAGTTTCATGCCCGGTAGTTTATATGATCAGTATGAATTTGGCCCGTTAGAAAGGGTAAACACCACCGTGGTGTTCGCGGACCAAACTCATACACTTCCTCGGGGCATGGTGCTTAATGTAATGGTTCAGGTGGAGGAATTTTTCTACCCAGTTGACTTTCTTGTACCCGACTATGCTAAACGTGTGAATAATACACAACCGCAAGTTATATTTGGTAGGCCATTCCTAGCCACAGCACATGCAGTAATTGATTGTGCTAGGGGGTTTTGGGAATTAAGTGTGGAGACCGTGATAAACGGTTAATATTGTTTGAAAATGCTATTAACCCTCTTGTTGACAAGTGTGTATCCTTGGACAAGGATCACACAAAAGAGGAATGTTTTGTGATTGACAGGATAGATAAGAAGGGATTTGAGAAACAACAGAGTGAGAAGGTGGAAGGAAAAGGTAGCCGACCAAGGAAGAAGAAAGTGAGACATCCACCCAACCAAAATGATCGAGAGTGGAGATTGAGGATGTTCGGGCCAGATCCTGGCCTATCGGAAGACTGGCAACAAATGCTTGAAGAAAAGCGTGCTTATAATGTTAAGGTTGCACGGGAGCGAGCCAGACGCCCACCTTGAATGGCATACAAGTTTCAAAAGGGTGGTAATTGTACATTTAGTATATTTTTAGAATGCATTTTTTTTATATTACTAATTGTATTTCAAGCGTACCATCATAGCAAAAGCTAAGTGTGGGGATACCGCACCACGAGAAAATGAGGGTTCAATTAAGCGACCTAGAGTGCTTTCATGTTCATTTTGTTGTAGTTAATCCAGGTACGTGTATATTATGTTGTAACCGAACTTTGTGGGTGCAGTTCACCATAAACCCACACGAGACCACACCCGTCCTCCCGGGCTACCGGGAGGTTTACAAGGCTTGTTGCATACGCTAAATGCAATCGTGATTCCTACGAAAGTGAGTTAGGTCTTTTATTATTTTTAACTCATTTAACAGAATTTATTATGAAACGACTTAGTTTAGCTCGATAACTGTTTTAATAAAATTAACAAATATTCATTTTCATAACTCTTAAAAGACCTGTGTCTTACACTTGTGAGAAGCTTGCTTCTACACGTCTCCAGAATTTGCAGGATCGATTGTCAGTTTAGTAATTGGTTTAGACGAGGATATACGAGTGTTTACGAGATTTCGCGAGCTGACTGGTCCTTTTCTAGTCCCGTTGGTATCAGGTGATTTCAGTTTCATAATTTATTTTGTTTTTATTACTTTAAATGTTAAAAGTGTAATTGTATAATTGTTAGTTGAACCGCCACATTTGAGCCCCGAATTTTAAAATTGCTTAATACTCAAAAAGTCAATATCAACCCCGTCCCTTAAATGTTCATTAATCGTTTTATCTATTTTAACTTTGAGGACAATGTTTAAGTATTCTTACATTGAGGAAAATGTAAACCTCAAGTGTGGGGATGGGGGAAATCTGAAAAATTTTAGCCCAATAGTACCTCGAAGAATGTTCAAACACCAAAGTTGTTAACTGTTAATTATTTCCATTAATGCCAAGTCATGAGTTTCTGGTCATGGTTGGTTTTTCAGCTTCTCAATAGTCTTACTCACAAATGTTTTCATAACGAGAAGTTAAAAATGGGGTCGTTTAGGCGGGGATAACGAGTCATGGGGACAGGTACACATGTTTATATCGTCAACCCTATTCCTCCGGTACGTGTGTGAGTTGACCCAAATATATATAATACACATATAATATATAGTACACACATGTCATTTGAGTGCTTTCATTGATGTTCATGGATTACGAGATCGTAGTTGGCAAAATGCAAAAGTGATAGAGGCAATTAGGTTAAGCCTCGTCTGGATGAGCGAGAGTGTGGGTACTGTGGGATGGGGCCTCATACATTATACATATCAGGATGGTTAATGTGAGGGGCGGGGGGTTGGGTCCCTTAGAAAACCTTTCTTGGACTTATTTTTCATTTGTTTAACCACGACATTATGTTACGAGACGATCCGGCTAACTAGGTTTATCTACAACTGTTTTTGATTTTGTATTTGTATTTGTTCCAGTATTAAGCATCACGTTATTATGCTTAAAAAAAGTTTGAGGGAAAAGCCAAAAATACGTCTGTGTATATTCAGTTATGTAAAACTTGAAATCAGCATTTATGTTAGTTTGCTTATTTAGAGGTTTTATAAGTCAGTTAGTTTGTATAGTAGTTTCGTTTATTTAGATGTTTTGTAATAAGTCGGGTCGGATCGTTTGAGCTACTTAAATATTTCCCTTCCATACCCTTACACCTGGCCCCGTTACAACCCTTTTAAGACCTCTTGATTTGCATTTGTGTCAAAGCAGCTTTATGGATGAATATTTTCTTATGAGTGATACTGAGAGCAGAGTGGTACTGGCACATCTTTTGCTAGTCCATATATTAAACCGAGAGGAGAGATATTATATTACGAGGGGTATGAGCATGTGTGCCTTAACCGGAAACAAAGTACACTTGTCTGGGCGGCTCTATTGTTTTTATTATAGCACTTAACCTTATTTGTGGGATGTCAATCTATAAAAATGTGTCAGTCTGGGAAACTGGGTATGACCTTAAACCATACTAGTATTAATGGCGATAATCTACATACCTATCATAGAGGTTGATGTTTGCTTTAGAGTTTGCTTGAGGGCAAGCAAAAGATAAGTGTGGGGATGTGATGGTTGGTTAATTTGTATATGTTTTAGTTCGTTTATTCATTAGTTTTAATCATTAATTGTAGGAACTTCGATACTTCATATGTGTTTATATGTTGCAGGTATTTGAATGTTAAATATGCTAAATTAGGGCTTGTACGAGCATGGGATGAAGTTTGGGGATGATCGGGGAGTAAACAGAAGCTAATCAATGTGAAGAATTGAGCCTAAGCATGTTATACAAGCGTTGGATTGGAAATAAGATGAAAATATGGAATTTCAGGTCTCAGCGTAACTTACTCTGGGCCTGGCGTAACTTACGAGTTTTTTAGGGTATAAAAAGGGATAATAAACCCTAACTTGGGACTGACTTCTCTTGGCCGTTTTGGAACATCTTGGGACGATTTTGGGAGTTAGGAAACACCAATAAACATCATTCGATCGATGCCTAATGTATTCCAATCATCAATTGAAGATCTAATGGCCACCATGAGAGGCTAATTCTCTTTGAATCATACCTAGGATGTAAAGTTTGTAACGAGTTCAGTTTTCTCATGTAACTGAGAACATTTATGTATAATTGTTTATGGTTAATCTATGATTATTGATGTTTAGTATTTCTGTGTGTTCAATCGGTTTAGGTTTACGTTGATCTGAACGATTAGTTACCAGTTGCTATAATAACTGATCATAGGGTTGTTTGATTAGGTTGAATATGATAAAGCATATAATTGCCCTTAACTGAGTCACACTGGCAGGGACTGTTTGATAACCAGTATCTTGTGTAAAGTGATTATTGATGCCTAAGGTTTTGTCTTGTTGATCAGTCTATAGTTAACTGTTAATGATTAATCTGTTAGGTTGCATGAGATTACTGTAAGTTGCTAACTTGAAGTCTCGGGTGTGATTTGCTTTTATTATTTGATTGAAACTTGTTTGTTTACTCATTTGCTTGTTTAACTCTAAATTCATATCATTGCTTATGTGATCAGCACTAAATCTGTTACTTCATAATATTAAAGTTGTTTACACGAATCACATTGACCACATACTCCTGGTGGATACGATACCTTACTTATCCTATCTAGATAGTTTAATTAGGTTTTTGATTGACTCAAATGACGGTCATCATATTCAAAATCATTACAAGTGTCAATTAGGTCTTCGAGTAAGCTTTGTCTTTATCGAGCAGACCTAGTAATCCATAAGTGTGTTTGAACAATTCTCCGACTATGTTTTTACTTTGAATAATTTCCTTAGAAAATATTCTTCTTGCGAACTTTAATCGTCATGGTATAATCAAACTTTGCTAGAGAATATCCCACGAGAAAACATGTTCTTCTTTATCTCTTCAACCTTTTTTCACACACATATTCTAGCAAACTTATTATGCTTGGGTACTATAGGTTGCTCGAGGTTAAAATTTTCTCGTATAAGTCCTTATGATAATTCCTTTAACTTCCTACAAGTGTTCTTGAGATTATATTATTGAAACCTTGCTCGACCCACCAATTTACTTGGTTTAAGCATGGATAAGTCAATGGTTTGCTCTAAGACAAACCTTGCTAGACTGAAGAACAGCCTTGCTTTATGAAGTGTAGTTTGCTTGAACCTAACACTTAGAAGAATTCCAGAAGATAACCTTACTCGAAATCAGATACCTTGCTTGAATAAGTCTAAAGCTTGCTCGAAGTGCCTGGCTTGCTCTGATTCCATACTTAGCATATTTCTGAGTAGGTTGAGAAGATACCAATCTTCCTTGATCATCTCCTAGGCCAACACACGGCTAACTGTTTAATTATTATAAGTATTAATTAACTACTTCTAACTAGATCATACTTGTACGTTAGTGAAATTCTCAACAAACGAACGTCCGGGGGCAGCGCCCCTGACATCACGGTTCTAGAGGCGGCAGCCCTTAGCAGGGTCCAAAAGGCAGAGCCCCTGGCTGGGGTTAGAATGAAACTCGATCCTTAATAACCCTTTATAAAAGTTCATTAGAAAATTGAAGTTTAATAGAATGGAATCTCATTCTAATCGAACGAGTTTCATTCTAATCGTATCGAGTTTCAATTCGATTCGATTCGTTTCAACTCAATTCAATTCGTTTCAATCCGATTCAATTCGATTCGATTCTTTTCAATTTCAATTCAACTTGATTCTTTCAGTTCGATTCGATTCAGTTCATTTCTTAGGAACTCGATCCAAATATGGTTTTTCGTGACTTTCATTCTACTCACTTCCTTACATCCTGTTTTGCTTGTTTTACTGTTAAAACAAATTATGGTTTATAACAACTTCATTTTCTTTCATTAACATGGTCTGAATGTCACTCGTCTATCATGTTTCATTCTAAACAACTTGTTTAGTACAAAGTTTATTTTTTTCTTACATCATACTGTCCGATTTGCCTTAATATCAGATCTTAAAACAAACCGACATCTAAAACCTAACCTTTATATTTAAAATGTACCTTTTAGGGTTTCGGTTTGGTTTGGATACGGACCAACACATGGATCTAGACGTGTTTCTTGTTTTTTGATGATGCTTGAATCACGAAATCTTCCTCTCTTTAGCCCACATCTGAATCCAGGTTGCAAGGAGGTGTTTGTGTTTTTTGAGTATGTGTAGGAAGGTTGTTGATGGAATAAGGGTTTTAGGGTTTTAGGGAGGCCGGGTTTAGGGTGTTTAAATACCCCCTAACCCATGGACCTAAGGCCTATCACCATTCTTTATTACATATTTTATTGTCCAAGCCCTCAATAAATTATTTTTATTTAACTTAACCAAATAATAACACACCATTAAGTATACAAAGTTCTTTTATTTATATCAAGTGTAGGCTGTTACACGACACATCCCAAGCTTAATGTGTTTTATTTAGTATTATCTCTTATATATTAGTAGTTTGAAAGACCAATCCCAAATTTTCTATCCTTTTCCATTTTGTTGCAAACCTTTCTATTCAAAAGGAAATATATGTATATAAATTTATTATATGAAACTTAAAATAACTATGAATCAATGTCTCATCTCCAAACTTAAAATTTTCATTGTCCCCAATACATAAATGGAAACATGAATCAAAGATTAAAATTAAACCCCGAATACAAAAACTAAAACCTAAAAAGTAAAAAAAAAATACAAAATACAATGGAAAATACTTAGCTGATAATATGCGAGATAGTTAATGTGCCGATCGTTTTATACGCTCACATAACAACTAAGTATTTTATTGTATTCTATGCAATACTAGCATATTGACAATCTAGCAATAGTGTTGTACGTTTATATATATATATATATATATATATATATATATATATATAGGAAAAGGATCATGAGAGAACCTTTTTGAAATTGAGAACTATGAGGACCATTTTGAACCACAAAAAACCCAAAAATAAAAAAAATCATAAAATAAAAAAACACAAAAATCAAAAAAGTAAAAAAACCAAAATTCTTATTTTATCACCCCGGTTTCATTAAAAAAAAAAACTCGGTTTAGCTAAATTATATACACATATGTATAATAAATACATATATGTACATTTACATGTTTTTTTTTGTACACATGTTTATAATTTAAGATAAATGATACTTACATATGTGTATATTACGTAACTAAATATTAAATGAAATTATACATATGTGTATAATACGACGTTTTTTTTTGTTTTTTTTTTGTTTTTTTTTATTTTTTTAATGAAACCGGAATGAAATATAAGAATTCTTTGTTTTTTTACATTTTTAAAATTTTTATTATTTTTTGTTTTATGATTTTTTTAAATATTTTTTTAAAGGTGTTTTTAGTGGTTCAAAATGGTTCTTAAAGTTCTCAATTTGCAAAGGGTTATATATATATATATATATATATATATATATATATATATATATATTTATCAATAGAAAAATTTTCTTAAAAGGAAAACTTGAAAATAGTTAAAGAATTATTTTTAAATTCTTTTAAAAAATATTTTATAGCTTTTTTATTTCATTCTTCTTATTCGTTGATATTGTTTATAAAAAAGACGTCGGTGTAGTGAATATATGCAATGGTGTGTATTACATATATGCAAGAGTGTTGTATTGCATAGAATAAAACACTTTTACACATATTTGATACTAAACAACTAATAAAGCATTATTTTTAACTTTTTTTTTAAAAAAAAATTGTAATTTGTTTTTCTTTCATCTTTTTAATAAGTTAATATTGTTTTTTAAAGAAAAATAAAAGAAAAACTGTCGATGTAATGCATATGTGCAATAATGTGTATTGCGTATATATAATAGTGTTTTATTACATATAATACAACACAATTGCATTATACAATTCACATTATTGAATATATGAAAATACAACACTATTCCGTATATGCAATGCACACTAATGCATATATGTAATACAACAGTAATGCACATATGCACAATATCAAATTTTTTTGCGTAAAATATAACACTATTGCATTTATAAAATACAAATACATATACACTATTCAACACTATTACACATAAAAATTACACACTATTACACGTATGCAATATAGAAAAGTGAATGTATTGCATATGTGCACTACAACGAGGTTTTTTTATTATTATTTTCTTTTATTTTTATAATTATATTATTTTATAGTGATTAAAACATATAAGAAGGCTGGAATAAAAAAAAATTTATAATTATTATTGTAACATTAAATTAAAAATATTTCCTTATTAGTTCTTTAGTTCTCTCTCTAAAAATGAGTTATCTCTAGATCCTCTCGCTATATATATATATATATATATATATAGATATATATATATATGATTGAATCATGTGAGAATTATTTTGAAATTAATAACTTTGAGAAACATTTTAAATTACAAACAGACTCATTTAAAAAAAACTGTAACAAAAAAGCGCTAAAATCAAAAAAAGTAAAAAAACCAAAGAGGTTTATTTTTCATCCCGATTTCATAAAAGAGATAAAAAAATTAAAAATAAATATCTGTTTTGCCAAATATATGTATATGTATAATACTTATTTTTTAATTTGATACATGTTATTATTTATACACATGTGTGCAATTAAGATAATTGATAACGTACATATGTGTACATTATGTAAATCCAGATTAAAAAAATATACATGTGAATAATTAGTTGGTTATTTAGTTTTTTTTTTGTGAAACCGAGATGAAGAATAAATTTTTTTGGTTTTTTTACTTTTTAAAATTTTTGTTCTTTTTGTTTTATAATTTTTTAAGAGGTTTTTTTGTGACCTAAAATGGTTTTCAAAATTCTCAATTTTAAAAAGTTCTTTTAGGATCCTTACTATATATGTGTGTGTGTGTGTGTGTGTGTGTGTGTGTGTGTGTGTAGGATGAGTATTATTATAGAACTATAAAATTATTTAAGAACTTGAAGAAACCCTTGAAAACTAACGCATTTTATAAAAAAAATTTGTATGTTAAAGTTATTTGAGTGTAGCTTTATCATATTTTATATCTATATTTGCAATTACAATTTTGAAATTAATTTTTATACATATGTATGTTTTGTTTTACACTTATGTAAATTTGTTAGTACATAATTATTACACATATGTAAACTTGTGATTAATATATGTAATCAAATTGTTTTATATAATGTAACATTCGTCAATTTTCGGACCCGAAAACCCGACTCGCTTAAAATTTGCGATGTGATTCAGTTAATTATACATATACCCATATGTTACATATGTTATACGTAATAATTTTTCTTTCCTAAAGTTATTTAATACTATTAGTCATTACTAATATATATATATATATATATATATATATATATATATATATATTATAACACTCATGATTTTGTTTCTTTATTCAAATATCATATATATAACATTATTGATGCATAACCAAAGTAAATCATTTTAATGTAGTTATGTCACATTTATTTTTGTCACATTTATTTTTACCTAAATTTATTTATTTTAAAAGATGAAAAATATCTTCCTACACCATTCAAATTTTGGTCAAACCTCCTCCCTCAAATTACTCTCCTAATCAATTT
This sequence comes from Bidens hawaiensis, assembly GCF_021521415.1. NCBI lineage: Eukaryota > Viridiplantae > Streptophyta > Magnoliopsida > Asterales > Asteraceae > Bidens > Bidens hawaiensis. Next base: position 498,658 of record NW_027492661.1, read on the forward strand.
TATAATTAAAACATTCTAAAGAATAACCTCCTTATTTTATTATAAATAAGAACTCACTCCCACCCCTTTCATTCTTACACCACTCTTTGACAAGTTCAAGAGATTATTTTTTTCCATTTCAAAGTTCGTGAGGTTCGATCGTTCATTTTCTTTAACGCGCTTTCGGTTGTCATATCAAGTTTGGCTTTAATCTCAAAGGTGAGTTTACATATCCCCCCTTTTTCATCTTATAAATTTTGGGGGTGGCATGTATACCCTATTTAAATTTACTCATTTTTATTTCCACATCTATTTAAAACACAATTCAATATATGTTTATGTGTGATTATTGCATACTCTATGATAATGTTTTTATGTGCTTAATTGTTTAGTTTATGTTTGGTGGTTTGTATCTCATCCTCATCTATCCTCATCTAGTATGATCATACACTTACCCAAGTACTTTGATTTCGTATCAATAAGAACGGGTCCACATCTATTTAATTTGTTACATCTTCATAAGAATTGTAATACTCATCATTTACATATGAATTGTAATTTATCTATATATATATATATATTTATATATATAAAACTAAAACTTATGTATTCTCACCAACATTCGTGTTGACAAACTCTATTTTTATACATGCTACAGGTACAAGTAATTTCAATTGTTCAAGATCGAAGAATTTAGTTTTACCTTAGGATATTATTCAAAATACAAAAAATGATGTAATTGTTGTTTATTATTGAATTTGTGTACTTGTTTAATGTTAATGAAATTAAATAATTATTGTCGCTTTAATTAGTGTCTTTTGAGCTACTGTCCAATCAATACGTTACACCCCGGCATGTTCCGCCTTTGGTCGGGGTGTGACATATAAAATATGATAAAACTACTCTTAAATAATGTTAATATATAAAAAAACGTTTGATTGTTTAGAGTTCCTAAGAGTTCTTAACTTTTTTATAGTTCTTAAATAATACTAAACCCTATACATATGCATGATATGTATACATATATTTAGAAATATACAAATCTGTAAAGATTTTTAAGTGTTGACTTCAAAGTTTAGTTTTAAACTCTAGCCGCATGTTCAATACTTCTACAATTCCACTTTTCCACAAAGTTTCCTCCCATTATGTCGTTGAATACTTCGATTATACCTTTGAAGCCGTAGCTACTGGTTGTCGTCACACTTGATGCGTGAATAGTTTGTATAGTTGTTAGGAGAAAATATTGAGCAGGTATCTTTGTTTGACTTATTATGTCTGATTTATTACCAACTTTGAGTTTTGGACATTTAAGAGATAGAAGTCTGGATAATTTTTTAGGTGAAAGCAATTTTTGGAAGATCGGGCCGGTTGAGCCAGGATTCGTAGACTAAGTGATTGGACCGAGCCCCGGTGCGGAATCGTGAATATTCATTATTAACGAAAGAGCTCGGATCTTGGGTAGGATCGAATCGCACTCGTATTCACTCTTGAATGTTATTTGGACGGATAAGATGTATTGGGAGAGAGCCTGATTCGATTAACAATAATCAATAATAGGATGAACACATACATGTAATCGAAACACAAATAAGATAGAAATGGTAGTATGATATCATTAGTCGAATGATTCTCATAAAAATGAACCACTCATACATACATTCATACATACACAAGAAATATCAACCACCCCGTGAGATCTTATCCCGGGGAGAAGACTCTCTCATGAAGATAAAACCCTAGATCTCAATCAATACACAATACACTCAATCATACTAGACAAATATATTAAAACATCTTTTATACTAGTCTAGCATTACTTGGTCTCCAATCCACCCACCCTTGGTTGACACAAAACAATATATTTTTCATCCACATATTAATTCGATGTGTTGGTCTAAAATATAAGACCCAACAATCTCCCCCTTAGACCGATGCAATCAAATTTTCTTCCATGATTACTTCATAACCCGTTGTCTTTCCTTGAAATTCTCCCCTTCACTTTAAGAGGCTTTGAACTTCAATGATCAACATCAAGTAACAAGGTCATCAGAAAAGAAAATACACTCAATGTGATCATCAAATAATCTTTAGGTTTTCAATCCCGTTTGTGGTGTGGATGTTGAGATGGCAGATTCCATCTGATTACGTCAACAAGATCCTCCACATGTAAACCATCTTCAAACCATTCCAAATGATGAAACATATTTGAAAGACCTTGAATTATTGATCTTGATCAACTTTTCCTTAACTTGAGTCTTTTACTTGATTTGAAGCAACCAATTTGCAATGAAATTCAAAGAATTTCACTCTCCCAATTTCGTTGCAATTGTCTTTAATGAGTCTTCAAATCAAGTGTAGGTGAAACAGTCTTGATCATCCTTATCAAGACTGAAGAATCTGAAATAACCAAATGAAAATATTCATTTGTTGGTTGACACTCAAAGTGGTTAAATCCTTAAGCTTGGTCAACACTTGTCCTTGCAAAGCTCTTGATGAAATCGTGAAGTTTTGGTAAATTTTGCCTAAATTTTGCTCAAAAATATTCATATTCAAAAATGACCAAAATGCCCGTCGTTGCCCCGACACAGCCAACATCCGAGTTGACCAGAAAAATCACTTCCAGACAATCACTCATACTTGGGCAAACATCTTTCATTTAGAACACATGGTCTAAAAGTCAACGTATAATGAAGTATACATTCTTTTCTTTATCTTGGCCCGTTTGACTTTTGATAGTCAACTGCATCAAATATCCAAAAATTTCTTTCAAAAGCTTTTAAATGTTTCACAAACACAAACTTTATGTTCACGAGCACACATTTTCCCTTCATGAGCATGCTAGACCATAGTCATGCTTGTGAGCAAGAAGTGTGCTCGAGAGTAAAAAGACATGCAGTGATTTGTCATGAAGGTTTTCTTTACGAGCACCAAGCATGCTCGTGAGCAAAAAGTGTGCTCGAGACACAAACTTGAGATTTCACTTCACGAGCATGTATGCTTAGAATATTTTTCAAGCAAGAGATATGCTCGAGACAAAATTCTAATTGTTCTTGTCAAAACAAAGTGTGCTCGAAAAGATAAGCTCAAATAAAAAACAAGATTTGCTCGAGAAAAAATTATTTGCTTGGGGTAAAAACTTATCTTTTTCTGCACACATAATACTCGTATCAACTTCCAAATTACCATAATACCCCTTAAATTATGCATATCAACTTGTAACCTTTGAAGAAAGCATTTGTATCAGCTTCCCAAAACTGCCCCTAAAATTAGATCAGCATCGACAACTCTTTTAACACCAATTTCAGCATGTTTACCAGCAAATAATTAGCTCATTAATAGCCAGTTTTAATCATCAAATTTCCAGCACGTTTACAGCACTTTATAACAGCAGTTTCAGCATCTTAACAACACATTAGAACATCAACTTCAGCACTAAAGTAAGCATTTTCAGCACTAAAATCAGCAGCATCATCAGCTCGTTAACAGCACTATTTAATTAGCAAACAATCATCTCTTTAACAAACAACATATCAGCAACAAACAGGTAAACTAGTGTAGCAACAACAGTTTAGCAATCCTTTATTTTTTCATTAATAAAAACTCAACACCATCAACTTGTTCAAACACTATGTATCAACAAGAAAAATACCAAAATTACCCCTGCAACAAACTCTGTTCGGAGCACTTATTTCAGCAGCACACATTAACCTATCAGCAGCTAACTGCTTGGGAAATTTTGTATTACCATTCAAACACATAATCAGCAGCAACGAATTGGTAAAATAATGCAGCAGCAGCAACACTAGAACAAACATTGTATCAGAAAGTAAATGACCATTCTGCCCCTGGTAATGTTCAGTATCAACTTGTACACTATCAAAATCACTTTGTACCAACAACAATGTTTTTGTAATAACCAATTCAGCAGTAGAACGTGTATAATAATCTGCATCAGCAACCTCTCCTTGTACATTTTGCATCAGCAACGTTAGCTAAGTGTTCGTGTATTAACGGATTCAGCGGCAACAGTTTAATACATGTAGCAAGTGGTTTGACTCACAAAATCAGCAACATTACCAACCATATCCCTGGCTTTAACTGCTCGTGTATGGAATAATCTAGTAAACTGGTCAGGAATCTGTTCGGGAGTATGCATCTCAGCAGCAAACAGTCAGTTAACTCATCTAAACATATCAACACATTGTTAAGTACTCGTGTATTAAGCTGCGACAACTGTTCACAATCAGCAACAACTTAAACATTAATGTGTTCGTGAATAACATTTTTTGCAGCCAAATCATGTACTCAAAATACTCTTATCTTTACATACATATGTTTGTGAATAATCATCAACCAGCAACATCTCAAACTCATCTTAACCATTTTCCCCAATATTTCAAAATATGAACCCCGATTTCTTAGATCCAAAATTAAACACTCCATACATGAAATTAATCATTTAAACCTCATCAAACCATCTCAAAATCATCAGTCTATCACCAATCTAACGTCAATTTCATCAAACAATCAAATCTAGAACATCAAATATAAACGAGTTCGACCTAAATCAAACCGAAAATTGTAGATCTGGACAAATTTGAACTTATAAGCGTGAAATTGATGTTGAATCTCCAAAATAATCATCAACCCAAACATCAATTCACAGAAATAATCTTCGAATCATGAAATTTCATCCAAATACTTGCAAAAACTCATGAAAACTTCAACAAACTTCAAGTTTAACGTCCATGGCGGATTCAAGAGCAAATTGAATCAAATTCAGCGGTTAGTCTGAACGATTCGGTAGCCCACTCTGATAACAACCGACAGGACCGAGCCCCGATGCGGAAGCGCGAATATTCATTATTAACGAAAGAGCTCGGATTTGGGGTAGGATCGAATCGCACTCGTATGCACTCTTGAATGATATTTGGACAGATGCGATGTATTGGGAGAGAGCCTGATTCGATTAAAAATAATCAATAATAGGATGAACACATATATGTAATCGAAACACAAACAAGATAGAAATGGTAGTATGATATCATTAGTCGAAGGATTCTCATAAAGATGAACCACTCATACATACATTCATACATACACAAGAAATATCAGCCACCCCGGGAGATCTCATCCCGGGGAGGAGACTCTCTCATAGGGATAAAACCCTAGATCTCAATCAATACACAATACACTCAATCACACTGGACAAATAGATAAAAATATCTATTTATACTAGTCTAGCATGACTTGGTCTTCAAGCCATCCACATTGGTTGAGACCAAACAATATATTTTTCACCCACATATTAATTCGATCCGTCAGTCTAAAATATAAGACCCGACACTAAGCCGGTCCAATTTACTACCCTAGAACCGTTTTCAAATTACCGGCCAGTTAATGCAGTTGTACCGAAGAACCGGCCAGCTCGGTTGAATCGGTTGTATCTAATTTTGAAGCACATATGTTTTATACTGAAGAACAAGCTTTTGGTTTGTGTATTCGGGCGATGTGGGAAACTGAAATACAAAACAATGAAAGGAAAGTTTAATAAAAATTTTGGATGGGCTTTGTAAGTTTCAAACAAGGGAACTTTGATTGATGGATTTGTAATTTACCAACTCAAACAAGTTGATGTTAATGGGGTTAGGTTATTCTACAATGGCCAACAAAAATGAGAAGTGTGAGATTACATAATTAATTGACATGTGTCAAATGGAGATCAAAGAAAAAATGGTATAAAAGTAATATTACACATTTTTCCCTTCACATGTTGGTCACATGTTAATTCCCCCATCATTTTAAAACGTATATAAATTTTTCATATGATATTTAAAAAAAAATTCACCATAATAACAAGCATTTTTTAATCTTTAATACGAGTATAATTTTGTTATATAAAAATATAAATAAAAATTACGTTATTGTGTCTTTTTTGCTTACCATTGTGTTCTTTTTTCGTCATTGTGTCTTTCTATTTCTCGTTGTGTTTTCTCGTCACTGAGTCTTTCAACTCATAATTGTGTTTTTTTAAATACTAATAACACCGTTGTGTAATAATAATAATAATAATATGTAAATATAATGACAAATACCAAAAAATTATCTAATACATAAAACACAATGGATATATATTACACAATAACCTGAAATGTAAGACAAAATGATGAATACATATAACACAATAACTTGAAACGTAAGACACAATGGTGAATACATATAACACAATGAACAGAAACATAAAACACAATGAAAAATACATATTACACAATGACTTGAACGCACAATGAATATAACATTATTTTTCTTAAATTAAGTGAATGTCACATGTCAATCCCGAAAAAAAGACAACGAACGTATTAAAAAATGACTAAAACGGAATGAAAAGTAGAAAGACAAATGTTAAGCATAAAGACACAATGACGAACAAAAAGACACAATGATGTAAACTTTGTTTTAATTTTTATCTTTAATATGAGTATCAAATGAAAAACACAATGACTAAATTCTATAACTCAGCGCATAGAAAAACCCAATTAAAAAATGCAATGAACAACCAAATAACATAATAAGAAAACCCACTAATTATTTCTATTTTTATATAACAATATGATATTCATATTAAAGATAAAAATGCTTGTTATTATGGTGAATTTGTTTAAAAAAAAGGTCGTATGAAAAAGTTATTGACGTTTTAAAATGATGGAAGAATTGACATTTGTCTTGCATGTGTAGAAAGAAAGTCATCATAAGAGCATCTCCAATGGGAGAATGCTCAACCATATTATGTCCTAGTTGGAAGAGAGAGAGAGAGAGAGAGAAGATGAGGGAGTCTACATGGAGGAGAGATGGACCAAGTAGAAGAGATAGAGAGGGAGAAGGGTGTTGGAAATTCAACACGGTTTGTGTGAATTTTGTGAAGAAGAGGTAAGAAGAGAGGAAAGAGATGAATGATTTGTAACATCCCAAGTTTCATCGTTATTTAAATGATTTGAGTTTAATTAAACTATAAAAGATAAATGTAATTATCTAAAGTATGAGGGGAATAAGTGTCATTAGATGGAAAGTTAAACATGAAACCCTACCCTCTTCCTATAAATTTAGCCACCATCTCATTCATACCCATCCTAGCCTCCAAACTCATTCTCTGCCAAATTCCCGTTTTTGAGAAAACAACCGACAAAGACATGACGATTCCCGGAGATCTAACAGTCGGATGGTCTCAAATTTTAACTGAGTGTTCATGGCATATAAATGAAGATTTCCATAGCTAAGATCTTTGATCAGAGGTCGGGAAGTTTGGTGTTTATCAAGGAAACCGTAACAGCAAAAACTGAGTTTTTCGGCAACTGTTTGGATTTTCCAGCGACTGTAGCGGCTGTTTCCGGCGATAGAGAGTTGATGGGTTTGTAGATTGGGGCGAGACGGTTCCTTATCTGCTTGAATCACTCAATTCTGACTTCATTTGATATGGTTTTGGTCTATTCGAGTGATTTCGAACATAAACCCCAAAGGTATGGTTTTGTTAAAAATGTTTACTTTTTATGTATGGAATTCCGTGAAAATTGATAAGATGATAGAATGGTTCACGATTAGTGATAAAGTAATGAACTTGTGAATAAATGGGTTAGTTGATTCGTTTTGGATAAAACGAGTAGTGTTTGGTTCGTGAAAAGGACGGGTAAACGAAGTTTTTATTGCATGAAACTTGGTAGGATAGAAAATCGGACCTTATTATGTGAGAAAATGTAAACTTGAACATAAAAAGGTTTTTTGAAATGAAACGGGACAAACGGGTAACGTTTGAACCAAGTTAGTGCAAGGAAATAATATGGTTAAAACCCAAGGCTCATTTATTATGCAAGACGGGCTAAATGAGTCGAAAAGAAGGATGGAAAATGATTAGGAATAAAATTAGATTCAAACCAAAAGTAATCGACTCGAGTGGGCAAAGTAATCAAATTGAGTGAGCAAAGTAATCGAATCCAATGGGCAAAGTAATTGAATTTAATTCGATTAGAATCTGCCATTCGTTTAGAATATGCCATTCGATTAGAATCTGCCATTCAATTAGAATCTGTCATTCTATTAGAATGATGATTCGAATAGAATTGTGATTCGATTAGAATGATGATTCGATTAGATGATATAGTTAGAGGTAGTTAATTGATACTTATAATTATTACACAGTTTGCCGTGCACAGCTAAGGAGGGGGTATTATAGTTAGCTCTGAGAAGTACAGGACACAGGTGAGTTTCTAGCCCCATTTTCTTGTTATGTTTTCGGGGCTTTGTGCATACTCAATGTGATTTGTTAATACACTTACTTTAAGTGGTAAGTGGTAGCTATTTGTATGTTTAATGATGATATATGAATGAAATTGAATGTCGAAAGAATTAGAAGTATACAAGTAAACGTATATGAATACATGTATTTCTATGGTATGGTTGTATGGTTATTCAATGCATAAGGGAACCGGTCCGTAATAATACTCGAGGAAGAAGGGAACCAAACATTAATAATATTTGAGGCGGAAGGGAACCAGGCCCTAATAATACTCGAGGAAGAAGTGAACCGGACTATAATAATATCCGAGGCAGAAGGGAACTGCGCCCTAATAATACTCGAGGAAGAAGGAAACCGGTCTCTAATAAAGTTAAAGGCAGAAAGGGAACCGGGCCCTAATATTACTCGAGGAAGTAGGGCGAAATGGGTTAGTTGGTTCATTTCGAGTAAAACGAGTAGTGTTCGGTTCGTGAAAAAGACAGGTAAACGAAGTTTGTTTTGCATGAAACTTAGTAGGATAGAAAATCGGACCTTATTATGTGAGAAAAATGTAAACTTGAACATAAACAAGTTTTTGAAATGAAACGGGACAAACGGGTAACGTTTGAACCAAGTTAGTGCAAGGAAACAATATGGTTAAAACGCAAGGCTCATTTATTATGCAAGACAGGCTAAATGAGTCGAAAAGAAGGATGGAAAATGATTGGGAATAAAATTAGATTCAAACGAAAAGTAATTGAATCGAGTGGGAAAAGTAAACAAATTGAGTGAGCAAAGTAATCGAATCGAATTGCAAACTAATCGAATCAAAATCGATTCGATTAGAATCTGCCATTCGATTAGAATCCGCCATTCGATTAGAATATGTCATTCGATTAGAATGATGATTCGATTAGATGCTATTGTTAGAGGTAGTTAATTGATACTTATAATTATTACACAGTTGGCCGTGCACAGCTAAGGAGGGGGTATTACAGTTAACTCTGAGAAGTACAGGACACAGATGAGTTTCTAGCCCCGTTTTTTTGTTATGTTTTTGGGGCTGTGTGCGTACTCAATATGATTTATTAATACACTTACTTTAAGTGGTAAGTGTATGCTATTTGTATGTTTAATGATGATATATGAATGATATTGAATGTAAAAAGAATTAGAGGTATACAAGTAAACGTATATGAATATATGTATGTCTATGGTATGGTTGTATGGTTATTTAATGCATAAGGGAACCGGGCCCTAATAATACTCGAGGAAGAAGGGAACCAGACATTAATAATATCCGATGCAGAAGGGAATTAGGCCCTAATAATACTCGAGGAAGAAGTGAACCGGACCCTAATAATATCCGAGGCAGAAGGGAACCGCGCCCTAAAAATACTCGAGGAAGAAGGAAACCGGGCCCTAATAAATTTCGAGGCGGAAAGGGAACCGGGCCCTAATAATACACGAGGAAGTAGGGCGAAATGCTCTTTATAACGTAGAGATAGTTATGTATGTATTAGTAAGTATTAAAACACGAAAGTATGAAAGTAAGTAAGAATGTAAGTATGAAAGTATAAAGTATGAATGTAAAGAATGCAAGTATATCAAAATATAGAAGTATGTATGTATATATGTATGTATGAAAGAAAGAAAGAAGCTGGTTAAGTATGTAATATGTATCTACGGATACGTGTGTGTGTATATATATATAATGTATGTTGCCTGATTAAATAGAAACTATTCAGCGTAGCTAACTTTTAGTATGCACGCAAACAAATAGGATGATGGAGCTAGTTTGAGGGGGACACATGGCATGGACTGAGCTGTATGGCATCTAGTGAAGAAAAGTTATGATGTTTTATGTTAAGATAATTCGAAAGTTTAAAGACAAGATTTTAATATTTTGTAATGAATGTTTAATGTTTTTATAGTGTGAGAAAAGTTTTAATTCACTATGATATTTAGAACTGTGTTTATGAGTAAATCCAACGCTAATACAGGAAACTGAGACCGGGGTCTTACATGATTTGAGTGGAGTAGTAGATGAGTAGGAGAGAGAGAGAGAGAAGGGGTCTGCGTTTTAAACCTCTCCATACCATTGGAGATGCCCTAAGTGAGTTATTAGCTTAATGCCTTTCTTCTCAATTTTTATTTTTAAATTAATTCCTATCGTCCAAATTTAAGATAGTTATATTCCCTCTCATTCTTCTTATTTCTGTTGTATTTTGTATTTTAACCTTACCCATATTAATGATATTACAGTGATTATAAAATAAATTTATTAAATTTTACTTTCAACTTTAAAGGATATAATTCTACGGTGAGGTTATAATAAGAAGTAGAATGTGTCTAAGAAGTGTAATAAGTAATCTGGTACGTTACATATGTTGATCTGAAGGTGGATAAGTGTGTTTATTGTGCGGTGTGTTTTATTAGATCTAATGGTGAAAACACATTTTCTACGTTTCTTAGAAAAAATTTACTTCTTATTATAACATTGCTCTAAAATTGTATTATAAAATGATTAATCAATAGTTTGGAACGAACACTCACTACTTCATATTAACGTACATAAAATTGTTAGTGATTTAAGATTTATGATCTATAACTACTATTTTCAATATATATGAATTTAGATAAAATAACAAATAAAGTAGAATAATTAATATAATATATTTAAAAAACTAATTATTAATTATGATGTGTTCCGGTTCTTGAAACCGATCCAAACGGTTCAGCCGGTGAACCAGTAGGTTTGTCGGTTCATTTTTCGATCCGGTTATGAAAACATTGGTTGAAAGTCTAATTAATTTCAGTCTAGAGTTTTAGAAATTTAAAATGAAACTTTGTATGAAACCAAGCAAACTAAGCCAGGGCCGACTCTGAGAATTGAAAAAAAAAAAAATTGGGCCGAAGGCAAAATATATTTTGGGCCTTAAGTAAAAAGAGGATTTTGTTGAGTTTAAACATTTTTTTTATTTTCAAATTGGCTTCATTGGTTATGATTTATGTTTTGGGTTGTATAAAGGCTAATGTATAAAAATTTGCTTAAGCATGTTACAAATGAGACTAAAAACCACAACCTTCAGGTTATAAGTCATATCTCTTTGCCACTAGACCAAGTTAATTATTATGTAAATGGGTTTAAACATTAAATATACATATCGTTTTTCATAAAAATACATATATTTTTTTTAAAAATATATAAAATTTAGGGCCTATGGCCGTCGACCACTCTGCCATAGGTCATGGCCGCCTGAACTAAGCCGCTTAATTTCAAAGCAAACCAAGTTCAAGCATAAGCATATCACATATTTCTTCACATTCAAGTCGTTATCTTCGGCTCAGTTTCAAATATGAGCATGCGAACAACTTTAGTAGTCACTTTGATTTCGTGCTTCTCTAACTACCCATACCTTGTCTTGCTTAGGCCGCCACAAATAAAAATTGTCGTTGACTAAAAAAGAATTGAGTAACAAAAAGTTAGAGCCGTGCGAGAGTGACATGATATTATTATGGAAAATGATATATACGTTAATCAATTCGACGAGGATTTGTTTAAAATATTATATGTCAGATCACGTAATTAAATACTTGAAATACACCTCTTTTTTCTTCCAACTACTTGTGATTTGTCTCTTGTATCTTTATCGTTTGTTATTTTCCTCAACAACTAAGAAGTTGTCTTATTCAAGTCAAATAATTTGAAACACGGCCTATGATCAACATTTTTGTTGCATTGCAATCATAATAAATTTTGGTGTTTTATTGTTTTCATACGTGAGAAGTCACTTTAATCGATTAGAAAAATATATATTTGGCAAAATTTTAATTTTTTTGTTAACTAATTATGGGTTAGAGTTTTCAAACTACATTTTTCTTTATCTTATGTTAATTTTTAATCATACATCATCATTTATATTCACATTTTCCAGGTTTATTCGCTGCAACATCACGTAGATTCAAACATCAATTGTCGATTTGTCCTAATTTTATCTAGTATAGTATATCCAAATTAGTCTTATTGGTTTTTATTGATCATGTTTTTTTTCATATACATATATATATATATATATATATGATTGGTTTCTTTTGAGAACCACTTTAAGTTTTAAGAACTCGAAATAACTCAATGTAACATTTTTTTTATTTTTTTACACATATGTAATAAGTAAGTGTAAGTAACGTAAAAAAAATTACAATATTTTTTTACACACCGAATCGAGCTATTACACATGTGTAACTAACATTTAAACTTGCGTAATTATTAAAAATCTTTATTCTCTCCTGATTAATTTTTTAATCAGATTTATTCTCAGCCACATATTCAATAATCATTTAATTGATTGTTTTGTCCATATTGAGTTCTTAAAGTTATTACAACTTATCAAGTTCTCAAAAGATCCTTCCCATATATATATACACACACACACACACACACACACACACACACACATATATATATATATATATATATATATATATATATATATGATTAGGATCATGTGATAACCATTTTAAAATTGAGAACTTTGAAAACCATTTTGGACAAAAAAAACTTTTTTTAAGAAAAAATAAAAAAAACCAAAAAAAACAAAAAAACACAAAAATTAAAAAAGTAAAAAAATCAAAAAAATTTATTTTTAATCTCGGTTTCATAAAAAAAAATAAAACAATATCGGTTTAGAAAAATTATACACATATGTGTAATACTTATTTTTTAAATTTTATACATGTAATTCTTTATACACATATGTACAATTAAGATAAATTATAATATACATATGTGTACATTATGTAAATCGAGATTAAATACAAATATACATATGTGTATAATTAGGGTTTTTTTTACTTTTTTATTATTTTATGAAACCGGCATGAAAAATAAAAAATTTTGGTTTTTAACTTTTTTAAAATTCATTTTTTTTTCGTTTTATAACTTTTTAAAATATTATTTAAAAGGTTTTTGTGGCTCACAATGGTTTTCAAAGTTCTGTATTTAAAAAATTTCTCTTAGAATCCTCACCCTACACACACACACACACACATATATATATAAATATATATACACACACACACTTAAATCAATATTTTATCTAAATAAGCTTTTTTTATTTTAACTGTTTTAAATAATTTTTTTTGTGTAGAGAAATATGAGTTATGTGTATTAAATATTACTTATATGTAGGTCAATATAAAATGAGCCAACAATCCATATAAATAAATATGAGTTATGTGTAGTTGCATATAAGTTACGTATCTGAAAAAAAAATAAAAGGAACTAACATCTATGTACATGAAAATGAGTAGTGTGTTGTGGATACGGGCTATATGCAGATAAAAAAAATATGATATGTATATATTAAAGAGGATAAAGATAAAACTCCTTCATAGAGAGAACTAGATAACTAAAAACGAAATATTTTTAATTTAATTAAAAAAATATTTTTTTTAATTCGATCGAAGAAGTCAATTTGGGAAAAGCTTGGGTTAGCGAAAGAGAGAGCGCGTCGAATAGTATTATTTTTCGTTCTTTAATTTTTATAACGTTCTCAATAAACTTGTGGTTTAATCTAGTTTTATTTTTTAATTTTATTTATATTTTTTAGGTAACGCACAATCGAGATCTTGTTTTTGGGAGGCTTATCAGTCACGATCAATATTTATCAAATTGTACAATTGTTCCCTAAATGGGAAGTGGAAGGAGATGGGTAGAAAGTTAGGATGGTTTAACTTGATTTACCTCAACGCCAAGAATCATCCATAAAGTGGTAATGTTGATTCGTATAAACTAACAATAACCACTAACAGATCTCAGATCTGTGTTTATACTATTAATACGATTAAGGATCTAGCTCATAATTAACATTGATTCAGTGTTATGTATGTGTATATATTATCAATATGTTATCAGTATAATATTAGGTGAAGCTTGAGAGAGAGAGTTTCGACATAAATTCGTTAATCAACTCTCTAAAAACTTTCAAAACTTATATTAAACAGTGAACATGGTTCACTATATATAGAAGGTAATCTGGTTCGCTAACATCCCCTAGCGAACCAGCCTCTCCTTCGATACATACATTAACATAGCGAAACATCCCCTGATTCGTTAACATCCCCTAACGAATTAGGAGGGAATACATTACTTGGCTAGTTCGCTAACATCCCCTAGCGAACTAGCCTTTAACTTAGCGAACTGGTTAATAAATAAACCATTTATTACATTAAACATAAATAAAACGTTAACGATAAATACAAGGACTCTAGACGTAAAACCGTGCACTAACAGACACCCCCTCGTCTTGATCTCTTTGTCTTTAACTTATTTGAAGCGCTTTGACTGCCAGTCTCTGCATCTATGAATTCCATGTTCATGACACACACGAACGACTCGTTGGAATTGCATAGCCAGGTCGTAATCTTCACATCGCTCGAACAAAATCTGCTTCCTGAAGAGCACGTTATTGTCGGTCTCAGATAAATTAACCAACCACATCGGGTCGATTATCTTGATGAGCTCGGTCTGCAGTCCTCGACCACGAACAATAACGGCCTCGCCAGTACGATTGTCATAGTACCAATGGTTGAAAGACAGATAAATATCTTGTGGCATTGTCTTCACAGGAACCTGCTTCATTGTCTTTGGAGGCTTCACCTTCAAGACAAGTTTCTTCCAGTCGGTCCTTGGATCAATCTCGTCAATGCGTTTACGTCTTGGGACCTGGGACTTGAAGAATTTGAAGCCAGGATTGACCTCGAACAGTAAGTGTTGGTGAAACCACTCAACTGTTCGGTAACCCCCACGATTGATAAATGGACGTCTCGCGAGGGTACGAACATCCCACCACGGCAATTTAAGAACATCCATTATCTTCTCGTAATACTGGACACCCTTTTCCCACTTGACTATACATACTTTTAGGTCAGAATCATAGAGCCAGGAGACAATATCACCATGTACCTTAGAAACGGTCTTGAAGGTGGTCACTTGATTTGCTTTAACCCAGGCTTCAGCTGTGTCTTTGCGTTCTTGGTCAACAATGTGATGTGCCTTAATAATCTTACCCACAGCTTTAAACCTGAACCAACTTTTAATCTCATCAACAGTCGGATCATAAGGCTAAGAAGTATAAAAGCCTTTTCCTTTGGACTTCACTTCAAGACAATCCTCAGCTTCTTTAATTACTTCTTCATGAAATACAGGAGCACCTTGATCAACGTTTGTGTGTTGATACAAGTCCGGGTACTCTTCAGCAGTCACATCCTCGTTCTCATAAATAAAATTCGTATTCATCTGAATCGACGGATCAACTTCCAACCCTTCCTCATTCTCTACCTCAACATCGGGCTCAGCTTCTAAAGCATTTAGCTGATCATCATTCAGCCCAAGTGGAAATCTGCGTCCGTGTCAACGATCTTTCTACAAACTCCCCAAAACCTCTAACTCATCTCTATTCACCACACTCTTAACCACCCCTGATCCATCAACAAATATCACTGTGTTAGCTGCAATCATTTCAATTGGCTTTGCAGCTGTTGGATCTTGATAAATAATAATTTGTTTGCTTGAATCATCACCGCCACTAACACCAGCACCAGAGGATGAACCATGCGATTGTTTAGGCTCACCTCCTGCACCAGAATTGTCAGGATCATCGTCGTCATTCTTGAGTTTCTTGAGGGCATCTTCTTTACAAGTTAATTGTAAAATCAACTCTTCTTGTTCCTTTAATATCACCCCCTGAGACTCAACAATCGTACGCAACGACTTAGTCTCCTTCTGACAGAAAGAAATATAACTCATCATTCGTCGTTGAATTAACGTTAGCGAATTAGCCCATTCGTTAATTAATTCGTTAACTTAGGTTAACGAATCACTTCCTTATTCGTTACATTTAGCAAATCAAGATATGATTCGTGGCGTGATTCGTTAAATATGCATAACGAAGGGATGATTCGTTACAGAGTGCGGAAGCAAATTAGGTGAGCGAACCAAATCAAGATTAATTATCCATTCTAATTAAAAAATCTTTTATTTAATTTTAAATTAAATAATTAAATGAATTAAATAATTAAATAAAATAAATAAATTAAATTAGGTTATCGAGAATCTTTTTATCCCGACAACCAAATACCTTTAAAACGTTTCATTTTTTTTTCGAAACATAACTTAAAATTAATATGTACAAAGAAAAACGAAAATATATTTGGTATTTTGAAAAAAATAAAGAATGTATTTACAAAAGAATACCCGAATCATAAAAAAAATAGACAATCTTTTTGTGTTTTCATTAATTTTTCAAAAACAGAACATATTTTTGTATTTTTGTCGAGTATGAGTAGAGAATCATATTGACCAAATTGCCCTTCCATCACAGATTTATATTTCAGCGATATTATGATTGGCGATAAGTCGGTCATTGGTATTGTTATCCACATAAATATAATAACACACACTCAAGTATTTTTGTGATATGATTAATTTGTTCAATTAAAGCATAAAATATCAGAAACTATCAGCCTCTAATCTCGGTTCATGCTTAATTTGATTTTTGCCAAATCACCCCAACTTGACTTAAACCATTATATTGTTGATCAAAATTTTTGATACCAATTTTAAAATTTCGAGCAATGCATCAAGTTTCCTTTACTGTGAGTGAGTATGCACGAGTCCATCTGTCGGCTTACATACATTGTATCCCCTGGGGTCCGTTTCTTAATGTTATTAAGACGCGCGCAGGGGAGGAACAATTGTATGACTAATAGCGGATTTTGATCAAGTCGGTAATTTAAATTGTACGAAGTACAGCGGTGATCAAGTTTAATGACTTTGGGTTTGCTTCTTGAAATCGAGTGAAATATTCATGCTTATGAATACCCAGATGATTAAGCCGCATAAAGACTCACAGTGTCCAGAATCCTAACGCTTGTTATTTGCTTTATTTTATTTTTAGGTGATCAACAAATATAAGGCTTGAGTATGACTGGTTATTACATTTCTGCCATCCTCACCGAGACTTTTGCTAGAGACTAACACCTCTTTCGATTTGGCGGTTCTTTATGTTTATATCACATACTTTACTCTATTGGGTTGTTTTAAGACCTACCAATGCACCAATTCAATTAAGCACACAGTCTTTTAAGCTTACTTTTTGCTGGATTTGGGGTCAAGATAATCAATGTACTATCATGTTCTCTTTTTGCTTCAAAAACTCAAAATTTTGAGGAGCATAAAATAAAGAAAAGATAAATTTCATCGCCCCAGTTAAATTAAGTTTATAAATAAATGGCTAACCATCAATTCACAAGTGAATAATAGGATCATGACATGGAAGCATGCTTCACAAACTTAAATAACCGACATAATTTTCAGCGAGAAAATAACCTAAAAGTACCTGCAAAAATCTTTTTGGTTTTTCTCTATACAAACTTTAAAAACACAATATTTTTGTCTTTTTTAATTTTCTTATAAACAAAATAAACTTCACAATCTTTTTGGATTTTCGGATTTTTCTGTACAAACATAAATCACATTCTTTTTGGTTTTTCAAAATTTTAAAATGTTTTTGGTTTTTCTAAATATTTAAAAGAAAACACATTAAAGAACAGAAATCACAATATTTTTGAATTTTGAAATTTTTTTAATGTTTTTGGATTTTATCTATACAAACGAAAAACACACTCTTTTTGTATTTTCTAGATTTTCACCCCCTAAAACCAAAATAAATTTTAAAAGAAAAATATTGCAGAAAATAAAGATAGTTATCCTTGTTTAAGGATATCAGGGAGGGTCTTCAATCCGTTTAAATGAAGCAAAAATTTAAAACACGTTTTGTCAAAAGCTTTAGTAAACAGATTAGCTTTTTGAAAATCAGTGTGCACTTTCTCAAGATCGATTAATTTCTTTTCATAGCAATCTCGTATAAAATGATATCGAATTTCGATATGTTTCATTTTAGAATGTTGTACGGGATTCTTGGTGATACTAATAGCAGCAGAATTATCAATCAAGATGGGAGTAGTAAGAAACTTCAAACCGTAGTCACGAAGATGTTGTATCCACAAAACCTGGGAACAGCAACTCGAGGCTGCAACATACTCAACTTCGGCGGTTGAAGTGGAGACCGTTGTCTGCTTCTTACACTACCAGGAAACAAGCCGGTTTCCTAAAAATTGACATCCTGCAGTTGTTGATTTGAAGTTGATCTTGCAACCTCCATAGTCCGAGTCTGAATAGGCAGTAAGATCAAAAGTATCATCCTTGGGGTACCACAACCTGATGTCTAGATTTCCCCTCAAATACTGAAGAATTCTCTTGACTGTAGCTAGGTGATTCACTCGTGGACTTGCTTGATACCTAGCACAAAGACAAACATCAAACATAATATCAGGGCGAGAAGCCGTTAAATACATAAAGAACCAATCATGGCACGATAGAGGGTAGGATCAACGGAATCCTCCAATTCATCCGGTGATAAATTGTGCCCTACTGGAAGAGGAGTAGAAGGGATTTTTCCGGCAGAAATCTTGAATCGGCTCAAGACGTCGTTCACATACTTAGTCTGGTGAATAAAAATTCCGTGAGCAAACTGGTGAACCTGCAACCCAAAAAAGAAATTCATCTCTCCCATCGAGCTCATCTCAAACTTGGTCTGCATGGACTTCTCGAACTCCTTACACAATGTGTCGTTTGTAGACCCAAAAATAATATCATCAAAATAAATATGGACTAGGAGAAGATCATCACCAATATTCTTGTAAAATAAAGTGCAGTCAACCGTTCCACGTTTGAAGCCGTTATCCGTCAAATGGTTGGCAAGCGTGCCATACCAAGCTCTCGGTATAATATTAGGTGAATCACTTATATACCCACTTAGTCGGAATTGCCTTCTTGACTCTAGCAGGTTTATCACTAACATCCCAAACACCTAAACAAGCAATTTGTTGTAGTTCTTCTTGCATAGCAACCACCCAAGAAGGATCTTGTAAAGCCATATGAGGAGTTTTTGGCTCGACTTAAGATAGAAAACAGGAAAACTTAGCAACAGCTGCAATTTCAGATGCGTGTAAGTCAGCATGAACACAGAGAGCATTATTGTCACTTGAAGAAGTGATTTGATGTCGTGTCTGAACCCCTACATCAAGGTCTCCAATAATGTTTTCTTGTGGATGATAATTGTGAATTCTGAGAGTAGGATTTTCAAAAACAGTAACATTTTCAAATAAGTTAGTATAATGTTCACCCAACTCAGGAGATGAAACATTATTCTCAACTACAGAAGCATTATCATCAGATGAGGTAGAAGCAGTATCAAAATGAACAGGAGCTTCGTTTACAAGTTCTTCAGTTGGAGCAGCAATTGGAGCTTCAACATCATTTGAACTTGCAAATCGTGGAATTTCCAAATGTTCTTCAAAATACGCCCGAACTACATCTTCATCTGGATGATCAGTTGATGGGGTGAAAGAATTAAATAGGCCATTATAATCAAACATCCATTCGGGACCTTTCCCTTGTGAAGGAGTAGTGTACTTCTGACAAACAACATAGTACCACTCTTCGACACAACCAGACGTAAAATTGAAAACACGTTTCTTAGGTGACGCATACCCTAAGAAATAACCCTCAATGGCCTTCTCTTCAAATTTACCCGCATCCCTCTTTATCATAGTACAAGGACACCCAAAAGGTTCCAAATACTTTAAGTTAGGCTTACGATTGTTTAATAATTCATAACTGGTCTTCTTTAGTCATTTAACCGTCTGAACTCGATTAAGAGTATAGCAAGCCATATTCACAGCCTCATTCCAGAATTGCACAGGAAGCATAGAATCAGCGAGCATGGTTTTTGCATCTTCAATCAAGGTTCTGTTCTTTCTTTCAGCAACGCCATTTTGTTGAGGTACATAGGGTGCACTATATTCTCGGTGAATTCCCTTTTGGATTCAAAAGAAATCCAACATAGTGTTCTTGAATTCTGTTCCATTATCACTCCGAATTCTCCTCACCTTTTGTTTGTAAAGTGATTCGATTTTCGTGATAAGGTTTTGTACCAAAACAGGTGTTTGATCTTTCGAGCTCATGAATAAAACCCAAGAATATCTCGAATAATCATCAGTCACGATAAGACAATACCAGTCTCCAGAAATACTCGCACGATTCACTGGACCAAACAAATCCATATGAAGTCGTTCAAGAGGAGTGTCAATGGAATTCAATAACTTAGAGGGATGTGTCTTCTTCTTCTGCTTGCCCTTTTTTCATGCAACGCAGTGATCAGATAACTTAAAATTCTTTAACGAGACACCCTCAACTAAGTCATTTGTCATTAAATAATTCATCTTTCTGACATGTATGTGACCCATTCTACGATGCCATAGAATCGAGTCTTTCTCGGTTGCTTTCGAGACAAAACATGTTTCGATCGATGTGGATACCTTAGAACTCATATTTAAGACATAAATATCATTTGATAGTGGTGATCGCATGACAACCATGTCCTCGGGAATAACATATCCCGATTTCAAGATAAGACATTCTTTGTCAGTAAATATCGTAGTGTACTTTTTATCACAAATCTGCGATACACTCAATAAGTTATGATCAACTTTGTCGCAATAATTCACTTTCTCAAACGTAATATGACCATTTGAAACTTCACCCTCTTGTATGATCATACCCCCAGAATTCCCAGCAAACGCTACATAACCCCCTTCAATATTTCTTACGTTGGTTAATAGGTCGAGATTCCCAGTGATATGACGAGAACATCCGCTATCCATGATCCAGTTTTCACCAGAGATGGTCTTGGATGAACCCTACACACAAATAAAAGTGATTAGTTCAAAAAGGCAGCCCAAGCCTCAGTCTTGGGCACCTTTTGGTTTTCTATTTGATCATTAACTTGAACAGATATCAACTGTTGTTTAGCTACTTGTGAATAAGTTACCGGCTTCCTAGACTTTCGTCTTAAGTAAACTGCCTGAACAATGTTTGAATTCTTGTTCTGACATATGGGTTCAGTTGGAACAGATTTTGGTTTCACTTGACCATGTGTCTCATTGACATGAAGAACCTTCCGAGGATTCACATTAGAGAACAAAATATGAGTATCATCAGCATACGACACAGGTCGTTTCAAAATCTCCTTGACTAATGGAATTGGCTTAGAATGGTCCTTGATAAAAGGATGAAGATTCTGATAGTTCTGCTGACTACAATTCCTCACAACATGACCCTGTTGACCGCAAAGAAAACAACTTCGCATGTCTACATGATGATGTTGAGAAGTAGTTGGAATAAATGATACAGACAGTTGATAATGACTCACATTTTTAGTCATGCTCTTAGCAAACTCATCAGATAATTCAGATTTCTTCTTTAAGTAAAAATCTAAATTAGAATAGTTCGAAAAAATTTTTAGTGTATCTGTCCCAGTTGACTTCACAAAGTTAATTTTCTTAGCTTGTTTTAAAAGTTGTTTTGCCTTAGTCAATGGGTCAGATTGAACTGATGTTTTTGTTTGAGCATACACACGTTCAAGTTCTTGAATTTTTGAAGTTTCATTGACAAAAACACTCTCAATAAGTTCAGGTTTGATAATACTTATTGGAATATCTTTTTCAGTGAACATCGTATCCATTCCCTTTAACTTAAAAACTCTAGCCGATGAGGACTTAGAACTAGAAGGATTAACGAAACGCATTAAATCCTCATCAGAAATTTTTGTTTAACTGACTTCTTTTCCCTCAATGGTTTGGTTTTCACAGTTTCTTCCTTGTTCACTTGAGATTTGAATGAACCGTACACAGCTTCCTCAAACTCTTGAGGTTTGCAAAGAATATGATTATAACTAGGAATGTTCTTATTCTTGTGTATTATCTCAGGTTCAAACACATCTTCAATAATCACTTTGTCAACATTTTCAACAAAGACCTTTTTTCTTTCCACATGAGGTTTTTGAAGAGCAACTTGGGGTTTGACAATTTCAGGTTTAACCAATTTAGGTTTTTCAGAAATCACAGATTCATTTTTAATCAAATCCTCTTCTTTTCTTGCAAAAGGATTAATTTTATAATCATTATGGAAAGGTGGTGGAATTTCAACAAAACCAATACCCTTCTTGGAGTCCTTTTGTTTTCCAGAAACTTCAATGATTTCATTCAACAGAAAAGATGAATTTCTAAATTTCCCCAATTTGTTCTTCAACTCGAGAACCTCATGCTCAAGCTCAGTTATCTTAGAACGATGTTTCAATATTTCTTGAAACTTTTGGTCATTAATTGTCATTTTCACAGATAACTCGGCTTTGAG
Organism: Bidens hawaiensis; assembly: GCF_021521415.1. Classification (NCBI taxonomy): domain Eukaryota; kingdom Viridiplantae; phylum Streptophyta; class Magnoliopsida; order Asterales; family Asteraceae; genus Bidens; species Bidens hawaiensis. Next base: position 521,223 of record NW_027492661.1, read on the forward strand.
ATCGTGGTTACTTGTCGACAATGCTTCAATCTTTTCTCGAGATCTCATTTGAGATTCAAGAGATTGTCGATAAGTATCTTTAAGAGAAGCAATTTCTCTTATTAGACTATCATTTTGATTTTTCAAAGCTTCTAACTTAGATTTGTTAGATTCACAGTCAACACATGATACCTTAACAGATGAAGTAGCAGAAATAGAATTACTAACCTCGTTAATCTTGGCCATGCAAGCAAACATTGATTCAGAAGGCTTGTCGCAAGAGTCGTCAGAATCAGATCCAGAATCATTATCGGAAGACATCTCACTCCCAGTTGCATCTTGACAATCTTTATGTAGCCTAAACATAGCCAAATTTGCTTGAACATCATTGCATAGTAACCGTTGTGACCAGTCGGTTCCATCTGCTAACATTGCTTGTGTTGTAGAAGAAGATGGTTTCTTTTCAGCATCACTTCCTCGTGAAGAAGAAGCATTTTGATTTTGACCATGAGAACCAGTGTATTCTTTCCTTGGTTTGTCACATTCCTTCACAAAATGCCCAAATTCTTGAAAATTATAACACTTTACTTTTAATTTGTCAAAACCCAACTTCTTGTTTTAAGCTGGAAGATCTTTTCCAGTTCTCTGCATGAATCTTTTAACTTTACGGACGATCATAGCCATGTTCCATTTTAAATCCATGATTTCTAGATCATCTGGATCTATCTGATCATAGTCCTCATCTGTTAAATCACTTGTGGCAATCTTACTACTCACTAAGTTTTCATATGAAGACATAAAAGCTGTCAGAAAAGCAAAGTTTTGCTCAGCTTCCTTTATATTAACACTAGGTGGTGTAGCAAATGGATTTGTATTAGTTGAACTTCCAGAATAACCCAAATTACCAACAGAGTAGAAACAAACTTTTGGATCATTAACCATAGTTGATTCTTGTTCACTTGCAGCATGAGTAAGAAAAGCAGTGATTGGAGAGATTGTTGAACTAAGAGGCATACTTCCACTATAGAAAGCTGGATCTTGATTTTCTTTAAAGGATTTTTGACACTTAAGATCGTACTCTCTAGCTTCGATCTTTTGTAGAAATTCAAGTGCCGTCAAGTCTTCATTCAAGAAATAGTCATTTTCTTTCAAGACCATTAGAAATGTTGAGTAAGAACTTGGAAGCACACTCTTAATAGTGTCAATTTTATCCCTCTCAGAAATCTCCATTTTCATCTTGTCCATTTCAGCAATTAAATGACTAAATCTAGTAGTCATCTCTTCAACTGTTTCTCCCTTTAATAAATTTAAGTTTCGAAACTGAAACTTGAGCATCACTTTCTTACTCTAAGCTGTCTTTCCCATACTTCTCATACGCAGATGTTGAAATAAATACGCACATCTCTTGATACTACCAACTTGATGAAAGATATTTTCTGGTAATGCCATAGTAAGCGTAGAATAGGATTTTATCTCGATTTCTAAAGCTTTCTTCTCTTCTTGTGAGTATTGAGAAACAGCTTTAGAAGTATACCCAATAGTATCATCACCAATTATTGGTGCCACATAAACTTCTTCAAGACAGTAAGAGCAATCAGGATGAACAGATCCCAAATGTGCATGAAACCGAGGTTCCCACTTGGCAAAGTCACTGAACTTCATCAATCTTGGACATTTAGAATGCGAACCTATCTTGGTATCAAGTTGCAACATCTGTTGCATTAACATGTTTTGAGAAGCTAATGCATACATACCAGCCATTTTTGAAAAGTTTCAAAAAATTTAAAGGGTGTAACAAATAAAATTTAACAATCTGTGAACAGTTATAGCGAACTGTGAACAGTTATAGCGAACTGTGAACAGTTATAGCGAATTGTGAACAGTGTTTAACGAATCAACTCTTAACAAGGTTAAGATTGAGAGTTAACGAATCACAAACAAGGTTATTGAATCAACCAAATGGCGAAACAGATAACGAATGAGATGAAGGTTTAGCGAATCACAAGTCAACTTAACGAGTCAACTTAACGAATCACAAAGGATTAGTTTAGCGAATCACAAAGGATTAGTTTAGTGAATCAGATGATAATCAGTAACGAATCACTAAGGAATGCTTAGCGAAATAATGCTTAGCGAAATAAGATAACGAATTAGCTACAATTGATAGCGAATCACACTACAGCGAATCAGGTTGTTACAACCGTTTGTAACAAACTCTGACACCTTATGCCACGTGGCAAAGGTTGTTAGGACACAAATCCCAAGTTGGACGCGTGTCACACGAATCGGTTAATCTAGATAGCGAACTAGATTACACGAATCAATAACTCACACGAATTGGTTAATGAACTGGGTAACGAAGTAACACAGTTGATAACGAATCACCGTGAAACATATAGCGAATCACCAGGAAGAAGATAACGAATCAAGTTCATCTTCAAATCTTCAAACAATTTTTCCAGAAATTTTGAAGATCAAACCCAGAAACCCAGAATTGTCAAATTTGTAATACTACCTCGTTACTCAACCAAATCGCACAAATTACCTATCAAACTCCTCGTAATCTAATTCCGAATCCAGTACACACAACCTCGTGACCAAACGATTTCAATTACTCAACCAATTTAACTAATAACAATACTCTATTTTGGACTTAAACCGAAACCAAAACTAAATCACACAAATCCAATCCAAACCTCAATTCCACTTAACCACACCTATCCAATACCTTAAACACCTCAAATCCAGTCCAATCTAACCATAATTCAATCAATTCAATCCAAAATTGATTCAAAACCTCTTAAACATAAAACTTAACAATATCAAAATAATTAAAACACCAAATCAAGTGTAATTAGCACCAACAGCTCTGATACCACTTGTAGATTCGTATAAACTAACAATAACCACTAACAGATCTCAGATCTGTGTTTATACTATTAGTACGATTAAGTATCTAGCTCATAATTAACATTGATTCAGTATTATGTATGTGTATATATTATCAATATGTTATCAGTATAATATTGGGTGAAGCTTGAGAGAGAGAGTTTCGACATAAATTCGTTAATCAACTCTCTAAAAACTTTCAAAACTTATATTAAACAGTGAACATGGTTCACTATATATAGAAGGTGATCTGGTTCGCTAACATCCCCTAGCGAACCAGCCTCTCCTTCGATACATACATTAACATAGCGAAACATCCCCTGATTCGTTAACATCCCCTAACGAATCAGGAGGGAATAAATTACTTGGCTAGTTCGCTAACATCCCCTAGCGAATTAGCCTTTAACTTAGCGAACTGGTTAATAAATAAACTATTTATTACATTAAACATAAATAAAACGTTAATGATAAATACAAAGACTCTAGACGCAAAACCGTGCACTAACAGACACCCCCTCGTCTTGAGCTCTTTGTCTTTAACTTATTTGAAGTGCTTTGACTGCCAGTCTCTGCATCTATGAATTCCATGTTCATGACACACACGAACGACTCGTTGGAATTGCATAGCCAGGTCGTAATCTTCACAGCGCTCGAACAAAATCTGCTTCCTGAAGAGCACGTCATTGTCGGTCTCTGATAAATTAACCAACCACATCGGGTCGATTATCTTGATGAGCTCGGTCTGCAGTCCTCGACCACGAACAATAACGGCCTCGCCAGTATGATTTTCATAGTACCAACGGTTGAAAGACAGATAAATATCTTGTGGCATTGTCTTCACAGGAACTTGCTTCATTGTCTTTGGAGGCTTCACCTTCAAGACAAGTTTCTTCCAGCCGGTCCTTGGATCAATCTCGTCAATGCGCTTACGTCTTGGGACCTGGGGATTGAAGAATTTGAAGCCAGGATTGACCTCGAAGAGTAAGTTTTGGTGAAACCACTCAACTGTTCGGTAACCTCCACGATTGATAAATGGACGTCTCGCGAGGGTACGAACATCTCACCGCGGCAATGTATGAACATCCATTATCTTCTCGTAATACTGGACACCCTTTTCCCACTTGACTATACATACTTTTAGGTCAGAATCATAGAGCCAGGAGACAATATCACCATGTACCTTAGAAACGGTCTTGAAGGTGGTCACTTGATTTGCTTTAACCCAGGCTTCAGCTGTGTCTTTGCGTTCTTGGTCAACAATGCGATGTGCCTTAATAATCTTACCCACAACTTTAAACCTGAACCAACTTTTAATCTCATCAACAGTCGGATCATAAGGCTTAGAAGTATAAAAGCCTTTTCCTTTGGACTTCACTTCAAGACAATCCTCAGCTTCTTTAATTACTTCTTCATGAAATACCGGAGCACCTTGATCAACGTTTGCGTGTTAATACAAGTCCGGGTACTCTTCAGCAGTCACATCCTCCATCTCTATATCCTCGTTCTCATAAATAAAATCCGTATTCATCTGAATCGGCGGATCAACTTCCAACCCTTCCTCATTCTCTACCTCAACATCAGGCTCAGCTTCTAAAGCATTTAGCTGATCATCATTCAGCCCAAGTAGTATAGAAATATGCGTCTGTGTCAACGATCTTTCTACAAACTCCCCAACCTCTAACTCATCTCTATTCACCACACTCTTAACCACCCCTGATCCATCAACAAATATCACTGTGTTAGCTGCAATCATTTCAATTGGCTTGACAGCTGTTGGATCTTGATAAATAATAATTTGCTTGCTTGAATCATCACCACCACTAACACCAGCACCAGAGGATGAACCATGCGATTGTTTATGCTCACCTTCTGCACCAGATTCGTCAGGATCATCGTCGTAATTCTTGAGTTTCTTGAGGGCATCTTCTTTACAAGTTAATTGTAAAATCAACTCTTCTTGTTCCTTTAATATCACCCCCTGAGACTCAACAATCGTACGCAACGACTTAGTCTCCTTCTGTCAGAAAAAATATAACTCATCATTCGTCGTTGAATTAACGTTAGCGAATTAGCCCATTCGTTAATTAATTCGTTAACTTAGGTTAGCGAATCACTTCCTTATTCGTTACATTTAGCAAATCAAGATATGATTCGTGGCGTAATTCGTTAAATATGCATAACGAAGGGATGATTCGTTACAGAGTGCGGAAGCAAATTAGGTGAGCGAACCAGAAGCTAGTTCGCTAAATAATCACCTAGTTCGTTATCCATAAATAACGAATTGGATTCTAATTAAAAAATCTTTTATTTAATTTTAAATTAAATAATTAAATGAATTAAATAATTAAATAAAATAAATAAATTAAATTAGGTTATCGAGAATCTTTTTATACCGACAACCAAATACCTTAAAAACGTTTCAATTTTTTTCGAAACATAACTTAAAATTAATATGTACAAAGAAAAACGAAAATATTTTTGGTATTTAGAAAAAATAAAGAATGTATTTACAATAGAATATCCGAATCATAAAAAAAATAGACAATCTTTTTGTGTTTTCATTAATTTTTCAAAAACAGAACATATTTTTGTATTTTTGTCGAGTTTGAGCAGAGAATCATATTGACCAAATTGCCCTTCCATCACAATTTTATATTTCAGCGATATTATGACTGGCGATAAGTCGGTCATTGGTATTGTTATCCACAAAAATCTAATAACACACATTCAAGTATTTTTGTGATATGATTAATTTGTTCAATTAAAGCACAGAATATCAGAAACTATCAGCCTCTAATCTCGGTTCAAGCTTAATTTAATTTTTGCCAAATCACCCAACTTGACTTAAACCATTATATTGTTGATCAAAATTTTTGATACCAATTTTGAAATTTTGAGCAATGCATCAAGTTTCCTTTACTGTGAGTGAGTATGCACGAGTCCATCTGTCCGCTTACATACATTGTATCCCCTGGGGTCTGTTTCTTAATGGTATTAATACGCGCGCAGGGGAGGAACAATTGTATGACTAACAGTGGATTTTGATCAAGTCAGTAATTTAAATTGTACGAAGTACAGCGGTGATCAAGTTTAATCACTTTGGGTTTGCTTCTTGAAAGCGAGTTAAATATTCATGCTTATGAATACCCAGATGATTAAGCCGCATAAAGACTCACAGTGTCCAGAATCCTAACGCTTGTTATTTGCTTTATTTTATTTCTGGGTGATCAACAAATATAAGGCTTGAGTATGACTGGTTATTACATTTCTGCCATCCTCACCAAGACTTTTGCTAGAGACTAACACCCCTTTCAATTTGACGTTTCTTTATGTTTATATCACATACTTTACTCTACTGGGTTGTTTTAAGACCTACCAATGCACCAATGAAATTAAGCACACGGTCTTTTAAGCTTACTTTTTGCTGAATTTGGGGTCAAGATAATCAATGTACTATCATGTTCACTTTTTTCTTCAAAAACTCAAAATTTTGAGGAGCATAAAATAAATAAAAGATAAATTTAATCGCCCTAGTTAACTTAAATTTATAAATAAATGGCTAACCATCAATTCACAAGTGAATAATAGGACCAAGACATGCAAGCATGCTTTACAAACTTAAATAACCGACATAATTTTCAGCGATAAAATAATCTAAAAACGCCTGCAAAAATCTTTTTGGTTTTTCTCTATACAAACATTAAAAACACAATATTTTTTTATTTTTCAAATTTCTTATAAACACAATAAACTTTACAATCCTTTTGGATTTTCGGATTTTTCTGTACAAACATAAATCACATTCTTTTTGGTTTTTCAAAATTTTAAAATGTTTTTGGTTTTTCTAAATATTTTGAAGAAAAAACATTAAAGAACAGAAATCACAATATTTTTGAATTTTGAAATTTTTTTAATGTTTTTGGATTTTATCTAAACAAACGAAAAACACACTCTTTTTGTATTTTCTAGATTTTCACCCCCTAAAACCAAAATAAATTTTAAAAGAAAAATATGATAGAAAATAAAGATAGTCATCCTTGTTTAAGGATATCAGCGAGGGTCTTCAATCCGTTTAAATCAAACAAAAATTTAAAACGCGTTTTGTCAAAAGCTTTAGTAAACAGATCGGCTTTTTGAAAATCAGTGTGCACTTTCTCAAGATCGATTAATTTCTTTTCATAGCAATCCTGTATAAAATGATATCGAATTTCGATATGTTTCGTATTAGAATGTTGTACGGGATTCTGGGTGATACTAATAGCAGCAGAATTATCAATCAAGATGGGAGTAGTAAGAAACTTCAAACCGTAGTCGCGAAGATGTTGTTGTATCCACAAAACCTGGGAACAGCAACTCGAGGCTGCAACATACTCAATGATGTGCGAAAATATATATATAAATAAAACACAAGTCGCAACTAAGCTTTAAAAACCAAACAATCTATCCTAGTTCACACAAACGGCAAGTGTACCGATCGCGTGTAGCACAGATAAGGAAAGTCCGGATATCGAACTCGAAGACACGTGAAAATGTTTTTAATTACTAAACTCTAACTAAGACTCACCAAAATATTATTTAAATGATTTTTTAATATTTAAAATTGATTAAACTACTTAACTTAATAAACGAAAACTTTTAACAAAACTTTGAAAACTTTGACTGCAGTGATAAAAACGTCTACCTAGGAATGAATCATGTTGACAGAAATAACAAGACAACGGATTGAAAATATTCAAGACACCGGTTATAAAAGATGACACAACTAAAACTTGTTTAAGAAAGTCAAATTACCTCTCAGTCTCTCTAACAAACTCTAACTTATTTTAGTTGATTTTAAAGAATAAACCGGACAAACAATTATTAACGTGTTCAAATACCGACTCACCTCTCGGTCTCACCGACACACTAACCTAATGGAAACGAATACTACGCAACCAAGGATAGAGGAACAATTTAACTTAACCCAAATTAAACCAACTAATTGCACATAAACACTCAAACTTGACAAGACAAAAACCCGCTCTCGCGCGGTCTTAATTCTAACAAGTAAAAGCAACGAGACAATATTACTTTTTATCACCTCTCGGTCTCAAAGAAGGTGTATTTTAACTGATTTTAGATGATTATATTATCCACTTATCCCTACGGTTGTACTTCCCGCAAATAAACCCAAAACACCAAGTAAAGAGTTTAACAAGCAATCAATTAATCAAAACCAATTCAATTAACTAATGCAAGAGGATTATAAGTAATAACAAATAAAACACAGCCATCACACACAATCTAATTTATGGTTTAGTTAAACTTTACATCAATAATTCAAGTCTTGAACATTAACAATCCATTAAACAAGATAAAACTACTCAACAATCATCTATCCTAGGTAGAACAAACAAGTTTAGCTACTCATTAATTTTGGACAGCCATGCATACTTAAGAAAAACACCATAAACATCATCATAAACATTATAAAACTCATTCAAGATCCAAACACAATCAATTATAAGTCAAACAATCAATCAATTGCAAAACAATTCAAAACAAAAGATCAAATCAATAGAGTTAGGGTTCTTGAACAATAAGTAAAGTTTATGAGTGTTTTACTTAAGAGTATGGCTGAGATCTATGCTTGTTTAAGGTCCCTAGTAGCTGGCCCGATGTCCCTCTTTGATTTCCAGCCGCCAACACCTCAGCCGCCTTTTTCTTTCTTTTTTCTTCTTTCTTTTCCGGCCGGCTACTGTAGCTCCGATCGCAAGGGCTGCCAAGGGAGTTAGGGTTTTGTATTTTCGGGGTTAGTTGCTGAATTATGGCTGATTATCCTTGTTATTAATTAAATATAATATTATAAAAGGCTTTTAAGATGTGGGCTTGGGTCGGGCCTTGACTTATAAGTTTCAAAGTTGAACAATTAAGCCCCTAAACTCTTCAATTTAACTCTTTTTTCCACCAAACTTCACAACCTACAAGTAAACAATTATATTTGTAAAATCAAGCATAAACAAACCATAAAACTTAATAATTACACTAAAAAGCAATTAAAACATGATAAAAATGATACGGAAAGTAAGTGTGTTTCACTACACATCAAACATCCCCACACTTAAACCTTTTTCGTCCCTAAAAAATTCTAATGCGGTTGGATCAGAATCGGAAAATCAAAGTTTAATCAAACATATAGGTTATATTTTAAAGCTCAGAAAAACGCAAAAACCGCGATCATCGATATTGTTGTCCACCTAAACCCATGCCTTAATCTTTACCGGGACAAATAAGATCCGACAATAATATTACTTAGTGGTTTACCAATTAAGACCCGCTTATTTTCTGCTTTTACCGGACCAGACCACCCCAACTTGACTTAAACTTCAAAATTAGCAGAATTAAAACTTTATTGCTCCATATTTATGAATAGTTAAGACGATCAAGGGTATTGTTTATCCACCTAAGCTTAAGCATCAATGTCTACCAAGCAGCCACTAGATATGATTAAGGTTCAATTAATTTATAGCTAGTGCTCCCCACAACATGACATACCCCCGTTATCAAGCAATACCCCAAATCCATAACCATAGGTGAGTATGCAAAATTTTATCTATAGGGCTTACATGTAGCGTGTCCCTTGTGGTCCGTTTCTTAATGGTAATGAGACGCGAGCAAGGGGACCCCACATGACTAACAGCGTGGATGATCAAGTCTGTAGTGTATTTGTACTTTCGTACTGTTTGTGATCATGTTTATAGACTTATAAGGGTTTTGCTCTTTGGCTTTATTTTAAATATACACAACCCCATTTAGGAATTGTGAATACCCAGCTAAATAGATTGCATACAGACCCATGGTCTCCGGACCCGAAGCATCCCATCAATACAGGATTTAAGGTTATAAAACCATACGCCGATGAGGTGTAAAACACTAAACTAGCATTTTAAGATTTATATCACAGGCTACACGACATACTCTAACGTTAAACCTACCCAAGCATCATATGATAACGTATTCAGATTTTTAAAACTCATGATATTTTCACTTTTTCATACCAAAATTTGAGGCTTGAGTATGGCCCGACCTTTCATTGCTTATTTTCCACGGACAAAACGCTTTACCCATAAAAGATTTCCGTTTAACCGTTTTATCAAATTTGCCCTTTCATTTTCAAGGCTGAGCCTACCGACACATCCCAAGTTAAGTACGTTTTCTTTTATTTATCTCATATTATTAGTAGTTTGAAAAACTGATTTCCGATAAATATCATCATCTCCCACTTTAATGCAAAAGAAACTAAAAACAAGGGACATTTTTATTTTATATATATATATATATATATATATATATATTAATAAAAACAACGTACGAAAACGAAAAACAAGTGAAAACTTTTTATTTTTTAAATTTTTTAATTTTTTTTATTATTATATTTTTTTCTACAACTAAGTAAAATAAATTCCCATCCCCACACTTAGAACGAAATCGTCCTCGATGAGAACAAGAAAAAGAAATAAAATAAAAATAAAACGTAAAGCATAAAATTAAGACTTGAAAGAACAGAAATTAAAATAGAGAACGGGTTACTCCCCTAGTTTAGATGCAAATTCTTCATCGGCTTTGTATGACTCAAACGAACGACCGTATAGCATTTCATTCGCGGCCGCAACCTCGGGTGAACCAGTTCCAAAACGCCATCAGAGCTACCATGCGCATAATAATACCTGTAAAAACTCGAACTCGCTCGCATGTAGCGGCGTACAAACAGAAAACAGAAACATAAGAAATAAACATATTTTTGTGTTTTTGAATTTTTTAATTTTTTTTTATTAAATATTTATTTTTTTATTTTTTTTTTTCTATTTTTAAATAACAAAAATTAAAAAAAAACAAAACTCTAAATCTCAGGCTGCCTCCAGAGAGCGCTTAGTTTAACGGGTCCTCAGCCTGACCCCAAATCTCAATTTCCATCAGGTGGCTTCTCCTTTATCCGTTTCCCACTCGACCCGTTTCGTTTTATTTGTCTACTAGTAGTTGGGAAAAACTTACCAGAAAAATTTAAAGAGATTTTGATAATCTGAAACGGGTCGGACCACCAAGACTTATACTTACCCGGACCAAACTTTATACGAGTCGTCTAATGAAGGAGGATGTCATCTTTGTTGTGTGTCAACTTTTTATGTTGTTTCGTATGTCGTATCCTCACTTTCAAGTTCGTTTGATCCAAGTATACATGTTCCCTCTTCTGTGATGTCTCCCTGAAAATTAGTCTTCCTATTCCTTCAATGTCACCTCCTAGGTCAAATTGCGTATCATCTACTTCCATAGAGGTATCCTCCACAAGCTCTTCATGACAACCCTCGATATCAAAGATAACCACATTCGCCTTCTTGACCTCCGTCAAAGTAGATGCAATGATATCCGGCAGCTTCCTCTCTTCATCTAAAAACACATACTCAAGGCGGGCAGGTGAATCCTTAATCTCAAAGGAAGAAGGAGGAATCTCGACCGAAGGTCGGTCCATCGGATCGTCTCGTACGATCTTAGCAGACACGCCAGATTCAGGGGTATGCGACTCGGTGTCGTCATTTAAGGACTGATTGGTTACGGCAACCATTTCAATCTCTGGAATCTCCCTATCGAGAATCTGGGTGTCGGAGGCAGATCCTCCACTAATTTCGCTGAGAAACTCCCCGACATGCTCCATGATGGTATCAATGAAGTATAAGGAGTCATCAGCAGACTTAGGGTGTTTAATTGACTATCGAACGTCAAAACTAACGTTCTCATCCCCAACTCTTAAGATTAATTTACCCTCGCAGACATCGATCAATGCCTGTGCAGTGGCAAGGAATGGTCGGCCCAAAATGAGTGGGACACTATCGTCTTCGTTCATGTCCAGGATGACAAAGTCCACCTGGAAGATGAACTTGTCGACACGAACAAGCATGTTCTCGACCACCCCTCGGGGGTATTTCACAGAACGATCAGCAAGCTGGATACTCATATGGGTAGGCCTCGGTTCGCCTAGACCCAACTTGCGATACACGGAATACGGCATGAGATTAATACTGGCACCAAGATCTGCCAGCGCATGGACGACCGTATTATCACTCAAGATGCAGGGAATTGTGAAACTCCCAGGATCGGACATCTTTTCAGGTAACTTTCTCTGCAAGACTGCAGAGCAACCAACATTCAGAGGAATGGAAGAGACTTCGGCTAACTTCTCTTTGTTTGAAAGAATATCCTTAAGAAACTTTGCGTATTTGGGCATTTGCGTAAGTGCCTCAAGGAAAGGAATATTAAGATGAAGTTGCTTTAAAATATCAAGAAATTTGGAGTTTTGCTCCTCGTCTCTATCCCTACGGACTCTCCCGGGAAATGGGAGTCTAGGTTTGTAGACTCTCGGTGGAGTGCTGGGTAATGGCTGGCTCTCGGCCTGTGCTGAACTTCCTGGGCTGTGCCTCTGATGCACCCTGGCCGGTGGAGATTCCAACTGAATCTCTTCGTCTACCTGCTCCTCTACATCTACCACAGGCTCGTTAACGACTCCTCTCGTCGCCTCTTGAATCACGGGCTCGCTACGTGCCCCCGCACCGCTCCTTGTCGTCACAGCCTTCGCGAACGCCTTCGGATTTTGTTCAGTGTTACTTGGAAGTGTACCTGGCGACCTCTCATTTAGACGACTTGCTATCTCTCCCATCTGACGCTCAAGATTTTGAATTGACGCTCCTTGATTTCTCATGAATGACTCGTGCTCCCGGAATTTTTCTTGAGTTTCTTTGTGACGGGAGTCCTCTCGAGTCATGAGTTGCGACAGCATCTGTGTCTGCTGTGCCATCATCTCCTCTAACGTGGGCTTCTTCTCCCCACTACTCGGTCCCTCATCGGAATCCTGGAATAGGCTCTGACGTTGCTGGAAGCCGGACTGATTTCCATTCCTCCAGTTTGAGTTTTGGTTACCTCTCCACCCCGAATTATAAGAATTGAAAGAATGTTGATTTCGGTTTGGATTATTAACGAAGTCGACTGCCTCCTCCTGGAAAGCTACGGGGCATTGAACGGTATCGTGTCCCCCTCTACAGATCTCGCATAACTTACTTTTCACCTGCAAGTCCTTCACGATCTTTGCTAACGCTTCAACTTGTGCCGCAAGTGCGGTTTGCTCGTATCGACCGAATGCATGCCGCGTGATAGGGAATCAACGGTTTTGGTACTCTTAACTGGTGGTCGCTGGTATCCACTCAGGGCTAAACCATTAAACAAGGCAATGCACTCATCCGTATCTTTCGTTGTCAGTAGGTTACCTCCTGCAGCTGTGTCGAGCATACTCTGAGTTGCGTACGTCACTCCGTCATAGAACTTCTCGACAACCGCCCAGTCTTGTAGGCCGTGGTTTGGACATAATGCGAGTAGATTTTTGAACCTTTCCCACGCCTCGTAGAAGCTCTCTGTGTCCTCCCTCTGGAAAGAATGAATTTGGTTACGCAAACGAGCGGCCTTAGCCGGAGGATCGTATTTTTCAAGAAATTGGGTCTGCATGGCAGCCCAAGTAGCAATGGATCCCTGTGGGAGGGACTCAAGCCACAGACTCGCATGATCCACGAGTGAGAACGGAAAGATTCGGAGTTTGATGGCGTCTTCGGATACGCCGGCAAGATGAAACGTGTCGCAGATACGTGCAATACGAGTGAGATGAGAATGCGGGTTCTAGTGGAGCAACCCGTGAAACTGAGCAGAATGAGCAATCGTGTGTCAGAACGTTAGATGGAATCTGCCAAGTCGTTTGAACTCCTATATCTGGTGGAGCAATGCTGGATCTCGCGCCAGCATCGACCGGACGGGCCCGGTCTGCAACTGTCCTCCTCGGTAGTGGATTCGCGTCGCCCATAATCCTATCCCTAATGACGGGTTCAGAAAAAGTAGGAGAAGAGAACGTATTACCGACGGATGTAGATGAACTGGAAGACGGTTTTGTACGACAAGTAGTAAATAATAGAAATTATAATTAGCTAAACTATTTTAAACTAACAAACAAAACAAATAAGAAAGACAAGTAGTAAACAAGGCAAGTCTTAACTCGAGTCGTTCTTAATACGCCTCTAACCGTGTCCCCGGCAACGGCGCCAAAAACTTGATGTGCGAAAATATATATATAAATAAAACACAAGTCGCAACTAAGCTTTAAAAACCAAACAATCTATCCTAGTTCACACAAACGGCAAGTGTACCGATCGCGTGTAGCACAGATAAGGAAAGTCCGGATATCGAACTCGAAGACACGTGAAAACGTTTTTAATTACTAAACTCTAACCAAGACTCACCAAAATATTATTTAAATGATTTTTTAATATTTAAAATTGATTAAACTACTTAACTTAATTAAACGAAAACTTTTAACAAAACTTTGAAAACTTTGACTGCAGTGATAAAAACGTCTACATAGGAATGGATCATGTTGACAGAAATAACAAGACAATGGATTGAAAATATTCAAGACACCGGTTATAAAAGATGACACAACTAAAACTTGTTTAAGAAAGTCAAATTACCTCTCAGTCTCTCTAACAAACTCTAACTTATTTTAGTTGATTTTAAAGAATAAACCGGACAAACAATTATTAACGTGTTCAAATACCGACTCACCTCTCGGTCTCACCGACACACTAACCTAATGGAAACGAATACTACGCAACCAAGGATAGAGGAACAATTTAACTTAACCCAAATTAAACCAACTAATTGCACATAAACACTCAAACTTGACAAGACAAAAACCCGCTCTCGCGCGGTCTTAATTCTAACAAGTAAAAGCAACGAGACAATATTACTTTTTATCACCTCTCGGTCTCAAAGAAGGTGTATTTTAACTGATATTAGATGATTATATTACCCACTTATCCCTACGGTTGTACTTCCCGCAAATAAACCCAAAACACCAAGTAAAGAGTTTAACAAGCAATCAATTAATCAAAACCAATTCAATTAACTAATGCAAGAGGATTATAAGTAATAACAAATAAAACACAGCTATCACACACAATCTAATTTATGGTTTAGTTAAACTTTACATCAATAATTCAAGTCTTGAACATTAACAATCCATTAAACAAGTTAAAACTACTCAACAATCATCTATCCTAGGTAGAACAAACAAGTTTAGCTACTCATTAATTTTGGACAGCCATGCATACTTAAGAAAAACACCATAAACATCATCATAAACATTATAAAACTCATTCAAGATCCAAACACAATCAATTATAAGTCAAACAATCAATCAATTGCAAAACAATTCAAAACAAAAGATCAAATCAATAGAGTTAGGGTTCTTGAACAATAAGTAAAGTTTATGAGTGTTTTACTTAAGAGTATGGCTGAGATCTATGCTTGTTTAAGGTCCCTAGTAGCTGCCCCGATGTCCCTCTTTGATTTCCAGCCGCCAACACCTCAGCCACCTTTTTCTTTCTTTTTTCTTCTTTCTTTTCCGGCCGGCTTCTGTAGCTCCGATCGCAAGGGCTGCCAAGGGAGTTAGGGTTTTGTATTTTCGGGGTTAGTTGCTGAATTATGGCTGATTATCCTTGTTATTAATTAAATATAATATTATAAAAGGCTTTTAAGATGTGGGCTTGGGTCGGGCCTTGACTTATAAGTTTCAAAGTTGAACAATTAAGCCCCTAAACTCTTCAATTTAACTATTTTTTCCACCAAACTTCACAACCTACAAGTAAACAATTATATTTGTAAAATTAAGCATAAACAAACCATAAAACTTAATAATTACACTAAAAAGCAATTAAAACATGATAAAAATGATACGGAAAGTAAGTATGTTTCACTACACATCAAACATCCCCACACTTAAACCTTTTTCGTCCCTGAAAAAGTCTAATGCAGTTGGATCAGAATCGGAAAATCAAAGTTAAATCAAACATATAGGTTATATTTTAAAGCTCAGAAAAACGCAAAAACCGCGATCATCGATATTGTTGTCCACCTAAACCCATGCCTTAATCTTTACCGGGACAAATAAGATCCGACAATAATATTACTTAGTGGTTTACACAATTAAGACCCGCTTATTTTCTGCTTTTATCGGACCAGACCACCCCAACTTGACTTAAACCTCAAAATTAGCAGAATTAAAACTTTATTGCTCCATATTTATGAATAGTTAAGACGATCAAGGGTATTGTTTATCCACCTAAGCTTAAGCATCAAAGTCTACCAAGCAGCCACTATATATGATTAAGGTTCAATTAATTTATAGCTAGTGCTCCCCACAACATGACATACCCCCGTTATCAAGCAATACCCCAAATCCATAACCATAGGTGAGTATGCAAAATTTTATCTGTAGGGCTTACATGTAGCGTGTCCCTTGTGGTCCGTTTCTTAATGGTAATGAGACGCGAGCAAGGGGACCCCACATGACTAACAGCGTGGATGATCAAGTCTGTAGTGTATTTGTACTTTCATACTGTTTGTGATCATGTTTATAGACTTATAAGGGTTTGCTCTTTGGCTTTATTTTAAATATACACAACCCCATTTAGGAATTGTGAATACCCAGCTAAATAGATTGCATACAGACCCATGGTCTCCGGACCCGAAGCATCCCATCAATACATGATTTAAGGTTATAAAACCATACGCCGATGAGGTGTAAAACACTAAACTAGCATTTTAAGATTTATATCACAGGCTACACGGCATACTCTAACGAACAATAACGGCCTCACCAGTACGATTGTCATAGTACCAATGGTTGAAAGACAGATAAATATCTTGTGGCATTGTCTTCACAGGAACCTGCTTCATTGTCTTTTTAGGCTTCACATTCAAGACAAGTTTCTTCCAGCCGGTCCTTGGATCAATCTCGTCAATGCGCTTACGTTTTGGGACCTGGGACTTAAAGAATTTGAAGCCAGGATTGACCTCGAACAGTAAGTGTTGGTGAAACCACTCAGCTGTTCGGTAACCCCCACGATTGATAAATGGACGTCTCGCGAGGGTACGAACATCCCACCACGGCAATGTAAGAACATCCATTATCTTCTTGTAATACTGGACACCCTTTTCCCACTTAACTATATATACTTTTAGGTCAGAATCATAGAGCCAGGAGACAATATCACCATGTACCTTAGAAACGGTCTTGAAGGTGGTCACTTGATTTGCTTTAACCCAGGCTTCAGCTGTGTCTTTGCGTTCTTGGTCAACAATGCGATGTGCCTTAATAATCTTACCCACAGCTTTAAACCTGAACCAACTTTTAATCTCATCAACAGTCGGATCATAAGGCTTAGCAGTATAAAAGCCTTTTCCTTTGGACTTCACTTCATGACAATCCTCAGCTTCTTTAATTACTTCTTCATGAAATACCGGAGCACCTTGATCAACGTTTGCGTGTTGATACAAGTCCGGGTACTCTTCAGCAGTCACATCCTCATTCTCATAAATAAAATTCGTATTCATCTGAATCGACGGATCAACTTCCAACCCTTCCTAATTCTCTACCTCAACATCGGGCTCAGCTTCTATAGCATTTAACTGATCATCATTCAGCCAAATTAGTATCGAAATCTGCTTCCGTGTCAACGATCTTTCTACAAACTCCCCAACCTCTAACTCATCTCTATTCACCACACTCTTAACCACCCCTGATCCATCAACAAATATCACTGTGTTAGCTGCTATCATTTCAATTGGCTTTGCAGCTGTTGGATCTTGATAAATAATAATTTGTTTGCTTGAATCATCACCGCCACTAACACCAGCACCAGAGGATGAACCATGCGATTGTTTAGGCTCAGCTCCTGCACCAGAATTGTCAGGATCATCGTCGTCATTCTTGAGTTTCTTGAGGGCATCTTCTATACAAGTTAATTGTAAAATCAACTCTTCTTGTTCCTTTAATATCACCCCGTGAGACTCAATAATCGTACGCAACGACTTAGTCTCCTTCTGACAGAAAGAAATATAACTCATCATTCGTCGTTGAATTAACGTTAGCGAATTAGCCCATTCGTTAATTAATTCGTTAACTTAGGTTAACGAATCACTTCCTTATTCGTTACATTTAGCAAATTAAGATATGATTCGTGGCGTGATTCGTTAAATATGCATAACGAAGGGATGATTCGTTACAGAGTGCGGAAGCAAATTAGGTGAGCGAACCAAATCAAGATTAATTATCCATTCTAATTAAAAAATCTTTTATTTAATTTTAAATTAAATAATTAAATAAAATAAATAAATTAAATTAGGTTATCGAGAATCTTTTTATCCCGACAACCAAATACCTTTAAAACGTTTCATTTTTTTTCGAAACATAAATTAAAATTAATATGTACAAAGAAAAACGAAAATATATTTGGTATTTTGAAAAAATTAAAGAACGTATTTACAAAAGAATATCCGAATCATAAAAAAATAGACAATCTTTTTGTGTTTTCATTAATTTTTCAAAAACAGAACATATTTTTGTATTTTTGTCGAGTTTGAGTAGAGAATCATATTGACCAAATTGCCCTTCCATCACAGTTTTATATTTCAGCGATATTATGATTGGCGATAAGTCGGTCATTGGTATTATTATCCATATAAATCTAATAACACACATTCAAGTATTTTTGTGATATGATTAATTTGTTCAATTAAAGCATAAAATATCAGAAACTATCAGCCTCTAATCTCGGTTCAAGCTTAATTTGATTTTTGCCAAATCACCCCAACTTGACTTAAACCATTATATTGTTGATCAAAATTTTTGATACCAATTTTGAAATTTTGAGCAATGCATCAAGTTTCCTTTACTGTGAGTGAGTATGCACGAGTCCATCTGTCGGCTTATATACATTGTATCCCCTGGGGTCCGTTTCTTAATGTTATTAAGACGCGCGCAGGGAGGAACAATTGTATGACTAACAGCGGATTTTGATCAAGTCAGTAATTTAAATTGTACGAAGTACAGCGGTGATCAAGTTTAATGACTTTGGGTTTGCTTCTTGAAATCGATTGAAATATTCATGCTTATGAATACCCAGATGATTAAGCCGCATAAAGACTCACAGTGTCCAGAATCCTAACGCTTGTTATTTGCTTTATTTTATTTTTGGGTGATCAACAAATATAAGGCTTGAGTATGACTGGTTATTACATTTCTGCCATCCTCACCGAGACTTTTGCTAGAGACAAACACCTCTTTCGATTTGGCGGTTCTTTATGTTTATATCACATACTTTACTCTATTGGGTTGTTTTAAGACCTACCAATGCACCAATGCAATTAAGCACACAGTCTTTTAAGATTACTTTTTGCTGGATTTGGGGTCAAGATAATCAATGTACTATCATGTTCTCTTTTTGCTTCAAAAACTCAAAATTTTTGAGGAGCATAAAATAAAGAAAAGATAAATTTAATCGCCCCAGTTAACTTAAGTTTATAAATAAATGGCTAACTATCAATTCACAAGTGAATAATAGGACCAAGACATGGAAGCATGCTTCACAAACTTAAATAACCGACATAATTTTCAGTGAGAAAATAAACTAAAAACACCTGCAAAAATCTTTTTGGTTTTTCTCTATACAAACTTTAAAAACACAATATTTTTGTCTTTTTCAATTTTCTTATAAACAAAATAAACTTCACAATCTTTTTGGATTTTCGGATTTTTCTGTACAAACGTAAATCACATTATTTTTGGTTTTTCAAAATTTTAAAATGTTTTTGGTTTTTCTAAATATTTAAAAGAAAAAACATTAAAGAACAAAAATCACAATATTTTTGAATTTTGAATTTTTTTTAATGTTTTTGGATTTTATCTATACGAACGAAAAACACACTCTTTTTGTATTTTCTAGATTTTCACCCTCTAAAACCAAAATAAATTTTAAAAGAAAAATATGACAGAAAATAAATATAGGTCATCCTTGTTTAAGGATATTAGCGAGGGTCTTCAATCCGTTTAAATTAAGCAAAAATTTAAAACGCGTTTTGTCAAAAGCTTTAGTAAACAGATTGGCTTTTTGAAAATCAGTGTGCACTTTCTCAAGATCGATTAATTTCTTTTCATAGCAATCTCGTATAAAATGATATCGAATTTCGATATGTTTCGTTTTAGAATGTTGCACGGGATTCTTGGTGATACTAATAGCAGCAGAATTATCAATCAAGATGGGAGTAGTAAGAAACTTCAAACCGTAGTCACGAAGATGTTGTATCCACAAAACCTGGGGAACAGCAACTCGAGGCTGCAACATACTCAACTTCGGCGGTTGAAGTGGAGACCGTTGTCTGCTTTTTACACTGCCAGGAAACAAGCCGGTTTCCTAAAAATTGACATCCTGCAGTTGTTGATTTGAAGTTGATCTTGCAACCTCCATAGTCCGAGTCTGAATAGGCAGTAAGATCAAAAGTATCATCCTTGGGGTACCACAACCCGATGTCTAGATTTCCCCTCAAATACTGAAGAATTCTCTTGACTGCAGCTAGGTGAGTCACTCGTGGACTTGCTTGATACCTAGACAAAGACAAACAACAAACATTATATCAGGGCGAGAAGCCGTTAAATACATTAAAGAACCAATCATGGCACGATAGAGGGTAGGATCTACGGAATCCTCCAATTCATCCGGTGATAAATTGTGCCCTACTGGAAGAGGAGTAGAAGGGATTTTTCCGGCAGAAATCTTGAATCGGCTCAAGACGTCGTTCACATACTTAGTCTGGTGAATAAAAATTTCACCCAGCTCAGGAGATGAAACATTATTCTCAACTACGGAAGCATTATCATCAGATGCGGTAGAAGCAGTATCAAAATGAACAGGAGCTTCGTTTACAGGTTCTTCAGTTGGAGCAGCAATTGGAGCTTCAAGATCATTTGAACATGCAAATCGTGGAATTTCCAAATGTTCTTCAAAATACGCCCGAACTACATCTTCATTG